>NW_028277034.1:53072500-53385114 GCF_059951505.1 Python bivittatus | reverse complement strand
TCTTTCCTCCTCCAAGCTTCAGTGAATAGAGTCTCATTTATTTTGATTTTATTCCCATACTGAAGCAATTAAAGGCTCTCTTGTCTGCTGGCCAAATGATTCAACTTCTTTAAATGAAGGTAAGTTTTCCAGGAAAGGTGATCTCATTTGAAAGGCAATGAGAAATGACCAGCACTAAAGGCTGAACGCTGCAAGAAACAATCTTCAAGTCAAGGCATTTTGATCAGAGCAAATGAACACAATTTCATTTTCTTCAAACTTTCCTCCCCACCATTGTCAAAGCAAAGAGGGAAACTGCCTGTGACATTTGTATTTTAGTACAAACAACAGGAAAGGAAAAGAATGTCTGACCATTACTAGTGAACTGTCTTCAATGTCAAAACCATTATTCTGACCACAAGATTCAACCTTCAGCTCAGTAACGTGTCTCTCACTCATTGAGGCTGACCAAGACGAGTACAAACAAATCATGTTGGAAAAAAAAAAATGGAAAGCTATTGTGGTGTTTTCAGATTCAAAGGAATTTGAGCAGATAATTGTTCCTGCCTACTTACTTTTTTATAGCTCCCTTTATGAGAGAGATCTTTAAGGCCTTCCGTCTTTCTTTCACAAAAAAAATCTAACCTTTGACTTCATCTTTGTAGTGATGCTGCTTTTATACTGTTACCTGACTGGTCTGTTCAAGGAATTGTTTAAAAGGGACCTTTGCAACTTTGATTTTTTTTTTTTTTTAATATTGAAAATTCCCAATATATCTACATTCCTAGAGCCAGGAAAGTTTTAAGTCCCTGCTTCCATGCCTCATTTTTTCAAAATGCAAAGGGTTTTTTTTTTTAAGAATGCTATTTTATAAAGGCCCTGTTCTTTAAATAATTGGATGCCATTACTTAAATAAAAGATGATGTATTGGTCTGGCTGAGTCAAAAGTATTCACTACATTTTCAAGACATTTTTTAGAGTGTCAATGAATGTCCTCCTTTCTCCCCTTTTGCTTTTTTTTTTTTTTAATATAAAGGTGCAAAAATATCTGTTTATTTACATCATAATCTCTTGGTGCTGTGCCTCCTGCCACTCCAGTAGTCTCTTTCAACTGACATTTTTGGGTACAGTGACATCACCATGCATCATATCAATTAAGCACTCAACAGCAGTTCTATGTCAATTCTGGGTTCACAACTTAGCAATTATAATATGGGTGGTTTAGTTTTGGCAAACATGTTGCACAAACCCAGCCACTGTGGTTTGTAAATCACATTTTAAGGCTCATGGAAGGAATGGACAACCTGTGGCCCTAGAACTGTAGACGGCTTCCAAACCATTTTTGCAGTCCCGAAAAACCAAAACCTGTAATATAGACAAGAAGATAGGCTTTGGGTAGTTTAAATAATTTCATTCTGGTTCTCTACCAAGAAGCAAGAAAGAAGGAAAATCCTGTCCCCATGTATATAAAGAACATTCTTCCACAACCTTTCTACCCCTTCCAAAATATATAATTTTGGTTCATCAGAGTTGGGTGACTAATAAATTCAAACAAACAAATAAAAATAATCATAATGTGTGAACCCAGCTAATTATGGTTCCTCAAGAAATCATGGTTGAAAAAAATCTTGTCTTACCGTCACATAGGTCAGATAGAGTTCTGGGCTTTTCTGCATCTTAGCTGGAATTCCTTTTATCCCGCTATGAGGATAATAGCCAGGCAGCTACATTAAAGTGCTGTTCACCAGTCTCTGAGCCACAGGAAATTGTGCTGGCATAAAATGTACTATCCCAATTGCTGAGTCCTATTCTGCCACAGTAATGAGGTCAATGACTGGTGCTATCTCTACTGTTGTAACATGAGACAAATGAAAAGAAACAATTGGTGAATCCCTCTGGCTTCATTTCCTCCCTGCCAAGTGTCATCTGTCAGCAGAAAAACAACTATCAAAAACTGTCCCTAAAATGGGGTAGGTATGGTAGAATGAGTCAATGGGCAAGTGTCTTAGATGTCTTGTGTAGCCACCTATCAAGTTGCCTGTCTAAGGCTTCATGCTTGTGACCTGTCTGTTGGGCTATTTCTGAACATGGGTCTAGTGTTTTTCTGAAAGAGCACTAAACCCATGTCTGAAAATAGCCAGCGATAGGTTACAGATGCAGAGGAAGGCATGAGTAATGAGTAAACTCCATCCTTGACTGGTACAAAGGATGCCAGGAAAGCAGAAAATCCAGTTCTGCCAGAATCAGTCTAAAGTAGCAGGTGCATAGCCCTCCACCAAAGTAATGAAACCAGTAAAAACTACGGCAACACAAAAGCTCATGCTGGCAGAATCAGTGGAAAATTGTAAAGTGCCAAAGGTAGCAAAATGAGCAGCACAGCTGGCAGAACCCGGCCTTCTTTCCCCACTTAAAAACATAAATCTAGTACTCTTTTGAAAGAGTGCTCAACCCACATTTATAGGGAAGCTATGAAGGACTTGGCCAGTGCTTGGAAATGTCTGGTGAGGCATTTTCTCATGCCAATGCCTCTCCAGAAAGCAAATGCCCAATCTCTCCTATAGCCCAACCACAATGACCACAGAGGCAAGTGTCCAGCAACTAGAGGAAAAGAGGGGTGCCCACAGAGCTTAAAGTGGCCAAGAGTTGCTGGGCGTCTGATCGCATCTCCAACCACATTACTGATCGAGAATGCTAGATCATACTGCAGCAAAAGTTTTATTGGTGGAAGAAAGAAAATGCTGCTCTAAAACTGGAACACCTTAAGATGACTCAAAGCTGCCTCAGCTGTGGGCTGGGGAAGGGATGAAAATGATGCTGTGTAGACACGTCACTGATTACGATTAGGGAAGTATGAGGATGAGGCCTAACCAAGCACAGGAAATACTGTATATATTCATAAGTCGAGAATTTTAGGTGCCAAAATGCACCAAAAAATTGGGTTTGGTTATCTTTGGATGGGGTTCTCCACAAGGATATACTGTAATACTTTTTAAAAGTACCTGTATATCCTGTATATACATGGAGAAGCCCATCCCTGGGTAAGCTGACCCTCAAATTTTTTAACCAAAACACCATGAAAAATGCATCACTAGTATAGCAGCAAAGAAATTTGGTTTCTACAAGTCGGATATTAGCACCGAATCTTGTAAATTCTGCTTAACCTTCTATAGGAAATGGCATAGTCTGGGGAAACTTTGATGGGAAAACAGCATTTTTTTAAATATAGAAAATGGTGTCAAAACCGTTCTTTTTAAGACAAGACACTTATTGTGAAACTGACACGCGGCAAGTTCAGGGGAGAAAAATTTCCTGTCCAAACAATTGTCAGAATTATTTGACTTGACACACTGCAGGCTGTTAATTAGATTAGAGACAAGCTAGATGCTCTAAACTTAAATGCACAACTTTGGAAAAGTGCCTGCAAATCACGAGGACTAGTTGCAATGTGAGTGTGTGACATTTTTAGACATCCCTTAAAGCAGCAAAATGATCTCTCAGTTTAGTAGTTGGTAATGGGGGTCCTGGCTGGGAAAACTGAGATAGAGTTAAAATTTCCAGGATTTATAAATCACCCAAGACAGTGCGATATGAAACACTCTCCTCCGTAAAGAAGAGGAACTGGGTAGGAGTAAAATTTGGATTTTTAATTTATTGAAATAATGTCTGAGGTTGCCCATTCAACTTAGTAACTCTGGATAGGCTAACAATACATAGAAACATTAAAAAAGAGCAAAATGCAGTAAATGCAATACAATGGGACTTAGGCTCCAAGCAAAACAGACCCATAATGCATCGTAAAACATACTTACAAGGCTCAGTTAACATCCTGGCCCCAATTCTGGGGAAAAAGCTGTGCTTACTATGTATGTTTTATGATGCATTATGAGTCAGTTTTGCTTACTCCGAAAGGTGATCTGAATTTCAGGGGTTCAGATTCCTTGAAGTTACTCAGTAATTTAAACCTTGATTCTATGTATGTAATTTGGAAAGGCAAAAAGTGTGTATTTTTTAGAAAGTAGATGACCAAGAAAATGGTATTTTTAGAAAGATTTAAGATCAAGTTTCTACATCTTCTTCCACTCCTCCCTTTTTCTTCCTTCGTTACCCTTGTGGAAAATCAAGAGTTTTATTTCCTCTAGCGGCTGCAAAAAGTTGAACTCGATTCCCTATAACTCAAGAGACACCATGACACAGTTTTTGGGTGGAAGAAGTAGAGGCAAAAGAATAGAAGTGGCACGCCATTGCTCTTTTCTGTAGCATCTCTTTTCACTTGCCAGACTATTTTACAGGTTGGGAATTCAGTTGGTTTCCTATCCAAATGCTAACTTATCTTGACTCTACTTAGCTTCCAAACTTAGACAGTCAAGTTCTGCTACTTTATCGAATTTAATAGGCCTGTGTAAGTGAAAGTTTTGGTGGTGAAGAATGCATCTTAAGCACCTGTTTCATAAATGATTTTTGAAGAATAATGTGAATCTGTGGACCTGTTGCATATAGTCAAGTTATGTTCAGGAATAATACATTAAGGTGCATAGATAATGCCAGTATTGCCCACTATTGTCTTCTTGACATCTGCTTTGATTTTCATGAGGATCTCAGCTGCAATCAGATACAAAGCAGTGTCTCTGGAAGAGGCTGGGGCAAGATCTTTGAGAACAGGCTCCACCTGGGAATTTAATTTCTGTACAAGGAATGGAATTTGCATACAAATTATTTCATAAACAAATCTATCTCCCCCAGCTTGCTTAATATTTATAAACTTTACTGAAGATTTGTGCATATGTTAATTTTCTTAAATATGGGGGGGAAAAATCACAAGGACAGTTTGAAAGTATTTGAAATCTGAGGATAGGTGAAGCTTATGCTTGGGTTTAGGTCTCCAACCTTCCATTTATAATATTTTAATTTTGGAAACATGAAGTCCCACTGGGTTTAGTGGGCTTTATTGCTCACTAAACATGCTCACTGTGTCTCACCTTTGGCAAAACAGTCTTACAACTTTTGGAGATGGTAATGGAAAGCAATATGGCTAGATTTTGGGTTCGTCTTTTGGGTTCATTAACAGTCCATTAGCCTATTACTGCTTCCCAGAACTGCAACTCTGAAGTGGCTCATTTATAACAAGATATTCTTAATGATTATTGAAAGAGATAGCTAAAAGAATGCCTATTTAAAAATCTGTGATGGGCTTTTGATTAGCTTCTAAGAGATACTTAAGTTATCTTCCATCTAAAGTCTTCTCTAGTTGAGATCTCCATCATGGAATGTATCTGAAAATCCAACAGTCATCATGGCAGAAACTTGCTGGAAACAAACTTGTGGCCTAATTGAAAATAGGGTGTTCTTGTATTCTTGCCAACCTACATATTATTTCAAAAGGTTGATTGGTTTTTAAACATGGTCAGCACAAGGGACATCCTGGAAATGGGATGAACTTTAACATTTTACCTTCAGGCCTCCAATTCTGTTCTAAATTATGGCCCCTGAAACTACAATTGACATTAATAAAATATGGCAATGTACATTTTTTAAAGGATGAGCCTAGAGGACTTTGTACATCATGCTATGTTATGGATACTGAATAAGCAACAAGCAATTGAGTTTACATGTTGAACTATATCCATAATTTTAAAATACAAAATTTGTGGTTTCTCATGTTGCGTGAATTTAGCCTGGAATGGTACCAACAATGTTAAGTCTTGACTTATACTTAGCATTAACCCATGATCTGGCTTGTTTCCTGCTGCCAAACATGTGAATTTAGCAACTGTAGTTTATTATCCATGGTTTTTGGCTTAGCATATGTGTCATTTAATCATAACAGTAACAGAATCTTTAAAATATCTTCGAAGTATCATTTTCACTCATGCTAACTGTCCATGTGCGCCTGTTTAATTTTTAGATGTCACTCAAAAACACATGCAGAAATTTGTTTCCTAGTTCAATTTATTTTCCCTTCTTGTTTTAACGGTTGTTCATGATGATTCTTTTACTTACTAGGGGAACAGAAGAAAAAGTTATATTCTCCTACTGTTAATGTTCAGTATAATTCTAGGGAGTAGCAATTTTCACCTTTATCTGCCCACATGAATGAAGTCACAAATTTCAAGAGAGGATTTTTTCCTCCCCCTTTTTCTTATCTAAAGGTTTTGCAACAGCTTTGTGCTATAAAATGTCAGAAGAAGCCTCATTAACAGCTTCCTCCCCACTTTTTTTTTTTTAAAATTCCAACAATAACTTGACTGGTAAGAGTAATTTAACACTAAGCTGGTTCCTATTCTGCAAGTAATGTCTGCAGATTCCTAATCCCTTGATTGGAGCTCTTGTTAGTTTAAAATGGGAAACTGTAAGTTATTATTTAGTTTCAAGGAGAAACACTCCCCCAAATAAGGGGCATAATCTTCTTAAGAGAAGAAAAAGGACATGATGCAAGGATGCTTTAAGAAGAATAAGAATAAGAATAGAAAAGACCTGGAATTTTTTTTTTTTAATTACCCTTTCCTGCTAAGTCATGGAACAGTTTAGCTTTTACTTTTGGCAGTGGCAGTTAGGATATGAAAAGAGAGGGGGGGGGAAGCTTTTCTCCTTTTTAATTAGCAGTATCATGGACACATGAAAAGAGCCTTCTTGGAATTTCAGCATCGTACCTGTGTGAACCAATGTGGGAAGTAGCTGGTGAAGGTGTTGAACTAGTAGACCCATGTTCAAATCCCTCTCCATCCATGGAAACTCACTGGGTGACTGGATCCACCCAGCCTCCCACACAGGGTGGTGGTTGTTGTGGGAATAGAATGAATGGAAGTCCCTGGAAACTGTGGAGAGCACTGAAGATGTTACCTAGCTGGGTAGCTGAATGTTTGCAAGAAAGCAACCAAGCTCAGAGAATCCCAAGGACTGCACAGTTCAACCCTGAGCTACACATATTCGCTTCTATTGGTCCCTGGAAATTCTCATGAACTCATGGAGGAAAGGTGGCATATACATAAAAAGGAATAGAGCATATACATATAAATAAATAGAGTTATTGGCCATTGAGACTGAGTTTATGATTCTATGATGCCCTGTCACTGAGGCCTCCATAAATCTTTATAGGTTCTGGCTATCACCTATATAGCTCAGGTTCTCAATATCTTCAGGAGTGCCTACCCTACGGAGAGCTTGCCACTACTTTATGCTAGTCAAGAGGGCAAGTAGAGAATCCCTTTCCTGCAAGAAGTTAAGGGGGACTTAAACATGGCCCCTCACTTTGGACAGCCACCACCCAGGGTTAAGAAAGCTTCTTCCTTCTTTTGTTTTTGGAAAGTGGTTAAGACAGTGTTTCTTCAACGGCCTTTTGGGTGGAAAATCCAGCTTAATGGGAAGTAGAGGTGCTGTTTAATGTGGTATGTGTTAATTCTTTTTGTGGGCTGCCTAGAATCTTAGGAAGAGGTGACATAGAAATGTGTGCTTGGTGTTCTCTGTTTGAAGACTTTCAGTGTAGGAGAACTTACCACCTCCTGTGGTAGCCTGTTCATATAATCAGGACATTTCTCCTGATATCTAGCCTGAACCTCTTGTAGTTTTAACTAATTAGTTCTGGTTTGCCCTCTGGGG
Source organism: Python bivittatus (assembly GCF_059951505.1). Classification (NCBI taxonomy): domain Eukaryota; kingdom Metazoa; phylum Chordata; class Lepidosauria; order Squamata; family Pythonidae; genus Python; species Python bivittatus. Next base: position 53,377,542 of record NW_028277034.1, on the reverse strand, counting down.
CAACAGACAATATCATGACAAGCATTCAGATGTGATGACTTGGGTGCTGGCTAATCACTTATCCTCACATCTGGGTGAACTGTGGAGTGGTGTTGGACGAAGGAAGAATAACACAAACACATCCTCTGTTTTAGTTTTCTATACTTTTCTTCACTGGCAAGGAGCTGGGCACAGAAAATAGTTTTGCTTCTCATGGGACTTGTTGCTCTTACAAGAAGGACAGGCAGATAGAATTGCAGGAGGTCTTAAGAACTTCCATGATGACCCATTAAGATCAGAGAGGGCTCTGTGGAGAATTTGAGTGCTACAATACCTAACATGGACTAGATGGCTCTAGCAGTTTTTAAAGATGGATTGCGTTGGGTTACCTGCCAGAAAATAACCAGCCAGTCAATAAAATAACAACTACTTTCATAAGCCCTTTCCTTGAACCTAGAGTGGCAGTAGTAATAGGACTAGTAAATAGAGCTCTGGAGGGTGCCTATATTTTAGGCACACATCTTACAGTATTAAGATTGGCTTGTTTTAAGTGCTTTTAAGAACAAATGCAAGTCCAGAGGGGGAAAATGTGTAAAGTGCATAAAGCTATGCTTGTCTAGAGAAGTTCACTCATGAAAGAATGCGAAACAATTAGTGAGGCTTGAAGCTGGGAATGCATTTGCTCTGACAAAGCTTGGCTTATATTCAATCTGCTTCTCTTTGTTTCCAAATAAAAGGAAAGAAAAAAGACTGGACCCTTTTTTTTTTTAATCTGTCTCAAGCAGATCCTGGATCACATGTTTGTGTGTCCTGGGTGACACCACTCCTTCTTCTATGTGACAACCCTTCAGATATTTAAAGACTGCTATCCTATCTCTCCCCAATCATCTCTTCTGTGGGCTAAGCATACCCAGATTCTTTAACTGTTTTTAATTGGGCTTAGTTTCCACCTCTTCACCATCTTGATAGCCCTCCTCTGAACATATTCCAGTTGTCACTAGCCTTGCTGAATTGTGGTGTCCAGAACTGGCCACAGTATTCCAAGTGGGATCAGGGCAGTGTAGACTTGAAGAATTACTTCCCATAATCTGGAATTTATGTTCCTGATAATGCACCCCAGGATAGCATTAGCATTTTTAGCAGCCACGGACGGCATGATACTCTTGGCTCACGTTAACTTGAAATAAAAAGAGCACCCAGATCCTTTTCCTTTTCATGTACTAACAGCAATCCAAGTCTCTCCCATCCTGTAATGGTATGTGGGAATGACCTTGGGAGACAGGAGGAAGAGCCACAGACTAGACAATGGTCAGAGAAGAGGCAGCTGAGCCCACAGAAGGAATGGGGGCACAGCAAACATCTCAGAAGGGACCCTCCCTAATTTCTTGGACTGTAAGGGTGGGGGGGAGATATGTATTTTTGAGACTTGCAAGATTGTTGTCAGCCTCACAAGATAGTCCAGACAAGAAGCACATCCAGAAATACTCGCTCTAACTTTATTGTAAGGTTCCATTAACAGAATGGGAATTGAAGTCCACACATCTTAAAGTTGCCAAGTTTGAAAAACAGTGATCTAGAGCTTGAAAGATGAAAAAAGGAGCAACTAAATTAAATTAAATTTCCCCTACAAGGAAAGTCTATAGTCATTGGGGTTTTAGTTAAGAAGAAAGAAGGAAAAGGGAAGGGATAAGAGATGTATGCAAAATTATGCATGTTACTGATAGCATGAATAGAACTTTTGTTATCTCTCCCCCTCACCATGTTAAAAGTTGAGTTCATCCATTGAGAGTGCACGCAGGGAGATTCAGAATGGACAAAGGGATATTTTTATACACCACAGAGTTAAATGATAGAATCTGGTGCTACAGCCAGCTTGGTGTACTGGTTAAAGGCACTGGGTTAGAAATGGGCAGACTGTCAGTTCTGGTCCAGAAGCCAACTGGATGATATTGGGCCACTCACTCACTCTCAGCCCTAGTTTGCAAAGAAAATCCATGGACTTGTCTATATAATCACCAGGAGTTACAATTGACTTAAAGGCACACACACTCAGAGACACACAAAGATGTGATAACAGCACAAATTATTTGGATAGTTTGAAAAGGAACTGGAAAGGTTTATGGCAGATTAGGCTGTCAATGACTACTAACACTGATGGTGGCTGACTACTTCCAGAATCCTAGACCACTGGCCTAAAATACTGGCAGATGGAAAGTGACCACCTGATCTCCAATCCAGGCTAACGGGCTTCCCAAATGGACCCAGTTGGCCACTGGTGGACCCAGGTCTATTGCCTGATCCAGCAGGACTCAGTCCTCACATTTTTATAAAGGCAGATAACCTGGTACTGGCCCCCCAAACTGGCAGCTCTATTCCTAAATATTCATTGATGTAGGAATGAATGTTGGCATTTGGAAAAAAAAATAAAATAAGTATGAAATGAAAGAGGCAGAAGCAGGCAAATCTTCTGTTTCCTTGAAAGTAAAATATAAGCTAGCTGTGAAGGGAATAAAATAAATAGAAGCAAAATGTTTGCTTGTGTGTGTGTGTATTTGTGTGCATATATATTTGTCTGAGTGTTGAAATATGTAAAGTGCAAAAATAGCATTAAACTGCCTCACAAATAAGATTCCCTTTGTAACACTTTGGAAACAATAAATAGCTATAAACCCAAATTAATGCCCGAGAAGAAATAAAGCTGTAAAGGAAATAAGTTATATACTTGCAGCTTCGGCACTTTTGATGCAACAGTTAATGAACAGAGACTTAAACCGATGCTCTTATTTCCTGCTCCCTCCTTTTTGCGGGAGAAACACACACACACACTCACACAACTAGCTTCAAATTTTAATACAGTAAGCAGGTTTCTCCTAAACAGTTGCACGTCTCAACAGGATCCAATGTAGGAATTTGAAATATAAAAAATTCTAAAGATCAGCCCGCTGAGCCTGACTTTTAGATGAGACTTTAGCCTGCAAATATACCAACCCAGTGAGATTTAGGGGTAAACTGGACAATATACACATTGTGTTGCTTACTACAATTTGCAATTTTATTTACTTAGTTGCAAACTGACCTAGAGTAGAGTAAATCTAATTTTGTGTGTGTGTGTGTTAGCCTAATTTTCACTATGCATGCATGGGGTTTAAAAAAACTAATCCAGCTGGTGCCAAGAATTAGCCTTTCATCTAGATTAGCCTTCTGGTATACAGGGACATGCTGCTAGATTGTTCAAGAGATGTCTTCTCCACCCTTCTGTCCTTGGCTTCAACTCTTATATTCTCAATCCATCAGGCTGGATTAGGGAAGACCAGCATATACTGCCTTGAGTGCCATACTGCACTAACTGTGTGGTAATAATAAGTTTTTACAATAATAAATGTCTTATAACAAATATATTTATAATAAATATTACAAATAAAGAAGCAATTTGTTAGTTCATGGATTAGCAGGCTGTGGAAAGCCAGCTGTAGTTTCCTCAACAACCATCATTAAACTAGCCACTGGTAGCCCTATATGCAAGCCACGTCTGATTTTTTGGGCAAGTGGCAAGCCACTGAGTTAAATATCACTAGTTTGGGATTTATGTGTGTACACATGTGCCTCTGAGTCAGTCTTGAATGACTCAAAGGCACACACATACAATGTTTTCTTAGCAAAACGTTGAGGAATGGTTTGGCCTTGCCTCCTTCCTAGGGCTGAGAGAGAGTAACTGACTCAAAGTCACCCAGCTGGTTTTGTGCTTAAAGCAGAACTAGAACTTGCAGTCTCCTGATTTTTAGCCCAGTGCCTTTAACCACCACACTAAACTGGCTCTCAAATATCACTACTAGTATTTGAGGTTGATTGGAACACCAGTCTAGAGAAAGGGTCAAAAGAGGCACCAATTTATTAACTGTTAAAATGGTATGCAATATTTTCAGTACAGAATCAGGAAACGCATTTTCAAGGCTGCATTCCAAGGCTCTGATATCTTCTGAGGGTGATTAAGGGCAGCTGGCAAGGCAATGGTGCCATGGTTTATCATTGGCACTGTTTCTGCAGTTTCACACAGGAAAACACATTTGGCTATTATATGTAGGTGGAGAATGGAGAAGAAGGGGAAAAATCCTAGAAACCTTGGGTAATAGGAACAGCAGCATTGGTCCACTAGCTTTATACTCAACAAATTTTGAGCACAGCATATATTAAATTGAAATTCAAGGCCCCAAATTTATTTTAAGGCACTTCCAGTTTGGATGAGAAAAAAATCTGGCCAGAAACCCTGAATAATCATGCTATCATCAAATTACAGTTGAAAACACAAGGCTGGAAGGACAAACAGTTTGTCTTAGTACGAGGCAGCCACCTTGTCAGTTCTCATGTCTCCTTTCTCCTTGTTGCTGCTGTGTTTTGGGGGGACACAAATAGCAATCTTCCTTCCATGTAAAGAAAGACAGGATGAATGATTCAATTCAAGCAAAGGATTAAATATTTTCTGCTCACAACCCTGGATTTAGACTCCTCCTCTTCCTCCTCTGTAAATACTGTTTAATAAACCGAGCAAGCAAGGGATGATGACATGATAAATCTCACCTGTCTTCTGGCCTCTTTCATTTCAAAGAGAAGTGCTCTTAAAGAGAATGGGCCCATCCAAGCAGAATCAATCTCTTTGGGAAATTAAATGGGAAGTAAGTCTCCGCTTTGGGGAGACAGAGCTATCTTCCACGTGGCTTGCTCGTGCCTCCTAAATTAGCCAGCTTTCTTCTGCTGAGATGGGAAGTGTTACCCTAGCAAGAATAGCGTTGAAGAAAAAGCTGGTTGGAAAAGATGTCACATCTTCATCCCTTCAGACAGCAAAAGATCTTGGGCCAGCTCCATACACCCCCGGTAAACCATCAGGTATAGATCTAAACAGGTATAAATAATCTATATGGATTGTAAATGCCCAGCATGATGTGGAATCCAAGGTATACTTTGCACCAAATCTACAGAGAGAGAGTGGGGACATGGTCTTCTTTTGGGGCAGATGTTTGCGACTTGATTTATAACCAGGCATAACTGGTTTCATAATTGGACACAGAAAGTAGCAAGCAAGTGGTCTTCTTCCTCTTGTGGTGGACAGCATGAATTATCACCAAATACTTCAGATCTCAGAAGAGAGGCACTTGAAAGCACAAATGCTGCTGTATTCATGTTAGGTAATCACAGGACTTAGCAACCGACCTTGACAAAACACAATAGAATTCAGTGCAAGCGTTTGCTGATAATAAATATCAATGGTTCATTCTTCTGATGGTGGCTTAGTGTTCTAGGAACGCTTTCCTTCTCACTTAGATTGATTTATGAACTGCAGCATCTAATACAAGGGAGTGTGCAGAGAAGGCACCAGAAGTACTATTAGGTCAGTAATAAACATTGTCAGTTGTCGCTAATAGCAAATCAGTGGTGAGAATTGTCATTAGCTAAACGTTATGAGATATAGCTCCCTTTCCATTCTTCTTATTTTGTCTCCATCCTCTGTGACAGAAAGGAATGATGGGGTTTAAGGTTTCAATGATACAAAGGAGATAGTATTGTACTAATATTAATAAGTATGTCTGATAGGATCAATGCAGCTAATACATTTTGTTAAATAATGAATGCTAATGGAATACAGCAAGTGAATGTTTTCATCTGGCTCCATTCTTGATTATAGCACTGCAAAAACACCAGAAAAAATAATGTTCAAAGCTTGATTTTTAATCAAAGAGATCAAGTCTCATATTGTTATTTATGATGATGTACATGTGAAAGGGGTCTAGTTGTCTTTGTTGATCCCAAATTAAATATACCGTAAGCCAGCAGTGTGATGCAGATGCTAAAAATGCTTTCTTAGGGTTCATTGACTGGAGAATAGAATCCAGATCATAGGAAGTAATTGTTCCACTTTATTTTGCCCTGGTCAGATACCATTTTGAGAAGTGTGTCCAGTTTTGGGCAACACGGTTCAAAAAAAGACAAAGTTCAAATGAAGGCTACCAAGATGGTAAGGAGTCTGGAAACCAATTCCTATGACTAAAGAATCTGGGTATGTTCAGCCTATAGATTCTGCCCTGAACAAGATGTTAACTAGATCTAATATCCCTTTCAACTCTATGATTCTATACAGAAAATGATTACATTGTGAGTCTATATCAGTATACTGAAAATACCTCCTAGTTCATGAGATATTGCCTTACAAAACAGTCTTTACTTAGAGAACATAGATGGTAAGGAAAGCATTAGTATGCCAGGTCTCTGATTGTACTTCTGGGATACGGGCCAGAATGTGTGAAAACTGAGTGATGCTGTCATCGTGGTTAGCAGGGAATGCTCCCTGTGCGGCAGGTATGATTGAAAATGGTAACCTAGTTTACACCTTCTCTGTTGTAGTAGAAAAGCATTAATGAAAGATCCAATTGGCCAAATTGAATTGGCCATGGTTGATATCCATGGACCCATCTGGTGATGACCATGGAAGATGGAAGATTTACAAATTGGAATGTAAAAGGAATAAATGATAAGGACCATGAAGTAATGAATAAAATGAAAAAAAGAAAGAAAAATAGATCTTTAAAACCACCTATCATAGCAGGTGACTTCCTTCATGACCTCCACTTTTTTTTGGAACTCAGATGTCTTTCCGTAGCATGGCTTCATGCTTGTACTCATCCGCGTGCATTAAATGAACTGGAGAATGCCAACCAGGTTTATCTCAGCCCTTACCCTTGAGGCTGTGTCCAGCTTGTGATCCTATTGCCAGATGCCTCTGCTATCCAGTGCATAAAGATTTTCCCTGTGAGAGGAGTTGGATTTATTTGGATAGGAGGGAAGCGATGTCAGTGACAAAGAAAGTATTTCTCAAAGAGGACAAGTTACATACGTGAAGAAAAGCATTGCCGTTGGTGCAACTGGTGAGACTAAACATATCCTGTAATTTTCTTTGACTCTTTGTTCTGTCTTGTAGCTGGAGTCCATTAAGGACTCCTTCCTTTATTGTACAGGTGAGGTCCGTCTTCACAATGTCCACTTTCCTAATGGAACAACAAAACCAAATTGAAAACATCAGAACACAACATTGTTGAAGACAAAACAGCCAGCTCTTCTCTTACCTGCATTAACTAACCTCAGATCAATACTGCCAAGAAGAAAGGCAGACAGGATATAAAGAAACAGGATATTTCAGCCCAACTACATCTGAAAGCTGAAGAATTGCACAGCTGACTTGATTCCTGTCTTCCCCGCTATGCTGAGATGCATCATATTTCTGTCTTAATTTTTTTCTCTCTCTCTCAGCATGGATACTTAATGACACCTCTGGTAAACCATTAGGTGTAGATCTAAACAGGTATAAATAATCTATATGGATTGTAAATGCCCAGCATGACGTGGGATCCAAGGTATACTTTGCACCAAATCTACAAAGAGAGAGTGGGGACATGATCTTCTTTTGGGGCAGATGTTTGCGACTTGATTTATAACCAGGCATAACTGGTTTCATAATTGGACACAGAAAGTAGCAAGCAAGTGGTCTTCTTCCTCTTGTGGTGGACAGCATGAATTATCACCAAATACTTCAGATCTCAGAAGAGAGGCACTTGAAAGCACAAATGCTGCTGTATTCATGTTAGGTAATCTCAGGACTTAGCAACTGACCTTGACAAAACACAACAGACGCAATCTTTTGTGCAGAAATATGCATGCATACCAGAAATTCCCACATGGATAGGAAGATATAGTGAAGAGAAGCAACAATCCCAGCTTAGCCTCCTCTCAATGTGCTAAAATGTTATCTGAGGAGAGGGTCTTCTGTCCATGCACAAAAAGTTTCAGGAGGGCCACAAAGCAGCCCCTCCAAGGTTTTGAGTGGTTGCAATGATACTGCCATCACACCAAGGATCCAGAGGAACACTTCGCTCATGAATGAAGCTTTTCATTGACAGATCTTTGCAGGTCTAATATTAGGGCTGTGCAAAGCATTTGTACTCCTCCTTGAAGCATTAAGGTGGCCATGTTCCCTGGAGGACTTGGTGCAGCCACTTCAAAAGCTTGCCTAGGTTATTTGCATGTGTCTATACGTACACTAGAAAATTTCACTTCCACAGGACTGCCAGCAAAGCAAAGTGATAGATACTGTCTTTGCATGTGGTGATGACCCGGGAAGATCTTGAAAGCAGCTGTGTCAAAATTTCCAGAAGTCATGTCAATGCTTGAAGGAGGGGGTTTTTTTATGCTATGAACCTTAATGACTTATTAAAGCACCCATGGCATCAATGCCACTCTTTTTTACACTTAGGCAGAAGCCTCAAAAAAGATGTAGCTGCTTTAAAGAGGGTCTGTACTCCTGTGCATCCCAAAGCACCTCTTATCTGCTTGTGCACGTTGGTGCATGTCTGCTGCATTCCTAAGCAGTAAAGGAACGTGTGGTGGCATATCAGACTTCCAGTAATGCATAAACATTCATTAAGTGAAGGAAGATAGTTCACTCAACTCTAGAGCGAGATTATTCCATAAAGAATACCACAAAGGAGAAACACTCATAAATCAGGAGTGCTCAGGCATGGATTTTCTGTTGCACACCTAACTCAGGTACTCATTAGACACTGTGAGTTTCATTAAGAAAAAATATCCAAACCCATATACATTCTCTGCCATCCCAGCTGTTCCTAAAGCAAGAAATCCAGACCGTTCCTAAAGAAATATGATGAAGAAGCTATCACCTGAAATCTTTGAACAAAACATTGGCTCTTGTGTCTTTTAAAATATTGTTTTCAGTTTTCAAAAACATGGAAGGAGGAATCCTGGCTGGGTTAGCTTACAACTAAAGGAGGAACAGATGAATTGCCTTAAGGTTTCCCCAAGCTTTTGGAAGAGTGACGTCCAAATGTTTAAAGACAGTCAGCAATAATGACGGAGTGTCAGAATAAGTTGAATTTCACCCCTGGCAAATGCCAGGGGATCTATCAAACTTAGATTTCTATCTAATGGTAACTCCCTGGATGTTCTGCAATAAATTGGCTGGACCTTCTGATTCCCATCATTTCTGACACACCTTAATGGGCAACCACTGTTTCATTTGAGGTGGTTGGGATGTCTGTACATACAAGTTAATTCTATATCTGTCCAAAAGTAGATTTTTGAAACATGAAGGGGAGGCAGTCTTGCTCCCGCTATTGCACTTTAACACCCATGTGCCCTGCAGAACTGCAAAAAATGTGTGTCACAGTCAACTTCCCACAGGTACCTCTTTATCCTGATAAGCATCAATTAGTGTCCCAAGAGTTTGGCTATTGTTCAGCTCTTAATACCTACAAGCTTTCCTGGAGCTCAGATAATATCCTTCCTGTTCCTTAATTGCTTTAATGTGGAGCATCAACACTGATGATGATAATAATGAAAGAATCCCCCAATCTCCTGTGAAAATGGTGAACGCTGCATTTTAAGTATGCTGCCATTCCTTTCCTGAGACTGGGGCCCTACCAGAACGATCTCTTGAATCAAAAGTTGAAACTTGGAGCCGTAAACTGCATCTCTGTTATCTTTTCTGCAGCTATTCAAAGAGAATGATTTCATATTCCCTTTGTAACCACAAGTCAGGGGTGAAACTAATTGAAACGAAATGAGGTAATTACTCTGAAAAACAATTCAGGGCTGCATGGCTGTTTTTTAATCTCAGAGTGCTAATTCAGAATGTGCTGCTTCACTGGTACGCAATGCAAAAGGAAAAGATATCTAACCTATCATATCATTTTGAAAGGAAGTTGCTATTTCCCTGCCAATCAAAGGGAAAGAACTAAGAATTAAGCTTGGTGGAGATATTTTTTCCAGTTCACATTGCAAATTACCCACAACATTTGCATTTCCTGAATCCACATGGACTCCAGAATGTGGTTACAGTTTAGTCTTCACATTTTCCTAAACTTTGTGATGCTGTTCTTCAAGAATGCAGCATTTCTCCATACGTAACCGGTGTGATGTTGTGGTGAAGGTATTGGACTGGTGCCAGGGAGACTCAGGTTCAAGTCTAACTCAGCCATAGAAGTTCCCTGGGTGAGTGGACCAGTCATTCTATCTCAGCCCAAGTTACCTCAAAGGGTTGCTGTTACGGGGAAAAATAGAAGAAGGAAGGGCTGTGCAGGCATTTGACCTAAAATCTGGAAATGTTCACCCTCTATGAACGAGAGAGTGTGAGGCACTGATATCCAAAATCAAAAGAGTAGGAAATCTTCAGAGGAACAGAAATAAGTTCATTTCTGAATTGAACCCAACACTTTTCAAAACTCTTTTGTGACAGACTTTCTCTGTTCCTTGAAGATTCTCACCTGGCAAGAACTTACATTCACAAATATAAAACAAACCACTTCAATGTTCCCTAACCTGCCTTCAAGTATTTCTTTGTGCCACAAGAATCCTTGCAAACGCCAGGCAGTTTACAGATCTTAAAGTAGCAATCAAACTTCCCTTTTCAGACTTCAATAACAAAATGATGACTGATACTGAATATTAAATATAGATATACATTTACATAGATATACAGGTAGTCCTTGATGAACACAATTGGGACCGGCAACTTTGTCACTAAGTGATGCAATTGTTAAGTGAGATATTGTGACCGGGACGTATGACCTCACTTCTCCCATAGTCATTAAGTGAATCACTTGCAGTCATTAAGTGAGACATCACATGACTGCAATGGACTTACGACCTCACTTCCACTGTGGTCATTAAGCGAGACATCACACAACCATGACCTACAATTTTACTGCCAGTTTCTCTATTGACTGCTTGTTGGAAGCCAGCTGTGAATGGTGATCGTATGACCGCAGGATGCTGTGATAGTTGTAAGTGCCTGCTGGATGTGAAGCACCTGGAACTCAATCATATGACTGCAGAGATGCTGCGATGGTTGTAAGTGTGAGGACCAGTCATAAAGTTAGTTTTTCAGCGCTGTTAAACAATTGCTAAACAGGGCAGTTGTTAAGCAAGGACTACCTATACAATATGTCACATTCAACAGATTTAATCCCTGCATTCTTTCTTGAACCCTCTTCCAATGGAAAGCAGTGTTTTCTAAGCTGCTAGCTTGCGATCCTCCAGTGCAAACATAATGACCTGATGCAACACTGAAATAGATAACCTCTGCTCCACTTAGTTTTGTTGACTTTTGTAGGGTTTTATGTTTGGAGTATTGTATTTTTGTTGCTTTTATCTTTGTATCCTGGCTGTTTTAACCTGTGCTTTTTCTATGTAAGCAGCCAAGATTTTTTTGATTGCCGTGGCATAGAAATATGTTAAGTAAATAAAGGTGGTGGTGGTAGCAGTATCTATTGAAGTTCTTCAATCAAGGCAAAAACCTGCTAACAAAAATAGGATTCTGTGCTAAGCAACCACTAATAAAAACGTACGCTAAACATAAGTTTGCTACAAATGGTTCATTCCACAGCTGGATGACATTCTTCCAGGTTTCTGTACTTCTATCTCTTCTATGAAAATATTCATTTGCCTCCTCACGTCCCCTGCCAATGACACTCACTGGATTCACTGCCTTTGACTTTTGGGGACAGCTTTGCAGAACTCCTAGAGTATCTGCTATATCCTCCAAGTTTAATATCAATCAAATCCCACAACAGGTCACAAACTGGAAAAATGCAGGGAACTGAAAAGAAAAAGCTAAACCCAGCCCCAGAAAAATACTATATTTGCTACTCATTTATTTGACTTCCAATGATGGAATGAGCTATGAAAATGGATCATCATTAAATTGTAGTACCATAGACACACAAAGGGCCGGTGAGGCCAACCCCTTAGTACAGGAATTAAAATTAAAACATCCAGACAGATGGCTGCCTGACCTCTACATTTAATGAAGGAGACCCCACCTCCTCTCTAAATACTTGGTTCTAGTGTTGAATGGGTCCTACTGGGAAATTTCTTCTGACAGAATCTGCCTTTCCAGTAACTTGAATCTACTGTCTTTAGCATGTATCAGGTGGAGATGAAAGTAGAATGCTAGGACAAAGGAGAACCCTGGAATCTCACTGGGTGACTTTGGGCTAGTCATTCTTTCCCAGCTCAGCCTGCCCTCCCAGGATATGGGGAGGAAAAAAATTGGAGGAGGAAGTGCCCTGCATGTTGCCCTGAACTTCTAGAAGAAAGTAGGGTGCAAATATCACCTGATCCTCCTTTTTGCTGTTTTCTGCAGCTCTCCCCATTTCTCTAAATCCTTCTTAAAGCATGAGGCTCAGAAATGGAGTCAGTACTCCTTCATCTTTACTCATCTTTCACTCCTCGATCGCTTGTAATATTTAACTGCAGCGTTGCTTACCTTAATCAAATAGAGCAAAATCCCCACCAGAAGGAATTCTAATATAACGGATCCATCATTTCCATTTTCTTTAATGGTCTGCTTTGTATGATAGGCAGGAAAATGCATGGGGAATTAAAATTAATCTCTCTAGATATAAAGAGAAAGTTACAAACAAGATAGGTCACTAAGGCAGATTCCATGGGAGGGTTGAAACAAAATGGAAGAAGATATAAAAATGTAGGCGCAATCTGGAGGCAAGACCAGGCACAGGACAAGGTCAAAGCCAATGATGGAATCAGTTAAAGCACTGACAATAAAGAGCAGATGGGTGGGCATGGACAGACAGCTGGAATACTTGTACAAGTAGGTTTGCCTGGAACTGCTGGATTCCAAGGTCATCCCCCAGAAGTTCCACAAAATTTTACAGCCTTAGTTAACATTACTATCATTAAAATTTAATTTTAAAAATTAATTGTTCTTTAGTTTAATATAATTGGAATTGAAATTAACATACATTAAGTTGATTAAACATAACTACTATAGCATATCATTTCTCCCTTTTGACAAATTAGCCATTAATATTTGGCAACAGTGTTCATGGCAACTTTTTGGGGGGCAGGGAGGGAGGGAATGGTCATGTGACTGTGGGACAACATGTTTCACAGAATTGAAAGGGACCATCAAGCAAGAATTCAAATTATAGCATCTAAAACAGCTGGCTGACTAGCCTCTACTTGACCACACCCAGTGAAGGGAGCTTACCATTTCCCTAGGCTGCTGCTGTTCTTCTTGTTATTATTATGGTTGGTTGCAAAGTCAGCCAGAGGCTTAGACTGGATTTGGCATTTTTATCCACCTATCGAGTCCTTCCCAAGGACCTGGGATAGGCAGATGTTGTTGTTCGATGGCATTAAAGGTATCATCACAGGATGGAAGCTGTTCCAGGTAAAGCTGCCTTTTGGAATTGATTGATGGTGATTTTGTCAATGCCGATGGTCTTCAGGTGGTGCTCCAGATGTTTTGGGATTGCACCCAGGGCACCTATGACTATTGGGACTATCTTTGCTTTCTTCTGCCAGTCGTTCTATTTGCAGGTCTTTATATTTTGTGATTTCCTGTAGTTCTTTCTCTTCCATTCTGCTGTCTCCAGGTATTGCAATGTCCACTATCCAGACTTTTTTTGTCTTTCGTATCAACCATGGTTAAGTCTGGGGTGTTGTGTGGCAGGTGCTTGTCTGTTTGAATTCTAGGGTCCCAGAGCACTTTAGCTTCTTCATTTTCTATTAGTTTTTCTGTTTTGTGATCCCACCAATTCTTGCTTGCAGGCAAGTGGTATTTCTTGCAGACATTCCTATTATTATTATTATTATTATTATTATTATTATTATTATTATTATTACGTTTATTATGGCTGCCCACTCTAGAAGATCCTGGAGATTTTGCTGTTGTCCTTTTGCTTGGTAGCAGGTTTTCTGGAGATTCCAGATCAAACCCAGGCTTTGGTCAAGGTACATGAGACCTTGGGGCTGAACCTTGATAGAAACATCATATTGAAAAAAGCCATTATTTAGCCATTATCCACTTCCCTTGGGCTCTGCTTCTTCTAGTATCTATGAATCTATCCCAAAGCATGGGACTCAGACCTGGATACATTGCTTGAGGTGGAGTCTGATCATTACAGAATGAAATGGAAATCTTACTTCCTATGATTTGGGGACTCTATTTTGTTGATGCATCTTAAATTTGTGTTTTATTTTAGCAGCCACTAAATCATATAAGCTTACTCATATTCACTTGGACTGGGCAAAAATATGGCTTAGAAAGTGAAAATGTGATTTGAAGGATGACTGGGTGCACATCCTTAAAGCAGCTTCTTCTCCTGGGCTCACACTGCTGCTCTCTACAGCTGATACGTTGTTCTGGGAAAATCTGTATTTGGCTTAAAATATTCCAGCCCACTTCTCCAACTTCATTGGAATCTCTCCTGTCCTTTCCTCTCATTTTGGGGTTACAGTAGAGTCTTGTTTAACTGACCTTCGCTTATCCGACATTCCGTCTTATCCAGCACCCCTAAAAAAACCCACAACACGCATAAATCAGCAACAAGAAAAGTGTGCTGCTTGTTTGCGAGCGTGAGTGTACTCTTTCTTGTTGCTCCTGAGGGTGCAGCACCGCAATGCAAAAATCGATTGCAACAGGTACAGCAGGCGCGCGCATCTAGCCTATGACGTTTAATAGGCTTTTTCTTAATTCCTCCCTATTATCTGAAATTTTCGCTTATCCGACGTTCTGCCAGCCCATTTATGTTGGATAAGCGAGACTCTATTGTATTTGCAAAGTTGATAAACATTCCCACCACCTCTTCATCCATACCACTTATGGAGAATACAGATCTTGGTTCCACCCCACCCAGTAATTCACTCAAGTTTGATGGGAAAATGTTGATGAGCACTCCATTACTGTTCACAAGCCAGCTGTAGATATAGTTCTGTGAACAAGTGGATGTTCTGAAGTTTTTTGGATGTTCTGGATGTCTTTTGGATGTTCTGAAGTTTTGCATATCTTTGCCACTGAATATTATCAAAGCTTCATATTCATCCTACTGATGTATCAAGGAAATCTGAGCGAACAAATAATGCCAAAGTTTGGTGCCTGTTTTATGTCTTTCATGGTTTGGCAAATCTAAAACAGGGTGAATAAGTTTTCAGAGAACCAGACAATCCTGGTTGTAAATACAGGTTTTATTTTACAAAGAAATACCTGATTCAAACAGTGTAGCCTTCTTTATGTTTGTTTCTCCTGCCAGTAAATCCACCAAGTCAATTGGTTGATGGAGGGCTGTAAAAGATATTCGTCTTCCAGCCTGACAAGTTACAAAATGCCATATAAAAACACACAATGTATAATTTTGTGCTTCATTGACAAAAATGTATTGCAGGTTGCATTCACTGAAAGAGAAAGGACAAACAAACAAAACAAAAGGTGTTTTGGTGTCTGAAGCCAAGTATGAAGCCAACAAACAAACATGTTTTTCTGCTTTCAAATGGTTTTTCAGAAATAGCTGGTTGACATGGTCTACCTCAACCTAGGGTAGGGCTGGACTTAGCTTGCATCACTGGAGGAAAAAGGTGATTTGCTCAGAGTTAGGGAACCAAGTGATTGTCAATATTTGCAGCAGTAAATTATCTATACTATAACACTTTTACAAAAGAGGTATAGCCTTTGCTTGAGAGGCTGAGCCCGAACACTGATTTGTGGTTTAGGGGAAAGACCCATTATAGCTATCTTTGCTTAGACAAGCCTCCTTTCCTGGAGCTTTGTAACTGTAGTCAACATTCTTCCAGACACTAAGGTGAAGATTACTTTTAGTTCTGCTCTTGGTAATTTATAGACAATCATAGCGAACAATCTAACTACTTGCTCCAAGGAATTCAGAAGCTACATTTCAAGAACAAAGGAGAAGGGATATTGGAGGTCACAGAATGTCTGGGTAGCCAGCCAGTAGCTAGGAGGTTCTTTAAGATTCAGAGACAACATACTCAAACCAGGATGCAATGACCCAAAGGATTTTACTGAATAAATATTAGAGGGTTACAGAGAAAAAGACACACCAAACTACATCCCTTCAGCTTGCCATGAACTCAAGAAATGTCAATGGATGGTTCCTAGCAGTCCTACAGCACCTTTTCTTTCTGGGTCACTGAGTCTACACCGAGGCTGAAAGTGTCTGGGGGCTTTTGCCATCTTTTATACTTTTCCTAAGGGGGAGAGAGCACAAACAGTAATGCACGGAGTTAGCTTGGTAGCATTTCTTATCATCTTATCAGTGACTTGGGTCATAATTCAGACAGTTGACCCACTGCCAGGGATATAAGACAGGATCTCTATCAGACAACACCTAGGGATGGTCTAATGACATACCTTGTCAATAACTTGAGAATCCAGATAGTTTATGTTGTGCCAAAGATATCTGTACGTGGAGACATTGCTTTTAACATATTGCTGCTTTCTCTCCCTCTCTGCAGGTGTCAGATTAGAGAACTCATGTTGTTCTCTTTATCTTAATTGTTACAAGTAGCAATATAGATAAAAAGGCTCAAAGGCAAGAGTGATTTACAATATCATGATGCAATCTGCAAGGCTTGCTAAGTAAGCGCACATGTGGAGGCGTTCACAATACAAAGCTTCCCCAGTTACACGCAGTTTGCAACTGCTTGTTGGAGCAATTTTCTTCTATGTGTAGAAGGAAAAAGTAGATCACACCATTAGCTCCTTGCCAGTCTTCCACCATGCCACTTCACTGGGCTGACACAAAACAGTAACCCCAAACCAAGAAAGTGCATTTCATGAATTCTTGGGGCTAAAAATATCTACCCAGGGATGCTGCTCACTTCCCATGATGAGTCACCAAATGGTTCCAGTTTGAAGGATTCCAACCTGCCAAAGGGATTCTGCCTATTTTGGCTGGTTGCTTGCCTGCAGATGGACAGGCTATAAAGATCTCTTGGTTTGTCTGAAACCTTCCTTGTGATTTCTGAATTCCGATTCAGGGTTCCTCACTGTTTCTGGATACCAGAATAAAAACAAGACCAAGTCAAAGAGTTCCCCAGTTTTTGCAAAAGCTAAGTGGTAATTTCATAGACACAGAGCTTGGCTTTTCTGTGGCCCCATTTTAGGGTCCTATTCTTTCTTCCCAAGAAAATTCACTGAATTTATCACATATGAATATTCGTAGTTATTCTGGTGCATTCTTAAATAACAGCATTTACACGGGAGTAGAATGAACCTATAATGCTTTGAGAAGCACACGTGAATGAAAAATATATAAACGTTCATACCAAAACAAGGGGTACAGAAGAAAATAAAATATGGTAATAAGAATAGTTCAGATGAATATTTAAGACATAATAAAACAAAACTACTTTTCCCCTTTCCAAGATATGCATCATTTAAAAAGTTCTGACTGATAATCATGGAACTGGACAAAAAAGAAATAGATAAGACAAAAAATTCCAAAACTAACCTTGCATGGAATTCCTTGGTTAATTAATTGCATGGAATTATATAATAATAATAATAATAATAATAATAATAATAATAATAATAATAATAAAAAAAAAACACCATCGGCATTGACAAAATCACCATCAGTCAATTGCAAAAGGCAGCTTTACCTGGAAGGGGTTAACGTCCTGTGATGATACCTTTAACACCATCAAACAGCATCATCTGCCTATCCCAGGTCCTTGGGAAAGATTTGATAGGTGGATAAAAATGCCAAATCCAGTCTAAACATCTGGCTGACTGTGCGACCAACCATAATAATAATAATCATTGTCTTAGTAATCCTTATAAGACACATGTCATCAGGAATTTGTCATGTGAAGGGCTTGAGTTGAAGCAGGATCCAAGGTATGTTTTAAACGTCATTCCTTATGTCATCTCTCTGATATCCAAATCTATATATTGAGAAGTGTTCCCTGTAAAGACATGCCTAATATGTGAGTGCTTAGTTATTTCTGTATAGAAACTCTATATGACCAGGAAATCTCTGCAACCAGATGTCCCATTGAGGTAGTGCTTAAAAATACAACCAGTTGCTTATGAATTAGCGTTCCTTTGCAAAGTGTCCTGAATCTGTGGATGTCAGATATGGCAGGCTCAGAAATTAGGTTAGGCTAAAAACATAGTCCAGGCCCTCCTTTAATGGAGCAAGGCTCTGGATAGGTCTACACAGGTAAAGGGTTTCAGAACTGAGGTCTAGCCGATGTGTCTGTATTCCTTAAGGTTGTTTCACATTCACTTTGCATCCTTATTTCTTCTGAGAGAGAAGCAAACTCTCACGAAGAGCATAAATTTTGGATGATGTCTTGTCCATCAATGTCTTGCAGATCTACCATAACATGAAATTTTAAATTGGCCAGGGACTTTGAAAATGTGTTTAACAAACCTTGCTGAATGTTTTGGCATGCCTGGCCTGACTTGAGGAAATTGCAACAGTCTATGGGAGCAGGCAGCCCTTATTATTTCAACACAACTCATCTAATGCAGAGCATGCACTAAGGTCTATCTGCACCACTTAGGCCACGGAATGACAGTTTCTCCATGCTTAGAAGCAGAAACGCATGGAACAAAATGATATCCCTGAAATAAACATGAATACTCGCAGTGGAAGTGGTGGGAAGGTGATGGTGAAAAAGCAATGCCCTCTCAAGAGCACGGAAAAATATACCAACCCTTTTACATACATTGCAGGATTTGCAGCACTCTGAATTGGAAGCAGGAAAGATGCCTTGGAGCAATTATGGATGGGCACATCACTCCTGCCAGCACCTCCTTAAAAAAGCGGTATTGTTTGGCAGTGAGGATCAGTGTGATCCTGGAAAAATACATGTTTGTGATAAGGAGGCACCAGTAGGGTGAAACATGGTGGAACAAGGTGCTTCAGAGCTTGAGTGCTGTTGGCACCTCTGTACCTGAAAAATGTACTTTCCTGGGACCTCACAGCTTCCATGCGAGCCTGGGAAAAGGCATCACTTTCTAAAGGAGGCATGGAAACATGAAGCATGTGCACCTAGAGTCACACTGAAACACCTTTTCTGCTTCGGATCCGTAGATTGTACAGAATGCCGATACAGCACTTAGAATCCAAAAATCATAGTGCAGGAGTCCAAAAACGCGTCCCAGGCAGATTGCTGCTCAAACTCTGCTTGAATGCATCAAATGAAGGGAAGCCCATCACCTCTCTGGGACACATCAGCTGGAAAAGTTATCAGCCATTAGAACAGCCTTTTGTATGAAGTGGTCAGTTCTCCTTTGCTACTGTAGAGATCTTTAAATAGAGGCTGGATGGTCAGAAAGACTGTAGTACGGCAGTCCCCAACCTTTTTGGCACCAGGGACCGGTTTTGTGGAAGACAATTTTTCCACGGATGGGGGGGGGGGTTGGTTTTGGGATGATTAAAGAGCATTAAATTTATTTTGCACTTTATTTATATTATTATTATTATTATTATTATTATTATTATTATTATTATTATTATTATTTTTGGTGGGAGGATACGCTGGTGGCGCTTTGTGGGGGGATAGGAATCAGTTGCTGGTCAGGACCTGTCCAGCAGTCTCCAAAGAATTGGACATGACTGAACGGATTAAAAAAAAGAAAAGCTTGTGGGCGTACCAAAACTGTGACTGAGACAAGTGCGCAGTGTGGGAAAGAGGCGCAGATGACAGTGGTAAATAAAATAATGGGCAGGCCACAGGGGGAGTAAAATAAGTGTCGGATTCTGAGTGCGCAACCTAGATCCCTTGCATGCACAGTTCACAGTAGGGTTTGTGCTCCTATGAGAATCTAATGCCACCGTTGATCTGACAGGAGGTGGAGCTCAGGCGGTAACACGAGCAATGGAGGGTGGCTGTTCTCGCTCACTCGCCCACCGCTCCCCTCCTGCTCTGTGGCCTAGTTCCTAACAGGCCATGGACCAGTACCAGTCCATGGCTCAAGGGTGGGGGACCCCTGCTCTAGTGGATCCTGACTTCCAGGGGGAGATATAGCACACTGAAGATGGTTCTGTGAAAGCAGAGCCGACAACTGTGGCAAAGACCAAGGACCCGGTGAGTAGACCAGTTCCTTGGAATTTCTCTGGATAAGAAGAGGACAGGAGATCGCTCACATATGCTCCGGGTGGCTGCTCCTCACAAGGAGATGGCGGGACAGTGGTTTTCTGTGGTTTTGAGCACTGGAAGATGTCAAGATCAGCCATCTTGCTCACAACCGCGGTGGAGCCTTTTAAAGGACACTAAGTTCATAAACCTCACATTCTAATCCCTTTTGGAAAGTGCCCATTAACCCTCTTAATGCTATTAGAGACCTTCAGAATACAAGTTTGAAAAATATTCATTAGGTGAGTTTATCTTCAACTCTGAACAAAAGAAAAATTAATTATAAGCGTAAGAACTTAAAGAATTTGAAATAAACAGCAAAAAGCAAAATAAGATTTTGATCTAAGAAAGTTATAAATGGATTAAGGGTCCAGATAAATTTGGAATATTGGCTTTTATTATAAGAATTTGGAATTGATTGTAAAAAATAAACAACTTCTCATGGGAAACAGACTTATTTTGGATATCCTGGTTATTGCAAGTCATAACAAAAGATAAGTGACACTTTTAGAAACTGGACACTATAGGAGACTAAAGATTTTAAGCAGAAGAAAAAAAAATACAAGCCTGTTCTTGATGTCAGTTAATACTGGGACTTACAAAATGACACAAAATGTTATAACATTGGAAATATTAAAGGAGATCTTTAAGAATAGAACCAGAAATTAGTAACTACAATATCAATGCTGCCAGTAATAACTGCTTCTGCTTCTATGGATAGTCTATGTCTAAAACATGTTAATGAAGGAATGACAGATGTGGAACAAATTTTTTCAAACAAGACAGAGAAAGTACAGAATGTGGAACTGCAAATGACAGGCAAGAGAATGATTTGGAAAAGAATGCATAACTGGATATACAAAAGAAACTGGCTGAAATTTTAAAAATTAAAAGGGAAATACAAATGATAAGCCAAGAGAATGACCTGGAAAATGTTTTCTTATTGGATTTATAAAAGAGGCTTGTTAAAGCCTTGAAGAAATCTGCGCAATGGGATAAAAAAAATTGAAGAGAAATAAAATCCTATGACAACCTTTGATTGAATTAAAGATTAAGACTGTTAGAAGTAAAAGGAAGGACTATAAAGTTGGTTTATTTGATCAAGGTTAAAATAAGACTTTTTTTTTTTTTCAATGTTCTGGCAATCTTTTATGGACTTTTTGGTGACATCAGGATTGAAAACTTGATGTTTTATGAATTTGCTTATAGATGAGAGATGGGATATGGGATGAAAAGGTATCTGTTTAACTTTATAGGAGATGAAGAGTTATTAAATTTGTTTTTACTTGTGATGAAGCTTGGAAGTCACTTCTTTATATATTTATTTTCTTTTTCTTTATTATATTCTTTTTCTCAATTCTTTTTCTTTTTTCCAGCAGTTTTTATTCTTTTTTCCATTATCTTCTCTTTCTCTAAGTTTAGTTTGTATTAGTGTTCACTACTGTAATTAAAATTCTTAATAAAAATTATTTTTTTAAAAAAGGAACTACTCTAGTGGATCTTGCACTAAGCAAGGGTTTGAAATACTGTAGATTATATCTAGGACCTGGAAGGGAGGGAAGGAGGGTACAGAATAACTGAATTTCCCATTGGGCTACCAACCAAACTACTTGTAACTTTTTAATTATGGCCCTGTTTTGCCATAGAAATATACCAACACCTATTCTAGTACTTGTCCATATTTTAGAGTCACTGCTAGCATTAGTCAGGGAACGGTGATAGTAAAAACTTTTAGGATTGCAAATATATTCTAGAGCAGGCAATGTAAAGCCTAGGATATCACATTGAATATGCCCCCTTTCCCCTCATCAATGCAGGAATCCAAATTAAGCTGGATTGCCTGTCCTCTGCTTGAACACAGCCAGTGAAGGGAGCCACTCACTTCTTTGGGTAATTGATTTTACTGTCACTTATGGCCAGGAAGTTATTTTTTCCCCCTAACATTCCACTTGAATTTGCCTTCCTGCAACTTTTCTCCATTATAGGACCCATTTAGGAAGTGAAAAGAAGGAGGGATCACCAAGGAAGAGCAAAAGCAGAAGTCCTGTACAGAGCTGGTGTCAAAATTGTGAATGAGCTGAGGTTGGAGAAAGATGCCAAGAACAACAAAGAGACCTTTTTCAGATCTGCTGAAAATAAAAAGAGAAGAGGATCAGTATACCTGCTGTTTAGTGAAGATGCCAAATGTTAACGGATAACAAAGAAAAGGTAATGCTTCTCAGCTCATGTGATCAGGGAATGTTGATTTACTGTCAGTGAGTTTAAGTTGCCAGGACTAGATGAATTGCATCTTGGAATATTAACGGACCTTGCTGAGGGTTTAGTCAGAACTTGATGTATTATCTTTGAGAAATCTTGAAGAATTGGTGAAGAGCCAGACTCCTGGAGAAGAGCAATGGTTGTCCTCACATCTTTAAAAAAGGAAAAAGGAGGATCCAAGGAACTATCAACCAGTCAATCTGATAAGAATACCTGGGAAGATCCTGAATTAGATCATTACCAGAAAAAAGCACGGACAGACTAACCATATCTCATTTTTTGAATGGGTCCATTCCTTAACAGATAATGGACATGCTGTACATATAATATAGCTTGATTTAAGCAAAGCGTTTAAGAAAAGACCCCAGTATATTTTGATTAGCATGCTTGTGACTATTGATGGCCAGACAGTTAAGTAAATATATAGTTTGCTCAAAAATCATATTCAAAGTATGTTCTTCGTTGGTTCCCCATCACACAGGAGGAAGGTATGGAGAAGGGTGCCACAAGATCTTATAAGGAAGTAGCTTCATTATTGATTTGATGATGATGTAGAAGGAATGTGTATCAGATGATCCTATATGGGGTGGACTAGCTAGTACCCTAGAAGATAAATTATATTTTATTTATAAAAATAAGATACAGTTGAGACAAACGAAACTTCTTCATTTAGAAAATAGAAGTCAAATGCATATAGATCACTTGATCTGATCTATATATTGGAAAAGGAATACTATACATGGCTTAGTAATAGTAATGTGAAAAATTCTTGGAGTAATCAATTATTTCATATGGCATATTGCAAACTGAGCAGTAGCCAGTTGCCCACCAAGTCAGCAGTATGATAGGGCTACCAAACAACAACAAAACTACAAAAACAACAACAATAAAGAGATAAACATTCTATATCCCCTAAATGATAGTGCCTTAGCACAGTTAATAAAAACTGGTAATAGAATTGAGTGGGTGTCCTGTCCCAGCCCACAAAATTCAGACACACAGGTAAGTCTTATATCTTTACTAAAAAGATTTGAACAATCAGTCGTGGTCCCTCACACCCAAATACCCAGACCACCAAAAGGAGGAGGAGAAGGAGAAGGAGAAGGAGAAGGAGGAGAACCTCAACCAGCTTAAATTAGAGGCAAGAGAAAGTTCAAATTATTAATAAGGTACTAGAGGATCAAACAAATGGGGTATGACATTTCATGGTCATTACTTGAGAAGGCAGGCGAGGGAGTGAAGGAACATGATAGTGAGGTAAATGGAGAGTTCTCACCAATAGATCTGTGAGGCGCTTGGCTCTACTTACAGTATATAGGGGCAATGTGACCCAGATTTGTTCCTTTTGCAGGGTGGGGTTCTTTCTGGCCAATATTGTTGCTGAGCATCTTTATTCAGCCCTCCTTTCTTTCTGGTGGATCCTTGTATCAGTGGGAGGTGTTAGCTCCACCTCTTCATCTTCAGAGGCCAGCGATGGTTGCCTCTCCCGGTTGCTCAGTAATGCTGGTTTCCCTGCCTGCGACTCTTCCAGACTGATGATCCTCCTGTAACTCCTCTTCATCTTATGAGTCTGAGCTGGCCATGACAGGGGGGCTGATTGGAAACAAGGCCTGCTATGCTCACAAATTCAGTTTCTGAAGGTTGCCAAGGACGTCCAAGGTAGTCACATCAGATTCTGATGCAGAAAGTGGAAAGATATACTGATTAATTTATTTTTGCATATGTACCCCATGTTTCTCTTTATCCCAATGCTCAACACAGCTTACAATAATCACAATGCCTTCTAAAAAATACTCTGACATTGAACTGTTTTGTAAAGAAGAAGCATCTGGTTGGCCACAGCAGAAATGGAATGATGAAATACATTGGTTTTGGTTTGATCTATGCGAGCTCTTCTTTTGGAGAGGTTAAATTATTCCTTATGCCCTTCACCCTTTTTTGATGGTCAGTTCTGTACTGCAGTTCTTGGGGGTGCATTACTTTTTAATTGTTCCTTTTTACTTTTTCATCGTGTTCTTAATTTTACAATAGCTTTTGGTTCTTAAATAATTTCTGCATTTCACTGCTTGACTTGGGGAAAACATGATGTTAGCTTCAGGCAAGGCAACTTTAAAAAATATCTCAAGCATTCACTATATTTGTAAAGACTTCAGTATTGACCTTGAAGTTTGAATTGATTGGCAAAGGTTGGATAGAGTGGGACTTTTCCTGTCTATTCTTTTATGGAATACCAGGATTTGGGAATATTGTAGTGAAATTGATGTGAAATAGGAAGAAATATAAGTACTTCCTCATGTGCAACACACAGTTTCAGAAACTATTGCTATGAAAAGTGATTCTGGGAAGTATGACCACATGGCTATAACCTGGGGGTATGCTTTTCTCAACATGGCACCTTCCAGATTTTTTTAAACTTCAGCAGACATTATACTTTAAGTAAGAAGGGCACTGAGTTGGAAAACACTGATATATAATCCAAAGGTCAGAGGCCATACGATTCTGGCTCATGGTTCCAGGATAGAAGAATATAGAACTCTTTTGATTCTCTGTATTTTGAATTTTGAACTTTGTATTTCTCTTTTGATTCTCTGTATTTCTGGAGGCATCTTCCTAGTCAACGTTCGAAACCATAGATGGGCAATCTGTGTGGCATGTTGCAATAACAGATGGCATACAGAAGATCTTCAGCTGTGTTCCTCTTAGGGCAGTGTTGTGCAAACTTGGCCACTTTAAGATGAGTGGACTTCAATGGCTGGCTGGGGAATCCTGGGAGTTGAAGTCCACTCATCTTAAAGTGGCCAAGTTTGGACAACACTGTCTTAGGGTTTGGAATGCCCTTCCTCAGGACCTGCATTTGTCCCCATTTTCTCAGCATTTAGAAAATCTCTAAGAGTCATCCCTTTGGTAGGCTTGCAATCAGTAATGAATCAGTAGAATTAATTTAATGTTTTCCACCTTTGGTATTTCACATTAACTGTTCCCTCTCTTGAGTGCTTGCCTGAGCAGAAAAGTGGGATATACATTGAACAACAATCACAGTCAAATAAATAAGTAAATGCTTATCGTTCTTCAGATTAATGAATGTCTGCCTGGGGTAGAAGTCATTACCATGGAGCTCCTTCTGAAAAGCAGAAGCCCTCACATATATTCTGTAGTGAGGGCCAGTCTGCACATTATGGGAACTAGAAAGCACTTGCTTGTTTCCATGTGCTATGATTAATCTAACAGGCAACAGAGTTCTCGGTTCTGCAACAGAAATTGTGTTCTTTCCTATAGTTTAGTATCTCTCAGCGCATTATCTCTGCATATAAAACCAAAGCTGCTTTATGGGTTCTCAAGTGATCACTACACCCAAATCCTCTCAGTCTGCTATTGCTTTTTTGGGTTGAGTATAGTAAATAATCACTTGACAGATTCTTTGCTTCAGCAGTTTCTGCTCCCTTTTTCTTCTTCCTTTTGCCCCTCTCTGTTGTCTTTGGACCTTGCTCTTTCCAACTCTTAATCAAATGTCCTTTTCAGTCCTAAAACTGAGATCATAATTCCTTTTCAGACCAGTCACACAGCAAATTCCCATCTTATCATGAACCAGACTACTGCAGGCCAAGCTTGCTTAAATCAGTGCTTCCCAAACTTGTATATCTTAAGACCCGCCCCCCTTACTCTGTTAAAGAACCTAGACCCCACCAAGATCGAACATTTCTTTACACACTTTGTTCTGAGAAGAACCTATGTACATTTATAGGCATTCTGCTATAACGTGTATCAAGGAAGGTTTTCAGGGTGTAAATTTTGAAATCAGTCTGTTGACAGTACTGCAATCACTGTAAAATAAAGCAGTCTTTCTTGAAGCTTCGGTTAATAAATATATCCAAATAATGAGAGAGAGCTAATGGGGGGTGAAGCTAAGTTTGCCACTGTGAGAACAGTCTTCCAAGCCTTACCCAAAACACAACAAAACACCCAAAAAGGCACATCCCACTTAGACTCCTTCTGCATGTTAACAGGGGTAAGTGTACAGTTCTCTGAGAAACACTGGCTTAAATGACACGGTTTCTTTAAGGAACAAGGGAGGTTTTGTAGCTAAGGGAGGAGGCTCCCTAATCAGAGAGACCACCTCATCACTAATCCATCTTCAGGTGGAAGGTCAGGTGTTAATTCACAGAATGTCCTGTTAAAAATGTACCTAATACCAACAGCAAGACAATGCAACTAATCAACAAGCATTACTTAAAAGAGTTACAGGAGTAGCAGTTCCAGTTAATGGGATGGAGCTACATGAAATATGGCTGGTAGTAGCTTCCTAGCAATAAGGCTGCTGTTAATATCTCCCAAAGAACTGAAAGTCTTGTAGCTTGAAATATTTACACTGTTGGGCTGAATTTCCCCCAGGGAGCATTGCAAAGGCCAAAGATATACTGCATTAGTAGATGGTGTTTCTTTCCCATCCCTAATTGCTGTGATTTGAGGTGGAGCATTTTAATGTCAAGGGAATTATATATCTGGAGGGAAGGAAAGATGAAGATCTGGTTCTGATGGGAATTTCAGTAGCTTATTGAATTATATGAAGCAAGATTCTTATGCTGGGGTCATGAAGATGCTTTAAAGATTTTTTTTTTTTTTTACAACAAGAAAAATCAATGTTATCAGATTATGATAAATGTTGTATACTTTTTGCATGTTTATTTCTGCATATTTGAACAATTGAATAACAAGATTAAGGAACTTTTAACAAGGTAGCCTGGAAAGTAATCAAGATATCAATTATGGTCTTACACTGTATAGTTAATCAATCAATTTTATTTATTATGGCCTTGAGCCAGCAAATAAAACAGAAAAAAAGGGGAAAAAAATAAAACAGTCAAAACAGGTAAACACAAATAAGCATATGCAGCAATCCATCTTAAATCTTAAATCTTACTATGGATTCTCTGCCAAAGTCTTGATGCTAGATAACAAAACTTGGCAACATCGCAGGTTGCACCAAAAAGGCTTCATCAGCAAGCAGAAAATCAACATAGAAACTGTCTGATTGTCCAGGAAAGGGGAGGAATAAAATTTTGATGCAATGTCATATAAAGCCTGCAATATAAAAGAACGTGTGTTATAGATTCTTCCTCTGGTGTTCCACAAGAGACAATGAGGCAAGGGGAGTTTGCAATGTCTATCTTTTAACTGTGCTGAAGGAAGAGCATTGCAGCAAGCCCTAGTCAAAGCCAAGAGGTAGCTTGAGTAGGTCATAAATATAGGATGCCATGACTTTTTGATGATTTTTTTGATAACTTACAAAAATTGGACAGCTGGTTTAAATTACACAGGAGCTCAATTTCAAGTAATCATTGGGCCATCTGATTTTTAGCCTGAGACCAACCAAGGTTATCTAAAATGGTCTAAGAAAGGATACCTCAAAAGAGTTTTTGCATCAGGGACTTCTTCCAAGTGGACTGGAAAGCATTACTGAAAACAACCCAGCGTATAGCTAATTTAAAATCAGTTGATAGGCAAAAATCAATCAAAACAACCTATGTATAATGCTGTTCGTATTATACGGGATGCATGATAGACTGGTAACTCAAAGGCAAACCTTCTTCAGCTCAGTTTAAACCAGTGAAAAGGGGATGGCACCATCCTGACCGTTTTTAGAGAGAGCAAAGTAGCTTTCTGAAAATTCTTAGAGAAAGCAAACTCGAAAGCATTTTGCGACATTAGTTTTATCAGAAAGCAATAGATATTTTGACATTATGTTTTTTGGAAAATCACCATGGTTGATGTGTATACACAGATCTTCGTTAATGTTTAATAATGAGAAGAAAAGCAGAGCTGATGGAAAACACAGGGAGTAAGGGGAAACAGATTGGGTGTTACAACTGCCAGTCAAAGCATAATAACTTTGGGTAGCTCCTCCCGGTTTCTTTCCAGGAGGGATTTGGGAGGTGGTGTGAATGGATGAGTTAAGAAAAGCTCCAAGTCTCAGCCTTAGCAAAACCTGCACCTATCAAAGTGACAAGTTTAGGAAAACACATTTCATGCCAGGGAAAGCAACCTTCTGTTTATTTCACATCTGCTGCATGATGCATTATGATGATTTATCACTATTGGTCCAATTGATATCCTGCCTATCTTTCAGGAGCTCAAGGTGGCATACACAGTGCTCCATCCTTCCATGTTTCCCCACAGACACAGCCCTGTGAGATAGGTTGGGTTAAGAGGAAGTGACTGGCCCCATGTCACCAGTGAGTTTCCATAGATGAGGGTGAAGTAGAACCTGGATCTGCCTGGGTTTAGTCCAACTTTCCCCATCACTCTGTTTTCCAAGGGTTTTAGCCTCCCCGCTTATATTTATCTATGTTCATAAAGGTTTATGAATTTCTCCTTCCTCAGATTTCCAACCTGCCAAGGTCTGTTGAATGGGACAGGTAATAAACAAGATGGATGAATGAAATAAATAAATAACATGTCATGGAATCGTGTCTCTGTTTTTTAGTTTTAATCCCACCGTAATCTCATAGTTGATTCCTGGCACTTTTTGGTCTGCTAGATTTACATCCAACCTTCCCTTTGGGAGCTCAACGCAGCCCACCTTCCTTCCTCCTATTTTTCCTTCCAGTGGCAATTCCAGGAGGATGAAACTGGGCTGAGAAAATATGAGTGGCCCAAAGTTAACCTGTGAGCATCCATGACTGAGGACAGATTAGAACCTGGGTCACCCCAGTGCCAGTACAACATCTTAGCCACAACACAAACTGTCTCTTGATGTGGTATAGCCTCCTCCCCAAGGCATAATGTTAAGTGCACCTGGCACAGAGCCTAGTCTTTCAAGGAAGGAAGGGAGACTGAATGGGAATTTTGAAAGGTTGAAAGAGGTAGATAGAAATCTTACTTTATCACAATTTCACCTGCCTAAAACTATGGAAAACTATCTTCTCTACCTCCATATAATCTTTCAAGGTTTCACCCCCTTTCTTTCCCAATGAATCTCTCCCCCCACCCCACCCAACCCATCCTACTCTACATTATTTCTACCTAAACACCATCATATCTACTGCAAATATTCCCCCGAGAAGAATATTGTCCTGGTATATTGTATAATGAAAGACAGGGCATTCACACATACATTCACACACACACAGGTCACCTTATAAGTGCAAAGAATGCCACATTTATAGAAATTCTTCTTTGAATAGATTTCTAAAGCACATTTCTTTTTATCAAGTTGAATAAGAAATCACGGGGAGGAAAAGAAGCAGAATTTATCTGTGCAGGACTCAGCAACATCCCACGCTCCTCCATACTTAAAAAACCAAGGAAGTGCCCACCATGTCAAATAATAAAGGTTTTGCAAATTGAAAGAGAACAATTTGACAGGACATGTACTATTTAGACAAAAAGCCTCAGCTAAGTTATGCAATATCTTGGCTGAATGTGATTGTGGCAGATCCCATTCAAGAGTCCTTTGCAAATGTCATGATGTGCCTTTTTATGAGGAATAATGCAGACAGCTTTCTTATAAGCACACCTGAGAAAGTGCAATGGGTTTCCATGTACTGCGCATAATGCAGGACCCAGAAGGAGATTTTTAATTTTTTTTTTTAAATTATACATCAGTTTAGTCACTGCCCATCTCACTGAAACGACTCTGGGCAGTTTACAAAACATTAAAATCAATCAGAATTACAAAATTACAATCTACTATTAATAAATAGAAAATAAATAGATCCAAGAATAATTGGCAGTCACTCAGGGAGCGTTATCAAGATGCCAGCCACCCCCAGGATTGGGTAAGATTGTTATCACCCTACGCAAGCTGGCAGAGCCAGGTCTTCAATCCTTTCTGGAAGGCCAGGAGGGCTGCCACACCTCTGGGGGGAGAATATTCCAAAGAGCCGGGGCAACAGCAAAGAAGTCTCTCCTCCTGGGCCCCGCCAGCTGACATTTTCCCACTGATGGGATCCACAACATGCCCTCTCTGCCTGACTCTGTGGGACAGGTTGATGTAACGGGAATGGGACAGTCCCTCAGGTAACCTGGACCCATGCCATGTAGGGCTTTAAAGGTGATAACCAACACCTTGAATTGGACCCGGAAGCAAACTGGCACCCATTGCAGCTCCTGCAGCAAAGGTGTTACATGTGCCATCCTAGGGGCACCTAATATCTGTGTGGCTGCATTTTGAACCACCTGTAGCTTCTGGATACTCTTCAAAGGTAGCCCCATGTAGAGTGCATTGCAATAGTCTAGCTGAGAGATGACCAGGGCGTGAGTGGCTGACTGGAGAGCCTCTTGATCCAGGAAAGGGCGTAACTGGCATACCAAACAAAGGTGGGCAAAGGCCCTCTTGGCCATGACTGCCACCTGCTGCTCAAGCAGGAGTCGTGTGTCCAGGAGGACCCTCAGATTATGCAGCAGATCTGTCCAGGGCAGTGCAACCCATCCAAAACCAAAGATGGTAAATCCTTGGATACAGAGGGGACTCTAATCCATAGCCCTCCATCTTACCAGGGTTCAGCTGAAGCCCGTTGTACCCCATTCAGACCCCCAAAGCTTCCAGGGTGGTCACAGCATCACCCACCTCACCAAGGATGGAAATGTATAACTGGGTATCATCTGCATAATGATGATACCTCATCCCATGGTGGTGGATGATCTCACCCAGTGGTTTCATATAGATGTTAAAAAGGAGCAGAGAGAATACCAAACCCTGGGGCACCCCACAAAGGAGGAACTGTGAGCTGGACCTCTCGCTCCCAGTCAACACCGATTGGGATCGACCTTGGAGGAAGGAAGAGAACCAGAGCAAAACTGTGATGACCACTTCCAAGTCCCCAAGTTGACCCAGAAGGATACCATGGTCGATGGTATCAAAAGCCACTGAGAGGTCAAGAAAAGCAAGGATGGATGCACTAGCCCCATCCCAATCCTGCCAGAAATGTTTGAGGGCAATGATGCTCCAGCATGTAAGAATATAAGATGAGTTCTGCTAGATCGCACCAATGGGGTATAGTTTACCATCCAATTTCTGACACAAGCAGAGACTTGGATGAACATGGCTAGGAACTAAATATTTATGGTAATCCTGAAATGCACCCATTGCATGCAATTGACAGTCTGTGGGCTCTTCCTCCTATCATCCAGACTGGGAGCTTGCACAAAAGGATGCCAACTCTAAGATGTGCTGCTGCTCCTATTTCAGACCACTATTCTGCCCTGAGAGCCTAAGAGGAGAGGTGGGGTGGTGTAAAGAATACAGAGGATGACCTTGATGGGTAGAGGGAAGATCCACCATGGAGGCAACAAACAGATAAATGTGGTTTAAGCCCATATGCAGAGAGAGGTTTGCAAAAATGTCTCAGACAGGCACCTCCCCCCCCTATTCTCAAGAAGATAAAAGAGGGAGGAGCAGAAGCACATTCCAACTTGCAAGATTATGTTAATATAGCCATTCTAATAAAAATAATTTTAGGTCTATGTGGTGTCTGCTTCTTGGTCTGGTCTATCAGTTGCTGGCAGCAGAAGGCTGCAGGTATTCTGCTATGAGTTCTCCAATCCCAACTGGGAGATCAAAGGAACCATTCTGTATCACTTCTCTCCCCGACTTCTCTCCCCACTGCTTTTCCTGGCCCCAGGACAAAAGATCAGGAGAGGAGAGAAGGAACCCACCCTCCCCTTCTCTCCTTCCTTCTTCTCTTGCCTCTTTTCTTGGCAGCTGAAGCAGGGGAGACGCAGAGAAGCAGATCTTTTCTGCAGAAGTCCAGGTAGCGAGGTTCTTCTTCCAAGTTCACAGTGGACTTGGGAGAAGCGATTCTGCCATGGGTACAAATCTCTCACCCTAGCAGGGATGCAGATTGCAAAGCTGCTTCAGCTGCAGCCCAGAAGACACGAGAAGGTACATTCATGGCACATTTCCAGTGGTCTTCCAGACAACCCATGTCTGGCTCTCCCATTTAGGGAAGATAACCTCACTACCAGCCATCATTTACAAAACTGGTATATGCCTTTCTCAGCAAACCTTTGTGACTGGGTGGCATATAGGTTTCACAAATACATCAATAAAACAAATAATAATGATAAACTTCCATCTGGGAGGAAGAAAAAAAAAACTGCTATAAATGTCACACTATGAAAAAAAACAGATCCATCTTCACAAGTTGACAGCAGTGCATGTTTTTCTGAAGGAACAACAATATGGAAATAAAAACAAGAAGGTTAAGCAGAAAAGCTTGCAATAATCCAGTAAACTGGAAGGTCACCCTTTGGAGATTAATAATGTTCCTGTAGCTCAGATTAACCTGCAGAGATGTTTTTTTGATTGCCAGTGAATCAGCCAACAGGAGAAAGACTAGAACACTGATTAAATAGATTTATGGATCAGGTATACATTATTTTCTTTGATCTGTGTTTGCTAAATGTATGGGTTTTTCAGACTCTTGGCTCTAACCATTTAATAATCATGCAACAAGCTTCACAAGATTTTGGCTGGGTTTTACAATGACTAATCCATCATAACAGCACCCTGAGGATTTACCTTCTGCAGTTATTTCTCACTAAGACATATATATTCTCTGTCTTTAAAAATCCCATGTCTTACTGAATGGCTGTGATCTATGTATACCGAATATTCATGCAACAGCACATTTCAGACTCTAAGTGGTGGCTGGCACATTTGAGGGCTAATGGTGATGATCATTATTATTTCTGAATTTACAAAGCTAGCTTGGGAAAAAATAAACTGACATTCTTCTACTGGGCTCATTAACATTTTGTGTGTATGGAGACCTGTTTCATGAGCAACTTCGACTGTCTATGGGAAATTATGAAAAAAGTTTCGTGAGCAACTTTTGTGCACATAGAAAATTATGCAATATGGTGAATAGCCAAATTGGAGAATTTCCTATGCATATAAGAGTGCTGCCATAGTAAGTGTGGTGGTGGGGAAGAGACAGAGCTAAGCATGACTATTCTTGAGACCCTTGCATTTCACATGTGCTGAAAGTCTCCTAGAGACTGTCCCAGGATTCCATTAATTCAGCCAAATATCCAGATATAAAGAATTATAAATCAATGGAAGACAATACTCACACTCACTGAGGTCTAAATTAAAAATTAATTAAATTTATTTAACAAGAGGTATATCAGCAGGATAAACCCAGAGACCACCTTTTTGCCTGCCTTGTCAATTTCCAGGGTCCCCAAGTTTTTAAACAAAATAGAAATGTTTGTCACTCTTTCTATTTCTCAAAATGTGCTCCACTTTCATTCCTTTGACCCTGATGCTTTGAAGGATGATGAAATGTATTCTGCATATCTGAATGTCCACTGTCCCTTCATGTCACCCAGAGCATGTCCACACTGTCTCCCAGTCTCCCTTTCCTTCCCCTGGCATGCATATATTCCTGAACAGCAAGAAGAGAGAAAATGTCCATATATGTATTATGCATGCTAGGGGATACTGCGTGATGTTTATTTCTTTGACCCACTGCAGTTCATAGAAGTCTGAAATTGCTGTAGCTTTTGGGTGAAGTTTTGTCAACAATCTTAACAGTTTCTTTATAAAGAATAGCTGCGTTTGCGCTTGTGTGTATTATTTCACTTCCTCCTACTATGATATAGCCAAGTGCAATTCCAGAATATTTGCTTCTCTCATCTGTCCATTCACAATTTTCCTACCACAATTTTTTTTTTCCCCTCCAACACCTACACTGCAAAAATAATTTCTGGAGCAGTTCCTTACAGTGCTTAAAGTGTAGGTCGGACAGCTGCCTTACTTAGGCAGCAATATAGACCGTTACAGTTTTTAAATGTTATTTTGCTTAGGATGAGAACCAGCCAGGATAAAAGGAACTTTCCTTCATGCTGTAGGAAATTAATTCTAGGTGTTACATCTTTTTTACTTATGAAACTCCTATTCAGCTTTATAGATCACTGTTTGAGAAAAGAACATTTTTCTGTTCACAATGCATGTATAATTTTGCCAAGTGGCATCACTTGGTTGACTTTAGACTGGGAAGCTATGAAGGGTCAGGCCTTATTAATACTTAGAAGAGAGACCACCAGAAAAATACCAGGGCTCCTGGCTAGACTAGGAAATTAAAAAAAAAATCATCTCAGAAGAAGGAAGGGACAAACCATTTCTCCATAGAAATGTCATCCGGAGTTGATCTCAACTCAAAAGAGATTTTACCTTTTTATCGTTTCCATTTTACCTTTTTATCGTTTGAATGTCTGGATTCTTCATCTAGGTATTGGTGGAAGATGTGACAATGAAGTCCCAGATATTTATATTAATTGAAAAGCAGTTAGAGACCAAATCCAGATGTATTCAGATTCTAATGCCAGTAGTCTGCCAACAAGTCAAAACATCATTTAGACACTATGTCTAACTGCTTAACCTTCCTACACTTCCATTATAACATAGCTTCCAACAGGAAGTCATTGTATACAAAAGAGCTCACATTTTGGATGCTGATTCAGAAATATAAGCCAGGAAATGTGTTTATTTAGGCTTCATAGTCAGCTTTCAATTCCCAGAATCCCTAAGTGGCACTGTTGAGTTAAATTAGAAGACAGAGGATTATAACACAAAAATATACCGCCTCATAATATTACAATTCCATTCAACTGGCATTGTTACAATAGATAACAGAATTTCATGAATCTTCAGCTTAAAGACTTGATTTGATTCATAGCATGTAAGGTTAGAAGGAACCTAGAGATCAAGGAACAACTCTGAATAATTCTACCCCACTTTCTATGCAAAATTATCTGAGGACAATTGTCCTGTCTTCCTGAAGTCTTCTCTTCTCCGGGCTAAATTTCCCCAACACCTCTACACATTCCTTATTAGTCTTTCCTTTCAGGCCCTTATCTTGTTGGAGGATGTCCTCTGGACATAGTCCAGTTTTTCAGTGTCCTTTCTCAAATATGTTGTCCAGAATTAGATGCGATATTCTAGGTGCCAACGACCAATGAAGAATAAAGTGGAACTAGGCTGGTTCAGTTGGACCTCAGAGCAGTATTGATTTTTGTCATCGAATTCAAATGCCCAATTAAATTATTCAATCAAATAGATGTCAGAATGCAGAAAGTTGAACATAAAGATTTTCTCTAAATCAGTTCAGAAGTTTAGATTGAACCAGACCAATTCCTTAAATCAATTTGGATTGTCAAATCAGATGGAGTCAATAATCAGAATCAATCTGATCATTTGAATCAAGGCATCCTGCACATTCCTAATGGTAGTATTTATCATAAGATTATCTAATACCCTTTTTAATGTCAATTATAATCATATCTCATGGTGGCCAAAAAGAATCTTTTAATATATCCTCAGGACTGAATCACACATTCATTTTTGATAATTTTATCTCATCAATGTCCCATACACAATATTGTAACTATGTCTTCCACTATGCTAATTGATAGCTACCACCTCTTCAGTTTCTAGTATCCACTATTAGATAAAATGCTGCTTTATGGGGTTGGGTTCAAAGGTTATGAATGCTATCAAGCATGTGAACAGGTGGAGCAAAATCCCCTTTTGATTTATGATAACATCGTGTAACATGTGGTGTTAAAAACACTCAAATGGAAGCACCAAGTATGGTAAATCTTGGGGACCAGATTCATACAAAACACAAAACCCTAACCCCCAAATTAACAAACCATAATCCCTATGTTCACATAGCATCCTCTACTAAAATAAATGGTTTAATGTGATGAGCTGATTCTTGCAAGAAGACAAAAAGCTGGGTTTCCACAAGAAACTGCCCAGCCTTATTTTAGCTGAGTCTAATGTATTGTGGGAACATACCAGCTGAGATGAATGATTTTAGGTTGTCAGGAGGCACCAAACTCATTGTTCTAGGATGGTCCCTTATAAAATGTTCCAGGTTCCAATAACCTAGTGTATTGGAAAGAAGACTGGATGAGAAATCTCCTGTAAATTCAAATACAACAACAGGAAGGAAGGAAGGAAGGAAGGAAAAGGTCAGTTGTTAAAGCAGGGGAGGATTAAAACACCCAATCTGTCACTTACAGTTATATGTAACCCTGGAAACAGATAGTCCCAACCCAACTTTGTTAACTATCTATTCCAACTTTTAGAATAAGACAGTAACTCCCATCCCTACATACCTAGGACAAAGAATTAAAATTGTAGGAGTTAAAAATAGGTGAGGCAGGATTCTTACACAAGACAGATTCTCTCTTCAGTTGCAGAGCAGGGCAGCTATTATTAGATGTATACATTATATTGAGCAATATTATCAATCCAACTATCGGAGTTCTTTCCATGCTTTACAGCTTTGTAGCTGAAGATGAAAGAATGGAGGCTGGAATCACATGACTATAAAACAAGGTTTCTGTGCTTGGGCTCTGCCCACCCCAATCCGTACCTGGATATGCACTAGGGACAGGTAGTCATTTCCAAAGGATGGGCCATGTTTACTGGATATTAAGGATACTTCAGAGCTTCCCACACACTTTTTAGTTGGTTGCATGAACTGTTTTAAGGACCTGCTTCTCTGACAATGTGGGCTGCAGGCCAGAACAGGGATGGATAAGGAACTGGGAAACGTTTCCAATGTTTCCAAGTTCAGCTGGTTAAGATGCCAGCAGCTTGGTCCTCTGTTTACTTGTCTCCTCGGTGATAATCTCAGAGGTTATAAATAAACCAGTATTGGTTAAACCAACATGAAGAATTCTGGCTAGATGGAAAACTCTTCAGCAGGCAGCTGATATTGGAAAGGGTTGAGAAGCCTCAAATTAGAGACACCTATCTCTACTGACTCCTGATTTTTCCCAATTTTAGCTTAATCATTCATCCCCTGGGACTTTCCAAGGCAATATTTAAGCAGATCACAGAAGTTAAGGAAGGCAGAAATCCTTGTCACGTTACCGGATACCACATAATTAGCAGGATTAAATTTTGAGAAGCAGAAGGATCATAGTAAAAGCTACAAGGAGTTTCTAAAAGCTTGTTTTCTAAGCCTTTTCCATCCTTCACCTTCTCCTTTTTGTTCTTTTAACACACCATGAAAACTAAACTAGACACAAGGCAAGCCATCTAGTAATTCCCCCCACCCCCTGGGTGATTTCAGGCTTGCCTATAGATTGATAGAATGCTCAGGTGTTTCAATGAAGAAGATGCACCTGGTTGAACGACTCAATTTGTCAAGGGCAGGATTCAACCTCTCCTGTATCACACAGTTTGGAAATGACTGGATTTTATACATCTTACATGGAATTCCTGTAAAGCCTTGTAACATCTCAAGTGCAATCTCAGCCTTTCTGGCTGTCTTCTAAAAGGCTGTAACGTAGTCACCTTGTATTACTTGTAACAAACTTTCAGCATGCTAAAGGTATAATGCTCATCATGACCTGCAATTAGCCAGGCTAGACACTGGGGCAGGAAGTATACAACCTATGTTCTGAATAGTTCATCTGACTGGCATGATCTCAATTCATAATTATTTGAAAAGAAGTCCTAACATCTGTGTCAATGCATCAAAAGCCTCACCAGCTTGTTGACCAGGTTTCTAATTAAAACATAAAGCAGGTAGCACATGTTTCACTTTACTGAAGACATGCATTGACAGACAAAAATCCACTTCTTTCAAAACCCAGTCTTTAAACTACAGAGCACATGACACTAAATTTTTTTAAAAAAAATCTCTGGAGAATTTGTTGACTTCTGCAATGCTTCGTCTCTAAATCTTCTGAAATCAGATTTGACTCAGAGAGAGAAGGGCTAGGCAACACTATTGGTTGGAAGGAAAAAACATGCTTCAACATATCTTTGGGCATTCAGGTAGAACCTGTTGGCAATTCCTTAAACCAGATGTGTTTTCCCAGGATTGTGCTGCATTTGTAGACAGCAGTAAGGAGTTGCTGACAACTGCTATGTGAATGCTCCTGTATGCCCTGAAGCACCTCCGCCTTTTCAAATTGAAAGTGTTCTGTGATGTGAAAGTTGGTTCCCAGACTGATAGAGATTCAAGAGATCGAACTGCAGACTTCTTCCTTATCAGTTATCTTCCTGCCAGATCATAGGAAGACTGTTAGAATTGGAAAGTCCCTGCTTTAATGTCACAGGAATACCTTGGTTCTAAATTGAAATTTTAGAATGGCTGGAATTCTTGTAGCCTCTTTTGTCTCAAGAAATCTTACCTGAGAGAACTCATGTATGGAAAGGATAACTTTTGCATTAGGCTGCTGCCAAAGAGCCTGAAATACAACCTTAATAGAGAGTGAAGAGGTTATTCATACAGGATTTTGAGACCAACTGGTGATCATCAGCTTTGTCTGCCAGCCTCAAAATGGCTGAGAATATGAAAATGGTCTCAACAGAAAAACACAAAAAGCAGCATTCAGTTGGTGCTGGGATCTAAGCAACGTTCAGAGCTACCAAAAGCCTCTCAATCTGTCGATGTCTTATTGTTGTTGTTCAGGAATTAAAGAGGTTATATTTGAAATGATGCATGACACTATGGCAGCTGAAACTCTGTGGGGAAGGAGGAGAGGCTAGCTTGGACCCAGAACCTGGAAGATGGGGGTGAAGCAGCACTTCCTGCCAATGGGAAAATGGTCTGAGTGCAGAACGTCCGTGGTTCAAAGAGAAAGATCACCTTTAGTGCACCTTCAGGTGCAGCTTCCACTACAGCAGGGCCAGAAATACATTGGCTCAGCTGCCAGACATAGATGATGGCATGAGATCATATAGGTTGGAACTGTTTCTGGAACAGTACAAAGACCTAGCTGAGAAATGCCCTTAAGGGAATGACAACAGATGTGGGGCGTGCAGTAGTTTTAAAGGGATTGTCTAGGAGAAGAGCTGTATGAGTTTGTAAGATTTCTCTCTCTCTCTCTCTCTCTCTTCCTGGATACACAATCTCTGTCTTTGGCAAGAACCTGGTGGAATCCTTTTTGGACAATCACTGTCCAAGTTAAATCTGAACGTGCATCCTAAATAAATTGATTGGGCTTTTCTAGAGTGCATCTCCGTTGCTGAAGCTTCTGTTCTCCAGCTATGCCGGAAGTGAACTACTGCTGGACCTCTTTCTCTGCTTCACCTGTGATACTCTCGAACTTAAACTTGCTCCCGTGTTCATCTTTCCTCCAAGAACCGAATGGCCCCCACCCTGCTGGTATTTCGAAGGGCCCTGAAGATCTGGCTTTTCACCCAGGCATCTGGCGAGGATGATGGATGTCCTTTTTCTTCTTTTTCTTTGTCCCCATCCAGGTTTGTTTTCTCTGCCATCTTTGTGCCTTTTGTGTCATTTTTGTTTCATGTTGTTTCCTTGTTTTTAAATGTTTTTAACTATCTGCAATGGAGTGTCAGTCTGGTCTAGTGGTTAAGGGCTCAGGCTAGAACCAGGAAACCGTGAGTTCTAGTCCCACCTTAGGCACGAAGCCAGATGGGGGACCTTGGGCCAGTCCCCCTCTCTTGGCCCTAGGAAGAAGCAGGCCAGGGCAAACCACTGCTGAAAAATCTTGACAAGAAAACTGCAGGGACTTGTCCAGGCAGTTGCCAGGAGTCAACACTGATTCGAAGGGGATAGATAGATAGATAGACAGACAGACAGACAGACAGACAGACAGACAGACAGACAGACAGATATTTGTATACTGCTCAGTGTCACTGAGAGTCAGGCAGCATATAAATTTAATTTATTGGTATTGTTATTAAAGCAGTTCTTCCAGAAGCTACTCATAGAATTGCTAGCCATATTATCTTAGACTCCAGCTCTGGGCTTCTTGATTCCAACCCTGATATCCCTAAAATATGTTAAATCTGGGCCCCCTCTCCACCCGACCCAGTTCCCATATTTTCATTCCTCCCTTCCAAATTGCCATATTTCTTTCCTTCCAAGAAAGAAATTGTACATCAGCTCTTTAACCAAAATCCTTCACACTGCATTTGGAACCAAATAAAGCATTAATATGTTCATCTATGCAAAATGTTCTTCTAACTATTACCTTAGGCATTCATTTAGCTGATTCTCCTAGTGAGAACACATTGACATTGTTAAGGTTAATGGGCCAGTGATTAACAATAAGCATTCATAGATGAAACATTTCTTGAAGCCTCATTGTTTCCACCTTGCTAAAAGAGACTGTAGAAGTCTTTGAACACCACTGCAGAGCAGCTGACTCTCTATGTTCCATGATGATGTTTGGGTGCATACCATAGGTAGGAGTGAACTTTAGCAATTCACATCCATGGTCTCTCTCACCTCTACAGTTGCTATACAGAATTCTACTGGCTAAACTAATTGCTAGCACTGGAGGATGAAGAAGGAGAAGACATTCTTGCTGAACTTTTAGAATGCATTCATGCATTCATCACTGAAATCATTAAACTTTAGCAAGCATCAGATATGGAATTACTTCAAAAAGCTTCAAAGAGGAAATCTAGCCCAAAGTTTGGTCTGCACACAGAAGCTAAAACTCTATTTCTCATCAGTTTCTATGTGAACAGTTGTGGGTGATGATTGCCAGAAATAAGGAAGCTGAGTATGTAAAAAATAAAAACTTATTGCAACATGTTAACTTAACAACATGTAAAACCCACAATAGGCAACTTTGTTTTTGCATTACAAAGATTCTGTTTAATGATGTTCTTCCAATTTGCCTTCTACCATCATGTCTTTATGTTATGTGCAGAAGCAGTCTCAGAGGTTCTGCAGGGATGGGATGATTCCAACGTTGGGCCACCAAAACACATGTTGTTGCTATATTATCTAGGTATTAACTAGGATTGACAGAATCAATTTCAAGTCCATCCTGTATTATGGAAGCTCACTGGCTGATTCTGGGTCAGCAACTATTACTGAACCCACCCTACATTACAGGATCTCTGTTGGGTAAGAGAAATTAGAAGAGGAACTACTACCCATAGTGTCTCAAGCTCCTGGAAGAAAAGTTCGCCAGGGTTTTGTGAAAGCCTGTGGTCTGCTTAGGCAGATAAATCTAGCAAGGAAATGCACAAATTTTCACTCTTGTCAAAGAATGCATAGCGAGCATGAGGTTCTAGGAAAGCCTTGCCAAAGAGGACAAAAAATGTACTCTTGAGATCCATAGTTTAGGGGTAGAGATGATGTTGTCAGGGAGCTCCTGACCTTAGTTCAAATGATGAGATAGTTCATGATGACCAAGACCTCTGAGTCAACCCTACAGGATCACATATGTCCATTGACAAAACAAAGCTAAGTAAACTGACAGTCTAATTCAACATTTTCCATATGCTTCCTGTTTTCAGAAATTACTAGTCTAAGTTGCAAAAAGGCAAATGGTGGCTGCCATGTTTGGCACACAGACAATTTGTGCATGCAAATTTTGTGTCCCTAGGATGGCACTCATTACACCTGTATTCCGCAAGCTGCATTGGTTGCTAGTTTGCTTCTGGGCGCAATTCAAGGTGCTGGTTTTGACCTTTAAAGCCCTGCATGGCATGCAGCCAGGTTATCTGAGGGACCACCTCTTCCAGATTACATCTACCTGTCCCAGGCAGGAGGGGTATGCTGCGGGTCCTGTCCCCAGAGGAGCTGAATCTGGTGGGACCTAGGCAGTGTGCTTTTTCTGCTGTGGCCCTGGCCCTCTGGAACATAATTCTCCTCAAGGTGAGGTTAGCCCCATCTTTGTTAGCCTTCCAGAAGGTCCTTAAAACATTTTTTTTCCCCAACAGCCTTGGGGATCTCAGGGAGAGCCTGCAAGGTGGCTATATGAAATTAAGTTATGTTTGTTCTCCTGCTTTCATGGGTTTTATTTATTTTATATGTTGACTTTCTATATTTATTTTATGTATTTTTTATTGTTTTTAGATTATTATGGACTTTTTAACTGTTGTTGTGTTGTATGCCACCCAGAGTTGTTTGTTTGTGAGATGGGTGGCTATATAAATATGCTAAATAAATAAATAAATAAGAATAATATCTATTTAAATAAATTCATGGAAGTTCATGTCTTCCAATTGCTGTATTCTTCACTGCAGGTGTCAAATATTGAAACAGTTCTCCTTCAGATATGGGTGAATCAGAGTAAATAATCTTGCTGAATGCTGAATGATCAATATACCATATATACTTGCAAATAAGCCAAGGGTTTTAGGTGCCAAAATCCACCCAAAAAATTAAGTTCAGCTTATCCGTGGATTGGATTATCCATGAGTATATACTGTAATACTTTTTTTTTAAAGTACCTGTATAATCCCTATATATTCGCATATAAGACCATCTGCGGATAAGCTGACCCTTGAATTTTTAACCGAAATACCATGAAAAATGGATAATCCATGGATTACCAACAGATAAGCCAATTGTGAAAATTAAAACATACAAGCATTTTGAGGGTCAGCTTATTCACGGGTGGCACATTTTTCACAATATTTTGGTTAAGAATTTGAGGGTCAGCTTTATATGTAGATGGGCTTATATGCAAGTATATATGGTAACAAAAGATAGGTCTGTACATTCATGGATGTTACTGTATCAAAGATACAGCATCAAATGCTGTATGGAGATCTTCAAGAGTCACAGAGGCAACAGTGTGGAATTAGGATTCTTTGAGTAGAAAAGTGTTGTGTTAACATATCAAGAAGTGTATATGTGTGGGAGAGATGGCATGGAGGGAATTTTTGCATTCTTATTTACATCGTAGCAGAAAACTGAAAGAAGGCTTGGATGACTCTGAGAAGCTGAACCAAAAAAATCAACCCAACAGGGGAAAAACATGAAAGTAGTGGATTCCATCTGAGTCTTCCAGCAAATCTGGGGCATCCAAGATAAAAGAACAAAAGCAATCTGCAAATAAAAGGAGTAGGAGACACTAAGAAGGGTGCACCTTTTGATAACTTGTTTTTTCCTCATGAAATGGTTGAAGGGTTCGCCTGGTAATAGCTACTTTGATGCTTGGATGCACACTCCATAAATAAAGAGATTGGACAGTGAAGCATGGCAAATAGAGAGTTACCATCAGTATTTCCAACACAACATCTGGATGAGTCTTAATCTATTATCTATTAGAGTCGGCAATTCAGTTTATGGCATCTGAATTGTTCAATCTGGATTTGGGGTGGGGAATAATTCAGTATTTATTCCAAGCAGTTACACCTTTCAAGTATGATGATAAGTCTTCAAGCATCCCTCCCAATTTCAGACAGTACAGGTACAGGTAATGAATCAGATCAACCTTAAAAAAAAAAACCTTTAAAAAACCCTGTACTTTTTGAAGGAAGGATCTGGATGCACAACTGGCTCAAGAATCTTCCCCAGTCTTAGAAAAGGTGTCTGCTTAGTCCTTTCTTCTGAACAATATACACTGAAGATAATTCTATGCAGGCTAATGAAGAATGTTAACACTTGCATATAATCAATAGATACTATATACCCTATATTTTATAATATGGTTTTGGAAAGGGCCATTTAGATGCAGGAAGTTAAGCTTCCCAAGCAGATGACTAACCAATTTCTTATAGGAGGCATCTTGCGAAGTGGAACATCACCATAATTTGATTCCATTGTTGAACTGTTCTGACTATGTGAACATATTTTCATATCTCAGCTGGAACCTGGTTTCCTGTAGTTTAAGACTATTATTCAATGTCTTGAGGTCTAGGATTAACAGGAAAGAAAAGGTCTTGGCTTTCTTCTGTGTGACATCTCTTCTTGGAGAATGATACCATATTATTTCCCTTTCTTAGCTACAGCTATCCAGTTCCCTTAATCTTTCCTTTCAGGACTTAATTTTTTGTCCTCTGATTATCAGCATTGCCTTTCTCTGAGCCTACTGTATTCCCATTTGCTTGAATTCCTTTTAAACAGTGATGCCCAGAACTGAGCTGGAAGTCCTCAATGTAGAATAAAGAATGATTATGTCCTGTGATTTGGAAGGAGAGTGCTTTTTTACGTGGATAAATAAGGTAAATAAATCTTTCAAACCAAGCTCAGTTTTTGGTGATTCTGGACAAGTCCACATTGTTTCCTTGGTAACTATGAAAATTGTTTGTCATTGTGGGCTTTCAGGTGAGGATCTATGGCAGACTAGACATCCCTGAAGGAGTATGGTCTTTCCAGATAAAGATCCAGAGATTGCCCATTTGCACTCTGGACAACTGCTCCTTGTGAGTACACTGCAGGAACTGAGTTTTTTACAGTTGGCTCGTGACTTGAGTGGCTGGGAGCCAAGGGATTTCAATCATGCTCACAGCCATAATGTACCCTATATGGACATAAGATTCGCACAAGGCTCACTTTCTTAAATACTTTCAGTTACAATTAACTTACAGCCAAAGAGAGATTTTCTGAGAGGCAGGATAAGAGAATTCTGCTTGGTGAGTCAATATTCTTTCTGGACTACAAAGGAAAAAAAAAGTGGGGTTTTAAAGATTTAAGAACTTTTGGCAAAAAGCTTAACAAAGAGTAGATGTGATGGAAGACATGAGCGAGAAGGATCATGGCACAGAGGTCCAAGGTCATAGGTAGGGGGAGAGGAATCCCAAGCATCTCCTCAGCCCTCAACCAGAGCATGTGAAAGTGAAGAGAAGGAGACTGGCACTACCCTAAGGAATTCAGAGTGTTTAGTTGCTGTCATTGGGGGTTAGAGTTAGTCTGGCAAGACTTTGTCTAGTAGGTGTAAGGTAATAATGTTACTGAACTGGTCCTGAATTGTTCTGTTGAGTTTCTTGGGCTGAACCTGACAGTAGATATAAGAAAGTTTAAAATGGATAAAGGGAATAGTTATTTTGAAAGATTATTTTTTT
This sequence comes from Python bivittatus, assembly GCF_059951505.1. Lineage (NCBI taxonomy): Eukaryota > Metazoa > Chordata > Lepidosauria > Squamata > Pythonidae > Python > Python bivittatus. Next base: position 53,332,586 of record NW_028277034.1, on the reverse strand, counting down.
GGTGAAAGTGCTTTTGAACAAATTGGAATTAAAATAGAGAAATGAACTGGATCTTCATGGGAATGTTTTTTGTTTACTATTAAAGAGTGCTGATAATTGCTGTATTTTACAAAACAAAAGATAAAGATAACATGAGCCAGACTGTGATGCTGATTGTAACTATGGAGTGCTATTTGAGTTGAAAGTATTAAGGGCACAGGAAGACAAAACAGAAAAAAAAAGGGGGGGGGGAAAGCTTGCCTTTTACTCTTTCCCTTGTAATTGAGAGACTTTCACTTTTCGATTACAATACAACAATGGCAACCACCAGAAAAGCTACCAAAACAGCAGAGGGGAGGAGAGAATCACTAGAGCAACCTGCAGAGAGAGGAATTACACCAGATTTACTTCAGAAAATGTTTCAGGAATTGGGCAATAAGTTAGCTGAATCACTTGATACTAAATTGACAGCTTTTGAGAAAAGAATGAGTGAAAGACTTGTAAAGATGAAAGAGGAGTTGAAAAAAGAAGTTAAGAAAATGGGAAGCTCTGTTGAAGCAAGTGTCTGGAGATGTAAAACAAATTAATGACAAAGTGGAAATTCTGGAGAGTAAGACAGAAGTTATAGACAGAGAGCTAGAAAGAGAATTAGACTAATTAATAAATTAGATGATTAGGTTAGATCTTCAATAAAATAGATAATTAATTTAATTAATATACTAATAATAGGCTGATAATAAATTAAATTATAAAATTATATAGTTAGATAACTTCTAATTAATTAGATAATTAGATACACTTTTTACTGCAAACTGCACAGTCGCTCTGCAGTGAGATGGGCAGTGACAAATCTGAAATATAAATAAATATAAATTTTAAAAATTGGCACCACTGGAACTGAGAAAGAAGGACTTTTGTTTGAGATTTAGAGTGATTCCAGAAGATTCTGATAAATATATTAGAGAAAAGGTTATTAAAGGTTTAGCAAATATATGTTGGAAATGTGAACAAGAAGGGACTTTTTATCATCTTTGGTGGACATATAAGAAAGCTAAAAAAATTTGGGCTCAAATACATATATTCAGAAGATTTTGAAGATTAATATACAATCAAAACCAGAGACATTTCTTTCAGGGCTGATGGACAAAAAATTGGAAAAATCTCATGGATCTTTGTTTTTAGATATGAACTGCAGCAAGACTTTTATATGCTCATAGACTCAATATTGCCTTCAGTGGAAAAATGGATGGTAAAGTTGATGGAGCTGGCTGAGATGGCGAAATGGACAGCTTTGATTAGAGAAAAGACATTGACTAATTTTAATGTTAATTGGAAGCCCCTTTTGGACTTTTTGTGGGAAACAGAAAAAAATAAAATTATGATATATGGATTTGATGATTAGTAAAATTAACAGACTATAGAAAAAGTGGATGTTAAGTTGTAATTCTAGAGTAAGAGTTTAATGTAAGTTTTACTTATATCTGCTGTAAAAGAAATTGGAAGTCATTCTTTTTTTGTATTTCTGTTTCTTTTTTTCCCCTTTATCTTTCTGCATTTCTGTTTTCCTTCTTTCTCTTTATTCTTTCTTTTCTTCTGCTCCTTTTCTTGACTATCAGTTCTTGTTAGTTTTTATCTTTCTTTTTTAAAATGTAATAGTTATTTAAAAAAAACAAATTCTGAATAGAGATATAAGACAAGCTAAGAGGATTGTGGGAGTAAAAATTTAAAAGGAAACTTATAAGTTAAGGGCTTTTGCAGATGACTTGGTGTTAGTTTTAGAAGATCCTTTAAAGGGAATTGAAACATGAATGGGAAAACTAAAAGAATTTGGTGCATTAGCAGGTTTTAAGATCAATAAACAAAAGATGAAGATGTTAACAAAAATCATGAAAACAGAAGATCAATCAGAACTGATGAATAAAATGGCTTTTAAGATTGAGAGCAAAATAAAATATCTGGATATCACTATGAAAAATATGAAAATTATGTTATTTCAAAATAACTATGAAGTTAAAAAAGATATGTTAATTTGGGGGAAACTACAGTTGTCATTGCTGGGGAGAATTTTGGTGATAAAAATTAATGTCTTGCCTAGAATGAGGTTTTTGTTTCAGAGAATACCTGTTTTGACAACTGATGCACCATTTAAACAGTAGCAAAAGGATATATCTAAATTTGTGTGGCAGGGGAAAAAACCCACAAGTTAAATATAAGGTGTTACAGGATGCAAAGGAAAGAGTAGGATTGGGTTTACTTGATTTGAAATTGTATTTTGCAGCTTGCTATTTGGTTTGGATGAAAGAGTGGGTGCTGCTGAGAAATAGGCGGCTTTTGGAGTTAGAAGAACAAGAAGGCTCATTTTATCATGTTTGGTAGATGTGTAAAAAATCTAGAAATTTTTGGATTCAAATGTGTACACTGATTCAGAGGATTCGATTAATACACAATTGAGACCAGAGGTCTTCTGGGATTGATGGTTGGAAAAAAGTTGTGGAACTTTGTTTTTTTATATAACTGGAGTGAGATTATTGTATGCACAAAGATGGAAAGATTCAACAATACCTGCAATGAAAGTATGGTTGGTGAAGATGATGGAACTTGCTGAGATGGCCAAATTGACTTCTTTGATTAGAGAAAAGACAACATCTACATATATTGCTCCAATTCCAAAGAAGGGCAACGCCAAAGAATGCTCAAACTATCGCACAATTGCACTCATTTCACATGCTAGCAAGGTTATGCTCAAAATCCTACAAGCTAGGCTTCAGCAATACATGAACCGAGAACTACCGGATGTACAAGCTGGGTTTTGAAGAGGCAGAGGAACTAGAGATCAAATCGCCAACATTCGCTGGATCATGGAGAAAGCACGAGAGTTCCAGAAAAATATCTACTTTTGCTTCATTGACTATGCAAAAGCCTTTGATTGTGTGGATCACAACAAACTGTGGCAAATTCTTAAAGAGATGGGAGTACCAGACCACCTTACCTGTCTCCTGAGAAATCTGTATGCAGGCCAAGAAGCAACAGTTAGAACCGGTCATGGAACAACCGATTGGTTCGAAATAGGGAAAGGTGTACGACAAGGCTGTATACTGTCACCCTGCTTATTTAACCTATATGCAGAGTACATCATGAGAAATGCCAGGCTGGAAGAATCACAAGCCGGAATTAAGATTGCAGGGAGAATCATCAACAATCTCAGATATGCGGACGATACCACCCTAATGGCAGAAAGTGAAGAAGAACTAAAGAGCCTCTTGATGAGGGTGAAAGAGGAGAGTGCAAAAGCTGGCTTGGAACTCAACATTAAAAAAACTAAGATCATGGTATCTGAACCCATCAATTCCTGGCAAATAGAAGGGGTAGAAATGGAAGCAGTAACAGACTTCATTTATTTGGGCTCCAAGATCACCGCAGACGGAGACTGCAGCCATGAAATTAAAAGACGCTTGCTCCTTGGGAGGAAAGCTATGGCAAGCCTAGACAGCATATTAAAAAGCAGAGACGTCACCTTGCCGACAAAGATCCGCATAGTCAAAGCTATGGTTTTTCCAGTAGTAATGTATGGCTGTGAGAGCTGGACCATAAAAAAGGCCGAGCGCCGAAGAATTGATGCCTTTGAACTGTGGTGCTGGAAAAGACTCTTGAGAGTCCCATGGACTGCTAGGAGGTCAAACCAGTCAATCTTAAAGGAAATCAACCCTGATTGCTCATTGGAAGGATCGATAATGAAGCTCAAGCTCAGATACTTTGGTCACCTAATGCGAAGAGAGATCTCTTTGGAGAAGACCCTGATGCTGGGAAAGATTGAAGGCAAAAGGAGAAGAGGATGGCAGAGGATGAGATGGTTAGATAGCATCACTGAAGCAATGAGCATGAAACTGAGCAAACTCAGGGAGGCAGTGAAGGACAGGAAGGCCTGGCGCAATATGGTTCATGGGGTCATGAATAGTCGGACACGACTTAACGACTAAACAACAACAACATATATTGCTGACTGGAAACCCCTTATGGACTTTTTGCAGAAAACAGAAAAAAATGAACTTATGATTTATGGTTTTGATGATTAGACAGGATAGACTATAGAAAGAAGAGAGTCATGTTGTAATTTTAGAGAAATAGGTAAATTTATCATTGTACTTATAACTGCTATAAAGAAGATCGGAAACCACTTCTTTGTAACTTTTCTTTTTTTTCTATTTTCTTTTTTCTTTTCCCCCTTCTTTCACTTTAGCTTTCTCTTTGATTTTTCTTTCTTACTTTATATTAGTTTGTATTAGTTTTTATCTTCCTTTTTGAAAATTTTAGTACAATTATATTAAAAAAAAAGGAAATTGTCATTGCCTTCTTTTGAGATTTTTTTTGCATTCTCAATCTAGTCTACAATTCTGGGATATCTTGGCAGAGAAGAGGGGGTGTCTGCCATTGAAATACTAACCATGTCCAACCCTAATTAGCTTTTTTGACTTGTCAAGGTCATTTAGGTGCTGCCACGTGCTGTGGCAAAGTGAAGAAACTACCTGGTTTTTTCTACTCCCTGTTCACTTTCTATACCTTTTCCAACTCTCTGGATCTCCTTTGCTTTTCCAAAATATGTAAGATTATATCTGCATTGTCAAAGTTATTGGCTTTCACAAAAGGATCACCCTTCTGTATAAGATGGTCACCTTTCTGATTGTTGACCTCTACATTTTCAATCCATTCTCTTTCTGGCAGCCATTCAGGACATGACCAATTCCATCTTTGAAAATGTAATTTCCTTTGAGCAATTATTGAAACAGGTGTTCGCACTGGGGTGCCTGGTAGTAAACCACAGAGTAATTTCCATTTCAAGGATGTCTCAAAATCCTATTTATCACTGAGATTACAGCACTCTGAAGCAGCTGTTATATTCCTTTGAGTAACTAATCTGTGTTTTTTAAAAAAGTTATATAATCGTTTATATACCCGTGTTCCTCAGAGATCAGAGTTATTCCGAACATGGGGTTCCCCCAACATGGTCATATCATGCTACATGCATAATACATCTTTGACTTGAAAAACTCCCTGCATTTATTAAATGGAAAGAGTAATTGCGGGGAAAATGATTTTTAAAAAATGGGACTCCCTGGTATTCTAGGTTAATGACACTATGTACTCTTCTAACACGAGAATGAGAGGTCCTAGATAACATCCTTTCATATAATAGTGACAATGTTCAAACATTTTATAAAACATGTCATTTCATAGTTTGCACTGGGCATCCTTGCATCTAGTAATAGAATCATGAGCCACTAAAATGAATGAATATGAGGGGGAGAGTAAGGAAGAAATTAGTCTCTGTTTACTATGAATGCATAGTCAAGAGGAGACCACACTCGTTTATCAGTTGAACAACTGTTGAAGAAGGTTAAGATTTCATGTTAAGTCACTACTGTTTAGTGTTCTATGCCTTGGCTTTATCTAGAAACACCTTTCCCATGAAAGTTTTGGTACAAATTCTTTGAAGCATATCCTCGTACACTTTCAGAAAAAGGTTCAGCGGCTGGGGAGCACAGTTTTGGGTAGTTGCTTGTTGGTTTTGAGGGCTGCAGGAGGCAGATTTGTGTCAGCAAGTAGGCAGGACCAACATTTCAGATGGCTTGGTGTTGCTTGGAAGGCCTGCACATGTATACGTGGCTTTTAAAAGTCCATTAAACCTAATCCATAGCTTATATTCTGTTTTTGCTTTGTCCTGCTTACCACTGAAAAGTGCTAGGAAATTGTGTCTCCGTTTGTCAATGGTTTGTGCCAGATTTCAGTGATGATGTAATTTCAGGGAACTCCAGGGACTCACCCACTGAAAAGGGAATCAGTGTTGCAGGCATCACCCAAGATCCCGAAGAATAAATTGTTTCCCCCATCCAGATCAGAAGGGAGAACTCTGATCTCAGGTGAAAATTAATATTGGGACACCTCCACTACGCTTTTCCAGTCTCCAGGGCCTCTATTAACAACTTCTCAAACTATGATATTAAAGATGGGAGTTAGGGATAGGCTGGGAGGAACTGAGGAATCCATACAGCATCTAATCCTGTACACATCCCACCCCAGAAGTGTTGAAACTGAGACTGGCTCTTGATCTGGTCTAGATTTATTTCCTCCCATTGCTTGCAATGGAAAGAGCTCCATCATATCCCTCCCCCTCCCCAAAATCAGAAAGGAAGTGAAAAACTTCCAGATCTTTGGGGCCAAAGAACTTCAACATTAGCATCTTCTAAAGTTTCCATAAGATTGGACTGCTGTACACAGTAATAGGCTATATGTATTTAAGTTTCAGTTGTTCTGCATTTGCTTTCTATACCACATGTTTAGCTATGGGTCTGAATCCTATGAAGTTGAAATGTGCTTTCATTGTCATGAATTGCCCATCATGTGTCAAACATCGATAAGGAATGCTCATTGAGAAAATGGCCACAACATTTCACATTAAAGTAGCCCAGAGGAATGCTGAGAATATAGGGAGTCCCCAGGTTAAGAATGAGTTCTGTTCCCAAGGTCTGTCCTTAAGTTGAATTGGTATGTAAGCCAGAATGGTATTGTATAATACTGTATAAGTTGCATTGTGTAATTAACCTGAACCATCATGTATTTAACTTGAATCATTGTGCGTTTAATTTGAATTTTGCTATAATAGGCTCCATTCTTAACTATGGGTCATCCTTAAGGGTAGGATGTTCTTAAGCCAGGGACTCCCTGTATTGTGTTATGGATTCCTTTCACTCCTATCAGTGACTTAAGAGCTGATCAGATGTTATTTTATATACTTACTTAAAAAAATAGAGTAAGGAAAAGGACCATAGTAAAGCTCAACATTCAACTGTATGCAGAACAGTGAGCTCCTTCCATTGACATCTGAGTGCACAATGTAAGTTTCTGGAAAGATATGTGACATATGGGCAGAGTTTTAGAGTACTGACTATGTTCCATGTATCAGAGATATGGCTTAAGTAAATGGGTACACATAAGAATGTCTCATTCCCATAGACACTTAATGCTCTTTCTGCTGACAACAAGGGAGGGATTATGTGCTATGTAACTCAGCACAGAACACTTATTTGTTTAGGTAAGCAACTTTAATAATATTGGAATAGCTTAACATTTAAGCAAAATACCAGAAGTGGGGATTAAGTAGAAAGGCAATAGGACTGAAGCACTGGGAAACTACCTAGTATCTGGTTTCCCAGGCATCTCTTACAATCCATGATGAGATCATACACATCATGACATCATCACACAACTAACACAAATTAAGTACGTGGTTCATATTATATGATACATGTCATTGGGGATGATGTCATGATGCATGTGTTGTCACTTGTCCCTGTCCTGTTTGGCCTGTAAACACCCAGGTCTGGTTTGCTTGTATCACTATGTATGTTTCACAAGCAGAATTGCCCAATGAATCATTTATATTCTTCCCTTTCTAAAAGTCAGTTAATTCTTACAGGCACATCATGATGTCCTAAGGGATGTGGCTAATTGAATTGCTGGTTAATAATTAAGGGGGTCTTAATTATTCATTGTTTCATTATTGATAAAATCATCATGAAGTCTGTGGACTCAGTAATATAAATAGAAGAGCTCCAAGTATCTTGGGATAGATTAAGTTGCCACTGCCTGGATCATACTGGACAGTGAGAAATTGGACAGCAATTACCGGAGAGGTACAAAACACACAATCACAACTGTGCTTCTGGAGCTTTCTTTTCTCCAGCCAAGTTCTGATCCATGACGTTACCACATTTGAGGCGGAAGGAGAGAAAAGAAAAGCAAAACCTCCTTCAAGTCAAACATAGTCTTGACATGTCCTGACATATCTGGGTAGCTTTCTTGACAGAAATACAGTGGTTTGTCACTGCCCTTTCTAGCCTACAGTCCGGATCTCTACATCTAAGTATTTCTTAGCCTACATCTACGTATTTCTTCCAACCCCAGGCAGAGTTTGTCAGGTGTCACCATATGCTGGGACAGAAGATAAAAACAGAAATCCAACTGAGTATTGTTCACCTTTATATAAGTGTGAGAAAAATGAATCTTTGGGTGAAAAAGACAAGTTTTTAGAGGCCTCAGATGAATGGGATCGCCTTAATAAGATTGAAACATAAAGGCATGTGGAAGCATCCTTGAAGCTGATGTGAACCAGGCCGGTTGTAAACTCCTTATCACAAACATTCCCATAGCAACCTGGGCATCTGCCCTGAGGGAGGATGCCTTCTTCCTGGCATTTGTCACCTTGAACTAATTTGTGTCTTTTTCTCTGTGACACTATTGTTTTACTAGCAGTCAACAGATAACAGAGGGGCAGAGAGTAACTTGAGAACTGTTGCCTATTTAGGTATGCCTGCATCATCATATGAATATGTATGCGTATACGTTCTTTTTCCCTTCCCCTTCTTGTAGAACTGTATAAATATCAGAGCATCCATTTTGCCTGTAGGGGAGTGCCTCCCACTAACTTCTGGTGGGGTCCCCCTCCAATACGTACTGCTCAATAAACACTGCAGTGAAGCCTTGATTATTCTGCATTTGTGTCCTGCGTTTTGATCCCACATAAGAAAAGACTTCCATTGCATTTTAGTTCTGCAGATTAAGGCAAATTCAGGAGTATCCATGTGTGCGTGTGTGTGTGTGTAAAAAGTCAGAATAGAGACTATGACTATGCAATTGAAGCCCCACCTCTTTTTTTACATGCATGGCATGTATGGCATATGTTTTTAAAAAGGGGTCATTGATCATGTGGTTGTAGCCATCACTATGACCTTTTTTGACACCCTCCTCCATGGATGCTTCTGGGGAAATTCTATCTTACTGCATGTAGATGTTTAGTTGGTCCTACCAATTCCTGATTTAATAGATGTTTTAGAAATAATTTTTTTTTGTCTATTAGACACTAGAATGTGAAACTTCACCACATTTGATTAACATCTTGTGTTGAATTTTGACAGCCATTGTTAAGGAAAGATCATTTCAATTTCTCTCTCTCTCTTCATTTTTCCAGTTTTATTTTTATTTTCTTCCCACATCAATGAAAGATGCTTTTTCAAAAGTTCATATAAAAACTCGTGCTAAGTTTCATCTGCATTCCTCTCATTTTATGCATTTGTTGCAAAATCTTGCCTGTTCTGTGCACTTTTACACGCTGCTATACACATTTGTGGTTGTACAATTTTCTCCAGTCTGTGCCCTATTGAACACATTTTGTGATATAATTCCATTACAACAAAATAATAAAAATATAACAAAGCATAACAAACAGAGAATTGAGAACTTTGAAGGATAAAGAGCTCTGATTCACTATATGTTTGAAAATGCAACTTGGCATTTTTGAAAGAATTTCTTCTGTCTTTCTGATAAACTGTCATTTTTCAACTTCACATACAATCCTTTATCGTCTTTCATATAATGTCCAAAACAAGTTATTAAACATTATGAGCTACTGCATGACAAATCAAGCAATGTTGAATACTTGTCATTTTGTGTAAGTTTTCATAGTGACAAAAATGGATAATCAGATCAAATATATGTATATTTCTAGAGATTACTTAGCAACATTCAGAGAAGACAATTCTGAGGAACAAATTCAGTTCAGCTTTCAATTTTATTTTCAGTCTTTTCTCTTACATTTTTTACTTAACCACAGATCACTTATCTTCAAATTTGTTTTGTTTCTAGTCTGTAAAATATCTCTTTAATAAAAAATTATTTAAAAAGGAAGAAGTATACGATTCTGTTGGTGAGCAGATAAATTTGCAAAATGAAGGTTTTCCCCTTGTAGAATCATAGGGTTGGAAGTAGATTTGATAAGAGATGCAGAGACCCAACATCTCCACCTTCTGAACATTTGCTTGAAGGCTTCCATCAAAACAGAGAACTTCACCAGCATTACCATCTTAGAGACATAGTTCTGTAATGGAGATGTTCAATCATCAAAAGGTTTCTCCAAATATTTACCTGAAATGTACTTTCCTGTGAGTATTTTTTCTCCATTAGGTTTAGTCCTATTCTCTGGTATAAAACAGCCTTTCAGAGATTTGAAGAATGTTATGAACTCACTGTTAACACTTTGCTTTTCACACTATTTTTTTTTTTCATAACTATGTCTTTTATTGCTGCATCTCAGTATCATTTTGTTACTTTTGCTGGTAATTTAAATGCATTATTATTTCTTTTAACTGAAGTTCTAGAATGTAACAGAATGAAAACAGCAGATGGATATAGAGAAAGGGGAATAAGGGGGTAAATATGTAACCTATGTCAAAAGCTACATTATATATAAATTAAGGATCTGTAAACATTTTTTTGTTTCTTTCACACACTTATAAAAGCATAAAATCATAGAATGGGAAGGGGCATTGAATCTTACATCCAGTTCAGTGCTGGAATCCAAGTTAAAGCGACTCTGACAGATGGCTGCCTAGGGTCTACTTGAGGACATACAGTAAAACTTAACCCACAATTTTTGTGGAGCATTGGTTCCACTTGCAAATTTCTCTCACTTTTAGGATTTTTTTCTTTTTTAAACCAACAATATTCAGCTAGAATCTGCCTTCTTGTAACTAAAGTCTACTGTTCTGTGTCCTGGGTCTTTACCTTCTTCTGTATAATATTCCTTCAGTTATGTGAAGAATGTGATAAACATCCCCAATTCCTCCAATCCCTCTTCCCAGGACTTAGCTTCTAGCCCCCTGATCATTTTGTGAAGAACTTCTGATATGAATTTGCAATGCCAGAACACTGCAAAAATGCCAACTTCCTATTTGCAGCCAGCCTTATGGGTGGTTGATTTGGGGAGACCGTGTTGGAAATCATGGGAGAAAGAGGGCAAAATTTACTTCTCTAGCAATGCAGATACTTTAGTTTTGTTGTGTGGTGGGTTGGAATAAGAACTCAAGTTGAATCAATTTGTACATTTATGTATATAAGGTAGTATTGTTATATAAATAGTCTTCTCTTACTGACTGCTTGTTCAGTGACTGTTCGAAGTTACGTCAGTGCTGAAAAAGGAGATTTATGACCAGTCCTCGAACTTGCAGCCATCACAGCATCCCCATGGTCATGTGATTGTGATTTGGGCACTTGGCAACCAGTGTGCATTTATGATGTTGCAGCATCCTGAAGTCACATGAGTGCCATTTGCAAGCTTCACAACTGGCTTCCGACAAGTAAAGTCAATGGGGAAGCCAGCAGGAAGTCGCAAGTTGTGGTCACATGATATAGTTAATGACCACAGGTGATTTGCTTAATGACCATGGCTGGAACTGACATCATAAGTCAGGCATGGTCTCATGATGTTTCACTTAATGACCACATCACTTAGCAACAGAGCTGCTGGTCCCAATTGTGGTCAGTGAGGACTCCCTGTATGTTTCTTTAAGTTCATACATATCCTTCTCTGTATTTCTCATGTAATGTCCTTAAGAATTGAATTTTTATTTATTTTTTAATTATTCATTATTTCAATTTGTATACCCACCCATTTCAAATCAACAGTGCCTGGAACTAGCCTTGAAGGAGGAGAGAGAACCGGCACAACACAGTGCCAACCACTCCCAACCTCTGGAGTCAATCCAAAAGGATACCATGGTTGATGGTATTGAAGGCTGCCGAGAGGTGAAGAAAAGCAAGGATGGATGCACTACTCCCATCCCACTCCTGCCAGAGATGATCCAAAAGTATGACCAATTATTGTGCAAATCTGTGTCTATTGGTGATTTATTGGTCACAGAGTTCACACCTTCTGAGGTTATATCACGCAAGTATCTTTGCTGCCATAGTTCCTTATCCCTTCCTGCTGTAAATGCAGGGTCAGCTTGTTAGAATAATAATTAGGGTCTTGGCTTAATTTACATATCAAAGTGACTATGAAGCAATTCTAGGAAAGTGTCTGTATAGTTAGTCCTCATTTAGTGACTGACTCATTTAGTGACCATTCACAGTTGTGACAGTGGTGAAAAAGTAACTTTGTGACCAATCCTTGCATTTATGGCCTTTGCAGGTCTGTAATGCAAAGGAAAGCTGAAAGAAGATCATAAGCACAGTTGTGGTTTCACTTAGAGACTGCTTCACTTAATGACTGAGTTGCCAGTCCCAATTGTGGTCACTAAATGAGGACAACCTGGAATGTTTTCATACCAGGAAGGATACCTTGTGCTTATGAATATTTTGTTTCATTTTCAATTGTAAATCAATTCTTTTTGGGGGGGGATCTTCTGCTAGTATATGCTCATGATCAAAATGTCTTTGGTCAACTAACTGTATGAGATGTGTGTAACCTTGTGCCTCTTGAACTTGGAACTTCTATAGTGCCAGAGACTGTAATCTGCTAGCTTTGAACTAATAAAATAATTGTTTAAACCTTCTCCAGTTTATTGAGTTGAAGAATAATTTTGGTATAGACTGTTAGCAATTACTATTTTCTCATCTTCCTAGAGCTCTGGGGTTGCCATATTTGCAGGTTTTGAAGCACAGGATTTTTTTTTAAGGGGGAAAAAAAGGAATGCAATGCATTTAACTGTTAGACTTATATCTTACCTTTCATTTAGGAACTCAAAGATATATGCATAGTTCTCTCTCTCCCCTTCCCCTGCCCCCCAGCAACCACTCTGTGAGATAGGTTGGCCTGAGTGGGAATGACTTGTCCAAAGTCATCTCATGAGCTTCTGTCGATATGGATGGATTTCAACCTGGGTCTTGCCATTCTTAGCTGGATATCTTAACCACAGCACTGTATTGGCTTTTCAGTCTGTTGGGTCTCTGTGAATAATATTTTTGATACCTGGTAGATAAAATCATTTGGATTTGCCCTGAGTTGGATTCCAGTTGGGCAAATCTAATGGAGATGACTGGGACGTGGTCTTGTGATGTTATCTGGCAGGGCCTTAAGGTTCTTAGTCCTGACAAAGTGGACAAGATCCTTGGTGCTGTGGATACGTTCACCTGTATTTTAGATCCATTCCCTTCTGGTTGATCCATTCCCTCCAGGTAGGATCCATGCAGTAGTTGCTGCCCTTGAGGATCATCTGGAAGAGACAATTGGTCCAGAATGTAGAATGGGAGTTGGGCAGAGAGAGAATGACTGTCCCAAAGCCACCCATGGAGTTTCTGTGGCTGAGGGTACGTTAGCACCTGAGTCTCCCAATTCTTTGTCGACAACCTTCACCACTAAACTACCTTGTTCTTTAACTGAGAAGGGGGATTGGCCCAAAGTCACCCAGGGAGCTGCCATGGCTGAAGGGGTACTAAAAGCTGGGTTCCCTGTTCCTACTCCAGCACCTTCACCACTGAACCACAAGGGTTCTTGGGCTAAGAGGGAGAAAGAGAAAGAGTTACTAGCCCAAAGTCACTCATAAAACTTCCATGGCTGAGGGGGAACTTAAGCCTGGGTCTCCCCATTCCTACTTTAGCCCCTTCACCATTGTACTCTACAGTAGTAGTGCTCCACTATTACAAGAAGATGAACAGACCTGAACCTTAGGATGACTTTTGTCTGCTAATGAATGGCTACTGTCCCATCCAGTTTCATCCCTGCCACCATTTAGAATAAAAAGGTGAGACTACAGAAGTTTTTGCTCACCCCTTTGTGAATTGCACATACGAGACTGCAGCGCAATGTTTTCCATTGCATTTCACGTCAGCCTTTGTTCCTATTCCCATTCCCATTTCCTTTGTCCTTTCTCTTTGCAAATGATAAGAAATGCTCTCTTTTTTTTCCCTCCTGAGGACCACTTAAATATTTGAAAAACTGTTGGTATACTTTCCCTTAATTCTGTAACAGGCTGTTCGTGCTGAGATGGTCTTAAAACTGTGAACATTTCCTCTCCAAGCAATTGGAGTGACTTTCTACCTGTATAAATTGCACAGTTTGTGATGCATTCACACTTTCTCTGGATCTGAAGCTTGTGATGGGGAGGGGGTGAGGAACAATACCATTTATCCGAACGTTGCATTAAATGTATTTATTTTTTGAGCTTTTGAACACTTTTAACACTTAAAACTGTTTTATGGCTTCAAGCAGCTTGCAAGGAATGTATCAACCAGGTGAACTGGCAAGGAATTCATGAAGAGGCATCTTCAGGGCAGGGTGGAAGGAAGGAAGGAAGGAAGGAAGGAAGGAAGGAAGGAAGGAAGGAAGGAAGGAAGGAAGGAAGGAAGGAAGCGATTGCATCAGTAAAATCCATCCAATATATATATATTAAACTGCCCAATAGCAGAAGCTCCAATAATACTGACTCTTCAGCACTTCATGACCTATTCACTACACAAGGGTATGCATAAAAAAGGAGAACTTTGATTTTGAGATTGGAGCTGCCATACTGACTTTGTTGAACTTCCCCCACCAGTGCCTATGAATTCATTGCTCATTTCCTCTTCCACTAGGAGTTTCTATATTATAGGAATTCTTCTAGGAAGCTACCCAAAAGGACTGAATTGAAGTTATGTTGTCTGAACAACATGATCAAAGCAAACAGGCACGGACACACAGCTGCTGAAATAAAATGAAAATTAGCAATCACCAAGTCCTTTTCCTCCTATTTCTGAATGGTGGCAATTAATATAACTGTTCTGCTGCAGAGATCAAGAACTTGGTGCCCTACCAAGTTGGATTGCAATTTCTATCAGACCTGGCTGGCATTGCCAATCTCAAGGAACTGTACACATTTTCACTAATTATCTGGAGGGTATAATCTTGCTGCTGCTGTCTTATCGTCACATTCAGCCAGGTCAGTTAGAAATGTAGAAGCTACATCAGAACAAGAGACATTTCCTTAGTATCCACTTTGATTAGCGTGTGCATATATAGCTTAATGCATTTTGAGAACTAGGCAGTTTGAAAGCAGGATAATCCAGGATAACCAAGGTCTGTGTTGTATGAATGCAGCCTTAAATGATGGCTTCTTAATCGAAGCAAGGACAAGTCTTTGCTTCCTATCTCTCCCTCAGCTGAAGTCTGAAGGGGCAAATGAGAATAATGAGAAATGTAGAAAACTATTCCACTTAGACTCTGTTCTTCTTCTCCTTCTCTTTTTTTCATCCTGCTGCCAGATGACTATCGAGGGAAGGAAAGGCCTGATAGTTCTGGTCTCTCAAAAATGCAAATTTAGATGAAGGGCGTTGGGAAATACCAGGGGACCCACTAGCCTGGAAAGTTGGGGAAAAAATCTCCAAAAAAAGCTAATAAAAACCACTTTGGTCCTACTGCCAAAAAAATTGCATAGATGTAACCATGAGGTCACCAGGATTGACTTCTATATGAAGGAAACTTGATTTTAGTGGCCAATCATAAGCTAATACTATACAAAACGGATGAGGCAGCTTTTGAACCATACCATGTGGGGACAATCTGGAGTAAAACTTGGCCATATTATCTGAACAGGACCTGTTTCAGTTTCACTGCCTGAAAAATGAGCCAAGTTATCACCTCAGCTGCTGTGGGAGTCATAGTTGTATTTTTCTTAAAGTGAAGAGAAGGAATGAAAATAAAAAAAAATCGCTCCCTCATATTAACAGGACTCTACATTTCCAAGGGAAGGGAAGATGATGTTCATGCTAAACATTGTGCTGATCTAGAGTAGCTTATTCCAGGCAGTCCTTCTTTTTCTCTTTTCAAATGATTAAAAGAAAAAAATCACTCCTTTCTTGAATGACTTCCATGTTAATTTCTCCCCTCTTTCCCCCTTCCCTCAGCAATTCTCTGTGAACTCTTGTTTTCTAATTAGTTCTGTTATTCAACAACAATTGTTTGACACCTATCTACTTCTCCTCTTTCAACATTTTGTGACCCTATAAAATATTCCACAAGGCCCTGTTCAGCAGAAGCTCACTAGTGCAGGGGAAGGTCAGTTTTCATGTACATTCCAAGAAAACAAAAACCAAGAGTTCTCCCCAGGGACATGACTCACCAGCAAGATGACACAGAAAGCACATTCCCAATGGATGAGAGAAGAACAAAAAATGACTTCCCTGACATTTAACTAAGGAGTCGGAGAAAGTGGGGAGGGAAATGGAGGCTGAGAAAAGCAGAAAGTAAGGGGAAATACAAGATATAAAAGAGATCAGCTTTATGCAGCTGGAGTACCCTGAGCTATACAAAGCCATTTTGGTTCATAGAGTTTCCAGCATGTTTTTTTTGTATAGGATTTACTGTGCTCATACATACAACATCTGAGGTAGAAGTGGAATCCCTCATGGAAAGCATTAGCCTCTTAGAAAATTACCTTACAAAAGATGCATAGTATTTCAGTTGCATCTGGACCTGAACAGATTCAGAAAAGGGCAATTGAGATGATCAAGGGGCTAGAAGCTAAGCCTTGCACTTTTCTTTAAGAAATCATTTACTAATATGTGAAGTGATAGTACTGTTGAGGTACCTGGAAAGATGTCCTACAGCAGAAGATCAGCACTTGTGCTTTGTCATTCCAGACATGGCATCATCATAGCTTTAAGTTACAGGAATACAGATTGCAGCTGAATGTTAGAAAACAATTCTTAAAAACAAGAGCAGTTTGACAATGGAACCAATGACCCAGAGAAGTGGTGTGTTAGGGGCTCGATGAGTTCAAGAGGCATCTGACTGAGACCCCTTAATTTGGATTTCTGCACAGGAGGTTGGACTCAGTATCTTAAATGACCTCTTCCAACTCTACGATTCCATGATACTACTTTCAAACCCAGCAACTTTATTTCCCAGAGGTCTCTCTTTGGACATTGTGGCATATGTGATGTTGGATTAAGTATACCTGTGGTCAGGTTTGACAGGGTTCTCCTGATTTCAAGTCAATTTGTACACTTAGCAACTTCTGTTCCTTTTTAGCTTCCACTACCTCCATTTTGCTCAAGTGCTTTGGTTATGGCATTCCCAGAAACTGTTGTTAAAGAAAGAAATTATATTACCTGTCTTCTTGGCCTCCTAATTCAACCTTGAATATTTCCAAAACTTTTTGTCCTTTCCAATACTTGTTACCCTGATCTTTGCAATACTCTGTATCCTGATGGGATAGAGCTAATGTGCTAATTGGTTAACCTCACCAATAAAGCTTAAGTCAGCACTTTTAGAGGGGTAGAGAATGAGTGGGCAGGGTACCAGACATGAAATAAACCTTCTCCAACCTGTTGTCTCCTCAACACGTTGAGGCTGAAGAACTATGGAAATTAAAATACAACAGATATAGAGGACAACAAATGTAGAGATTAGAATCTTAAGAATTTATATTTAAGCATCCTTTACCCACCCCTTTTGCATGCAACTAAAAGTGGTTTGTCACTCAAAATGTTCTGAAAACTGGCTGCCACACTGAACATGAGAAACAGAGTTTTCAAAGCCATAATTGAAAAATAAGAAAAAAAATGTCTCAATAATGGATGACTACCATATGTTGGCTGCAAAAACCTGGAACCCACTAGAGGGCAGCAGAGTTGGACTTCTCTGTAACTGCTGCCACCTACTGGTCATTTGGACTTTTGTCCTACAACTACTATTAATTCTAGTTGCAAGTGATTCCATAGCCTGTGAGAGAAAGGCTATTATCCTTCATCTCCTTTTTGAAATTGCTTTGGGCGCAAAGAAAAAAAAAATACTGGCATGTGCATTTTCATACAAACAATATGCACTCTTGTTTAGTCTCCATGCTTTTAATTGAACGATTCTTCAATTAAGTAGTGATTGAATTGCCTCAGGTTAGCAAATTTAGGATTGCAAAATGTAATTAACTAAAGAAAGTGCAATGATACATTCATTCTTCCCACCCCCAACTGTGTGTGGAATTAGGAATTAGACCAACTGTTCATCTGTTCAACTAGTTTGACACTTTCATCATAACAAAGGTTAGGATAATTTATTTGTCTTTCCTCCAGCCAAAGAAATGTTTTTGTATTCTAAACAAACCACACATCGATGCTCCTTCTTGAGGCTTTCTCTGGGATACTTATATGCTGAGAAACATGGGGAACTGGACAAAAGTGATCCTGAGACAAGAAACGTAATCATATCCAATGTAGACAACACAACGTCTGCTAAAATGGCAGCTTTCTAAAGATGACCCCTCAAAGTATTCCATTGTCTCTGGCACTGCAAGAGTTCAATTACATTTCTACATAGGAAAGTAAATCTCCAACAGTTAAGTGAAGTCCTTGAAATTCCATCCTGCATACAGCCACCATGTTTATTTCCCCAAAATATGCTTTGCCACCTTCAGTGGAAACACTGGTAGAGGAAAGGTGCATGGACAACATGGCTACTGTTGTTTTTATACCAAAACAAGAGGGGGTAGGGAAGAAAATGGAAGAAAAGATAATTAGCTGCTACAGATACCAAGGAGGTAGACTGGATGTTCAGTAGGCTGTTGGTTGCCACAGCAACTTCTCTCTGACTAGTACAATGTCTCCCCACTTTGAAGAAACAAAAGGCAGACATACAGAGTGACTTCTATTGAATCAAGTCATAGATCTGAAGAAAAAGGGGTGGAATGCAAACTTGGCCCAATTTTGACCCATATTCTCCCATCTTCCACATTCATGCAAGAGATGAATTTGCTTCTCTAAGAACGCTTGGCTTTGCCAAGAGAAAAGTCTGCCCCGAGCTGCATTCTATGATGAAAAATTGCTTGCCCAAAGTGTGCATGTTAAGAAAAGTGCAAGTGTATCCATTTGAGCAAATGTGCATGGAATCGCATAAAATTAGCAAATACATGAGCAGTGCCAAAGAGTACACACATTTATTAAACTAAATTGCATATTTGTAATTTAATCATGGATATGTTCAAGTGAGGGCCTTGGAGTCTTGCTGTGACTCTCTCCAGAAAAGAGCTTGCAAATTAAATTTTGAGCACAAAGTGGATGACTGAGAGAGGGCAGGTGAGAACACTAAAGACAAGGTCAGTAATGGTTAAATGTTTGCTAATGCAGTGTTACTAGAGATTCAGATGACTCAGACTGCATGGCCATGTTTCTCCAAGTCCAGCGATGGAGCAACAAATGTGCTTGTTTTAGACTTAATGTGATGCTGAGAACTTCATTTTTAAAGGCTTCAGGAATGGACTAGCATTCAAATATGTGGCAAGCCATTTTCTGCAGCAGATTTATGTGGAGGTGGTAATCAACAGGGAAAACAGTTGCATGAGAATATTTTGAGTATATTCAGATATCTCAGTGATGAGGCTTTATGCATTCTTCACTGTGAACATGATTAAAAAGGTGCCTGTATGAGAAGAAGCCTGACGGATCATCTTGTCACATCTGAAGGTAATTGGTATTTAAAAACGAAGAGCTTCTGAAAGCAAAAGATTTGTTTAGTAGATAAGCAACTGATCGACCTCTCCTCTTCAATGAATTGGTCTAATTCTCTTTTAAAACTCTCTTAGTCAGTGGCCATCTATTTATCTTGGGGATTACAAATTCAGTAAGGTAATAATTAGTACTGGGTGGAAGTTGTTTGATATTATTTTCAAAGAAGCAAGATATGCTTGTGAAATTCCCATGAGAAAAAAGCAGGGTTCTTGCGTTTATCCAAGAATGGAAGTGGTAAAGAAGTGTGTATAAATTTCCTCCCTTTCTCTGGAAAATCATCCTCTACAGGTCTATAGCCTCCCTGGTTGCTTATACTTCCAATAAATCCCAAAGGAAAACATCAGGAAGCAACTGATGTCTTCCCTTGGGATTTATTGGATATATGAGCATCCAGAGAGGCTACAAACCACTGGATTTGATTGGCTGGATATATTGGAGGGCTTTTTTGGATCAGGAATTGGGGGATCCATCAAGGCTGTGGAGTGATAGAGATGTGTGACATCAATAATACCAGCATCTTCTTGCTATCTCACACCAAGGAATGAAGCTTAAAGCCAGCATCAAAGGACATTTCAAGTGCTCTGAGAACGAGGCCCCAAGATAGTAGCCATGTTCATAAAGGAGAAAAAAAAAAACCACTAGGAGGAAATCAGAAGTTAGATTTTCCAGAGGAAGAACATTGGAGGGAAATTGGAAAATCAGATCAGTGATGGCGTATTTCTGAAACCCTTCCTTTGGCTTTCCAGAATCTACTGCAATCCCTGTAAATATGTGCTTCCAATTTCTCATAAGAGGGGTGGAAGCATTGTTTTACAAATACTCTTCCTCCCTGCTTTTAGCTATCTTTTCCCCAACTTTATATTTTTTTTGTTGTTGTTCAGTCTCTAAATGCTTTAATGTTCCTCATATGAAGATGGAAGGCAGCTTAAATGGTTTCCTATTAGGGAAGTATATTTGGAATGAAACCCCACTCCTTCCTTGATTGAATATGATTTAGAGAGGGGAGGTTGCTAGGAGGATCACATTTCAAGTATCTAATTAGAAAAGAGGTAGGAGAAATTAACATACTCCACAGCTAATCGGGAGATAGCAAGTTATGCTGATGCAGACTTAGCAATTCACACGCTCCTTTGATGCATATAAAATGTGAACTTGCAACGCTTGTTAATTTTTTTAATTTTGCAAATGCAGTATAAAAATTATACCTTTCTCAATATTTCATGTTTTTATCTATGTTTTATGATAACAAATAAATGCTTATAAAGTGCTATAGGAAATCAAGTTTTGTATTGTATATTAAGAAAAGGAAACCTCTTCTTTATGAAGCAGAAAAGGACTGATGCATAATGATTCAATGATCAGCATATTGGGCAGGATCGCTGGTTCAGGAGAACAGCTAATCCATATACATTCCAGAAATAATGTATATTATTATTTACAACTCTCTAATATTGATCTGCCATAACCTCTGCCACCTGCCTAGCTAACGGGAAAGAGGAAATGATGTAATGAAGTATTGCCAGTACCTTTCTGAAACAAAGGCTCATGGGATCTCAGGGAGGACTAGAGGATGAGGGTAGGGATTCTGTATGTTCCACAATGATGGCTTTTGAGCCAGTTAGCAAGAATGTGTGGTGTCAGGTCCAAAATTAAAGAACTCCAATTGGGTTAGTGGCTGACCAGGTTAAGGGCATGACCAGGTGGACCCAGTCACAAAGAATCTGTGGATCTCTAGCAGGCACCTTGCATAGCTGAAGTTCAATGGTCTTCACTGTTCCTTGGCAAATGGAACAGAGACTGAGAACATTGTGATATGGCTTCTGGCAAAACTGGACTTCTTTGAAGCATTGTAGCTTCTTGATCTGTCCATGACTTCTCTCATATCCATACTTTGGATATTATGCATCCATCTTGCCTGTTCTTGGGCATGTTTAGATATGTTAAAGTAAGCACTGTTTAGATGCTTACTTGGTGGATTTTGGCCAAGTATTCTCAGTTGGTCCCACTTCCCCAACGTCTGCATCCATATTTATTTTATTTTTCCCAATCTCTGCTTGATAGACAGCGCCCTCCAAATAAGCATGCATGTATTAAAAGGACTATGGTCTTATTCTCTCAAAGAAATGTTAGATTTCTGGGTAAGTCTCAGAGTTCACTTAGAATTTATTATCTCAAGTATCAAGCATGATATTGATGAACTTAAGCAATCATAGACTTAATCAATTAATCCCCCCCGCCCCAAAAGCATATCCAGGTTTAAAGACTTGATGATCCCTGCCTACCCCCAATCAATATTAAGGCACTTTTCTTCAAATCATAAAGGAAGGAAAGTTGGCATCACAGAGAAATCACAATCCTTTTCAAGAGTGATGGGCTATAGAGGGAAGAGGGAGAAAAAAGGATGACACATTTTAAATTACAGCTATGTTGGAGAGAATTTATGGGAAGAAAGGTAGAGTAAAAGGAACATAGATAATGACCAAAGAAAAGGTTTCATTTTTTTTTCTCTCGGAAATCAGCTTGTGAGCATTTCTGAGAAGACTTTGGTCCAAATGAGGCTGTCATCCAATAGCTGTGAAAAATAGATGAAGAGCCTTGGTAGAGAGATTTTTCAGTGGTGTTGTTCAATTTTTTTTTTTTTAAACCTACACCATATATGTAGATGTTGATCAAATCATAATGCTGGAAAATATCTTGAAGGTCTTCTAGTCCAGGGTTCCTCAACCTCAGCAACTTTAAGATGCATGCAACTTTAAGCGCATGCTGGCTGGGGAATTCTGAGAGTTGAAGTCCACCCATCTTAAAGTTGCTAAGGTTGAGGAACCCTGATCTAGTCCAACTTGCAGCACAGTGCAAGTTCAGACAAGCTGCCACATTCTCAAGAGGTTATTTCATTAGGAACTGCCTCTGTTGTGGATGCAAAAGATGGAGTGCAACACTGAGAAGGAGGCTCACACTTTATTGCAAGCAATGATTATTGGGTTCCAGTTCATAGGAGAAAGAGGAAACAGGGCAAAAGAAAGAGAAGGACTGTTATAGGAGCTGTGACCTGGGGAGTGGGAAATTCTAAGGCTGTCATTCACTAGTGGGTTTCTATGGCTACAGAATTATTGTATTACTTTTATTCCATGTAAAGGAGAGGAAGAAGGATTGCACCTTGTCAAGGGAGAGAACAGTGCTGGGAAATGCCTGTTTCCCACGTTAATGAGCAGTTGTGATTAGGTGGATCTCCTCAATTTAGAATAGAAAGCCTGGGTTTTCCACCCAGCTACATTCTTGAACTCCCTTATTAGATCTTCTGCAAGGACTGAGTCTTCACCCTCTTGTGTTGATTTTGTCCCAGCAAGTAAGACTACTCTTCTTCAGGCTTCACAGGATGAAGGAGGCTTTGTGTTAGGGCAGGAATAGTCTCTTCAGGTCTGATGGGATCATGTAAAGGAGGGAGCTTGGCCCTGATCTTGTTTCTGAGGTCCTGGGAGAGATCCTCCATTTTTAGTTTGCCATGACATCCTACAAAGAGGATTGGGAGTGGAAATGGATTCAGTGACCTTGATAGAATTAAATGGTCCCTTAGAGAAATGAGTGCTGAGCAGAAATTTTGGCATGTTCCCCAAGTTACAAATGCTGGGCTTATTTGGAGTAAAAGATGATTGTCTAATCAGTTGAAAACAATACACCAGAAGCTGCAACATTCTTGCTGCTGAAAATGTTTACTTGACTGGAAAACTGGCAATGAAAGTTGTAACACCATGTTCTACCTCTTTTGTGACGAATATACCAAGCTTTGCATATTGCATGAACTTTAATGTTTTATGCTTCTTTTCCAAGTTCTTCTGTTTCTGTTGTGATTGTGTGAATCACCCATTCCTAACTCACATCTTCTTTATTGCATATTCACCTTGAGTTTTCTTTAGTAAAAACTGGTGTAAGGGCCCTCCTTGGACTAACTGGGCAAAGTAAACCCTTGCCAATTCCAGGCCATAATTCAATATCTCTTAGATGTTCTCAAAGTCAACTATTGCCCATAGCCTAGGAGACCAGGAGATTCCAGAAACAGGTTAGGACCAACTATACCTTTTCTTTGACATGAAACCATCTCCATCAGATTGGGTTTCCAAGACTATTGGTGGGTGCTTAGATGAAGGATTTATAATGAGAATCGATACCTTTTCCATTATGATCTTGTTGGGGCTCCCTTCAAATATTCTAGTTAATGTTAACTGACATATTACCATATTCCTCTGTCCTGTTGGATGAATAGCTTCTCTTTTGCCCTTTTGTATCAGAAGAATGAAATATGTTTCATTTCCTCTGGAGCAATGACAGCAAAATGATGAAGCATGCATGGTGACTTCATGATTCAACCTTTGCTATTTTGCCTTTGCCTCATGATGTCACAAGCAAATACCTAAAGGGCGGAGTTTGCATTGCAATGTCACAGTGCAAATTTTGTCACTTGGCACACACCCCTTGCTCCACAGCCCTGTGGACACCCATGCATAAGCAATATGTAACTGGAATAGGTGCATGATGCCTGGAGATGCTGGTCATTTGAAATAATAAATGAGGTGCTCATCTTTTGTTTTGAACCAAATAACAGCACAAATAGTGTCTCCCTAAAAGTCTACTTCTGTTCACTAGGATTCCTGGGGCATTGCCTTAACTGAAAAGTTTGACTTACTTGCTCTCAGGGGCCTTAGTGATTTTTTTCTAATCTTTGGGTAAAGACAGACTGTAGCAGTGGAAGAACAAAAGAATAGGGCACTCTCATTGTTGCCTGAAAAGCAAGGGGATAACGTTATTTTGAGATGTAATGAGAGAATGGGTCAAGCGCTCTGAAAGAAGTGAGATGACCTCTTCTTTCTGAAAAGCATTGACGCTGGAATGTATTGCTGGAGAAACACGCCTCAGAAGCCCATCAGGCAAACTATTTAGATGTTTAGTTTTTTGTTAAATTATTATATATATGTTCCTTTTATCAGCCCTGCTGTTAGGGTCATAGAGGAGAGAAAATCTGGATTGTAGTTTTACCACTTCTGATCAGAGCATTTGGGAGGCCATCGCAAAATCTACCCTAATTTTGGTGAATATGCTAATGGCTCAAGATTACTTTAGCACAATATATGGATCCTTTGTGTTTTAGACCTTTTGTATTAAACTCTCTATGGGCACTTGAACAGAATATGTATGCATGAGATCAACTGATTATGCAGTTTTAAGGCAATAAAACCCACAAATCAGTGTGATTGTAAAAAGGGCAGAGAATCCTATACCTTAAATTATGCTGGAAGATGCTCGCTCTCTCTCTCTCTGTACCCCAAGAGTGGTGTTTGCATCTTAATTAGTCCAGGAGAAAAGGGGGAGACACACACAACAAGAAAATACAAAACCAGCATTAAAATAACAGAGCCTTCCCCAGCATACAACTAATCAGGGAATGTACTAGCAAGAATGTCCGCAAATCCCAGAGACATGGAAGCAGACAATGGAATTGTAACAGTAGGGTCAACGCCCTAGAAAACACCCATTTGGACACATGCAATACATATATTGTTTGATACCCTAGCCTGTTCTGGTCTGATTCCTTGTTCTCTACCTTTCCATCTCCTTCCATCATCATTATGCCATCTTTCCGCCATCTACCTGCTCCATTCAGAAGGCAGCAGCACCCTTACTTCTTTTAAACCCCTAGTAACTGGCACCCTCACTGTATATGAATCAGACTGAGCAGGAACAGAAGTGACCACTGGCTCTCAACCCACAAGCTCTTTAGTTATCCCCTCATAGTCCCTTCCTGGGGCAAGTACATATATTAGGTCATATTTTCCAACTGTGGGACAAGATCTTCCACTTCCCATCCACAAAGGCATAGCCAAACAGCTCAAGGTCAAATCCATCATTTGAACTTCCTGGTCTTGAAAAATATGGGACTGATCACTGGTGGTTTGTCAACTTCTCTATTTTTAGCAATAGATATTTATAACATAGGGTTAAGCATATAAGGTCCCATCTTGCACATGCCATTATCTTAATTGTTCCTATTCTGTCAGTCCTTTGGGATAGACAAGATCAGGAAACTGGCTCCACTGGAACACTAGAATAATGCTTTATTGAGATAGGCTAAAATAAGAGAATCTTGCAAGTCTGATTGTGCTTTGCTTCCCTCCCTCTTATATCCCAATTGGAGGAGCCTGCCTGAATCTCTTCCAGATGTTATCTTGCGTCCCAGGATTTAAGGATTTTCTGCTTAAATAACAATTGTTGCCTATTTTCCTCAAAGTCATCTCCTTGATTCTTTACAGTTCTCTCTATGGAATCCATATACTACATGTTCTGCAAATATGGGCCAGTTGTTTGGGGGCCTTTCCTCACTGTTGAGTTCAAGTGCTTTCTACCCATCCTTGAGTGGCAGAAAAGGAGACCAGCGTGGAATTTGCTGCCCCCTGCCCCCCCGCTGACTATTCTCTGTCCTCCATTGCTTTTGTTCCCATAAATGCCAGTCCTTTGACTTCCTTCTAAGGTCATGGGTGACAAAACCTCACAGATTTTATATATCTTGAGGCTGCTCTTGGTCACTGCCAGAATAATAGAAAACATACAGGCACACACACACACACACCCTTCTTTATTTCCTTTACTGCTGGGGACAACCTAAGCCCATGTCACTGATGATATAGTTCGTGGAAGCATAGAAAGGCCAATCATGTTGTGGTTCAACGAGAGCTTTTATTTTCCCAGGATGGAGGAATAGACTCTCCAGGCACTGAGGTTCTGATGGAGAAGATGATGTAATGTCAG
Organism: Python bivittatus; assembly: GCF_059951505.1. Taxonomy (NCBI): domain Eukaryota; kingdom Metazoa; phylum Chordata; class Lepidosauria; order Squamata; family Pythonidae; genus Python; species Python bivittatus. The sequence continues at coordinate 53,306,504 of NW_028277034.1, read as the reverse complement.
TCCTAGACTGAGAAGGATTTAAGAGATCCCTTTTTATTTATTTGTTTGTAGTCTATCAAACATCTATCTTGACACAATCAAATGACTCTCAATGGCTTACAAAGTGTGTGTATATGTTTGTCTATTTATCAAATCTGTATGCCACTGCAATCACAACACTCTTGGTGACTAGCAAGGTATAATAATACAATAAATGTAAAAAGTAAGACAAATAAAACCCAAACAAAATATGTGGAATTGGGTGTCTGGAAAAGCTGCATCTTCAGCCTTTTTTGAAGGAAGACAATGCCAGTGACAAATGGACCTCTAGCAGGAGGTCATTCCAGAGGGCTGGCCCCATATAGGACCAAAACTAAAACAGATTAAAAACCAATCACAAGCAAAAATCACAACAACAGCATAAGAATCCCAGACAAAACCCACCAAAAACAAAGTAAACCAAATATAACAATAAAAATAAGGGTGAGAAATAAAAAATAAAAACAAGGGAGGAAAAAACAAAAGAACAAGAACAAGATGAGGTCCAAAGTAGACTTGAGAAAAAGCCCTCTGAAATAATTAAGTTTTTAATATTTTCCTAAAGGGCAGCAAGGAGGGAGCTATTGGACAGCTGTTCCAAAGCACTGAGGCTACTACAGAAAAAGTAGAACTCTCTAACTTCAGCCCCCCAAACATCTCAGAAATGTGGGACTGTAAATAATTTATCCCTGGATGCTAACCCTAATAGGTTAGGCTAATGTTGGTTAAAGCAGGTGCTGTTGAAGGTTTATAATTTTATACATCGCTATCTCCAAGATCTTTCTTTATTACTGAAGTGATTTGCCAGATGGAGACCCTAAAGGCAATAAAGAAGAAAATGAGGAAGATTCCACTCTGGTTTATTTTGGTAAATACTAGCTGGAATTCTCTTAACCCCATCCCTTTCTTCTGGATAAATCTTGCCACAAAGACTCTGGGAGAATTGATCTTAGGGAAGAATGGCTTCTGATTTAGGCTGATGCTAGCATGCCTGCCACATCAGCTGCCTTACAGTGCAAACAGAGAGCTCTTGCTGCAGTGCCGGCTGTCTTTAAATGCTTTTTCCTCCCACTAAAATCAAAAGAAGGAGAATCTAGTAGGCCAGATCTGGTGCTGGGAAAATCTTGCTATGGACAAAGGTTTGTCTGTGGATCGAAGGGATGTAGAATATGACATAAGTGTAGACAGTTCCCACCCTGATGGTGTTCAAGAAGGTCTTAAAGACTTAGTCTTCTCCCAGGCCTTGGGGTAGGTAGGATGCAACCCTCCCTTGTTAGAGTTAATTAATATTTGTGTGTGTATAGGTGTGTGTGTGTGTGTGTGTGTGTGTGTATGTTGATGTTCTTCTCGAAACTGCCATACAGTTATTTCTCTTATTGTCTTTTTAAAAAAAATTAAGTTATTGTATCTGTATTCTGTTTTATATTGTGAGCTATCCAGAGCCACTCCGGAGTCAGGTGGTTAAATCTATTAAATCAATCAATCAATCAATCAATCAATCCACCAGTCTATCTTGTTTTGCTTGTCCTGGTGGTATAGCATCACCGGCAAAACCAGCAAAACCCAATTTCTTCTACAACAAGCACAGACCCAAGTATAAAATTACTTGGAAGAAGTCCATGTGAAAAGGATCTCCCTGTCTTTGTCCATCACAAATGAATCAATTAATCAAACCTTTATTATAGTCATAGACCATCATAAATTGAATATAGGCCAGCAGCCTGGACCCTCCCTTTTCATTTGCTCTAAGCAAAACTTCATGCTATTCACAGTACTTTGAGTATAGAACTTAACTGATGCCCACTTCTTGATGAGTGATTTGGAGAATATTTCTCCTTTAATTGATCCAATATCTTCTATCAGTCTACGGTGTCACTCATAGTATATCCACCCAGTATTATATTATTTTTTATAAATTCTAGCAAAGTTGCATAAGGGACATAAGGGTCTGCAGGGGATAGGGGACAAAGTGGGAATTGCTGAAATATGTAATCTTAATACCATAATGCAAAGCCTGCAATGTATGTACTAACTTCTGATGTTCGGACTCAAGTTGCAGGAATTGTGTTATCATGGTGCATGATTTGTCATTCAATTACTGCATACATGCCCGTGATAATGGAATGTGGAGTTTGGAAATGCAAATTCAGTGCATCGTTTTCCAGGGCTTTTGAATGATGTCAGAATGACTGGTTTTACATAAAGTGCATGTAAAAGAAAGAACATCCAGCTGAATGGCAGATTTCAGGCAATTGAGCTGAAAGATTTAGGCCAAAGACCCAAAATAGCCTAGGAGAACTGGAACTAGTAAGGTGAATGTTGGCAGTGAACATACAGATTGATTGCAAGAGGAATTCCTTATTTTTGTTCAGTGCTGCTTGCTCAATATTGCATAGAGGTGTAACTGTTCCTAGTTTCTGTTTATCTGCCTTTGTGATTACAAGTTTTTCTACAAAGCTTTCAAGCTAATTGAAGCAGCTAGACTTTTTCTACAGTTTTTCCTCTGTTGCTTTTCTAAAAACAAAAGTCCTTTTTTCTTGATTACTTCAGTATTGGATTTTCAATTATTCTCCTAGAACTCAGGTGTTGATAAGGTAAAGGTGGAGATTCCAGGGAGGTATGTAATAGGCTGGTGTGGGTGTAAGTATCAGAGATCTCTTGCCACCTATCTCCTAAAGAGCTCTGATATAAGATCAATTTTATAATCTGTGGTGTCCTGATTTAAGACTTTGAAAGCGTAAACATATTTGAAACAGGCTGAAAATAGTTATTTATTCGCTTACAAAATGGAATGCTGTATTGGGCTAGACTTCCCTTTCCAGGTGACAACATTGGCAAAACTCAACTTGTTAGAAAACCTTACTACTTAACATCAAACCCATAACAGACCCATGCAAGGGGATGATGTGCTAAAAGGGAAAAGAATAGCAAACACAAATTATAAAATAATGAATGCAGCTTTCTTTTAAAAAAATGAAACAGAAAAGCAGTGATGAAGGGAACACTGGGATCATCAAGTCTGATGATGTGTTTTGAGCCCTCCTGAAGTTTTGGCTGGCTATTGCTGAAAACACTTGCTCTTGGACAGCTCCAGGAAGCCAATTCTTACCGTCTGAATAATTTGTGAAAAACAGGCAAATGTTATATTCACATGTGATTAAAGATGTTATACAATACCATATGCAAATACAGACAGCCCTTAGCTTCACAAGGGTTGGGAACCCCTGCTGTTGATTAAGAACATTCCTTGATGGAGCTATAAATATGGAACATTACCCTGATTAATTTGCTAGCCTGCTCTTGCAGAAGTATGCTCAAGAGTAAATCAATAACCTTGCTTGACATTGAACAAGAAGGAAGGAGCATCAGACAGAGATTCCAGGAGCTACAGCTAAAGAGGCAGCTGTAATCATTGCAAGAACAGGCTTCTTTAGCGCTAGGATATAACTTGAGGCTTCTCCCCAAGTTTTTGTTGAACATCATTTTTAAAGGACAGAAGAGAAATAGTTCTGAAAAATTATTAAATCAATAGATATTCATTTAATATGCTTTCAGGGGAGTGAAGATCAAATTAGGTCCAATGTTATTTTCATCATAGCCCCACCTATTTCTCTTGGCTGCAATCCCTATGTGTTTTTCATTTGTTTCTTAGATTTATATTAGATTTTAACCTTGTGAAGGTATCCCAAAAGCTTCCATGGCTGAAGCTGGATTTGAATTTGACTCTTCATGGTCTTGTGTCAACTGTCAAAATAATAAATGAAACTCCAACTCCTTCTCTTTTTCCCTAAAATGGCACAAGAAGGGAAGCTATATTGAGAAACTTTATTGGCATGACCCATTTAACCATACATTATTCAATTCACCCAACTGTCTGGTTTCACACACCCTATGGAATTATAAGCTAAGCACTCAGGTTAACTTCACACAACCTGCTAGCATAAAATGGAATTGGTAAGTTTTTGGTAGGGTCTGACATGCTCCTAGATGACATGGAACCATAAGTTCAGAAAGGTCTTAAATCCCCAAATCCTACACCCCATTAAATTATTGCCCCAGGATAAACATGGGCCTCCCATCTGTTCTGAATATACGTTAGAAGAATAATTAAAAGCATTGTGGGATATCATCACTGTATGGCTGATAGCTGAAGAGGGGGCCTTGCATATAAAAACTATTTTATTTGTAAAGAGCTGGATGGTTTCCATTCTTCCACCCAGCCTCATTTAATATGACAGACTTGTATACTTTTTTCCTATCCTCCCCCACTTAAAAAAAAACAAAACCACACACTTTTTTTTTTACTATTCAAATTGCTTAATATGAAGCATCAGCCTTCTAGGATAATTTTGCCAACAGACAGATAAACCATAGAAAGTCATTCATTGGCCATGTTATACATAAGCATTAGATAGCTAATAACTCCAAATCAGCATTTCCCCCTTAGGTTAATGAATACATATCTTCTTAATAGAATTGATGGAATACAACCGTCAGGGACCGCGTGGCTGGAATTTTTGCTGCAAGCAATCTAATAAAAGAGCCTGGCTCAACTTTGCTCTTACATTTTCTGGGGATATTATATTGCTGGAGAGAGAAAGAGAGGAATCGAAATCCGAAATATTTTGTAATAACTTCAGGTAGAGTCTATACTGCAGCCCACCTAAGTGGAAACATATAGGCTGCTGCTTCATAGAGTTACGTCGACTGTATATAGATCTATCCACCCCCTCTGTGCTCCTCTGTATAACACAGCATCATCTCCACTCTGGAAGTCCCTCTGGTACAGATGAAGATTAATTCTGAAACTAACATTTTCTCTCTGTAATTGGATATTATCCTCCCAGTTCAAAGCTACCTCACCTAAACATGGGTGGGATCCATGTTTGGAGTCCTAAGGGAGCTGCAATTATAAATTCTTTCAACCTATCTACTCTTCCTTCAAATATTTGTCTTGTGATTTGATCCTCACTCATTCTCTATGACCAAAAGAATAAAAACCCAATAAACAAGAAAGCAGAACATAGAATTCAGAAGCAAGATCAGAAAATCTTCTGGGAGAAAGGCTTCTGAAGAAGAGAGTCTCTCCATAACAAGCTGTTGTGTTAGCAGACTGTTGTTAGATACATGGAATCTAACATATTTATGGAAAATATGTTGCTGCTGGAGGTCTTCAAATGGCATCTTCATTTCTGATATTCAAAAATAATGTGAAAACCTTCCTTTTTCAATGTCTGTGTTAGAACCAACCTAGTTGCCTCACATTATTAGGGAGCAGAATTTTGCTTTGATGGACGGTGCATTACTCTGCTAATATGACCTTGGTTAATTTGAATTGTGCTTTATCAATGTATTTTAGTTGCCTCTCCATAAAGATGCACCCAAGTGCACTCCACATGTAACTAGATGACAGCAGACATTTTGACCTTGGCTAATCTTCAAAAAATAAGTAGGCTTAGATTTAGTACTTGGGTAAGAGACCACTTGGAAGAGCCAGGACTTCAGATTTGATTGGGAATTCAAAAAGGGTTGCTGTGAATGCCCAAAGTCACTTGGATGAGATGGGTGGCCATAATAATTATAATCCCAGAATCAATTTATGCCAAGCCATCTCCATATCATTGGGAGAAAACTATACAGATGTGCCCTTGTGGTTTTCAAGAGTTGAAAGATTCTTTACTTTACCAGAACCCCACACACTTTTTCTTAAAAATATATCCTGCTGTTTTCCTCATTTGTAGAATTATTGCAATTCAGAGATTATAGCCATAGACAAAGAGGAGAGAGATGTTTAAAGTATTAATATTTGTCAGCAAACATACTCATTTTAATCACACCATAAATATCTCAATGCATGCTACTGCGAGTTTTATATTAGGGGATTTTAACATTGTGAAGCATGATTATAATTCTTTTTACAAAAAGGCAATGCATATTTAATTCTTCTGGCACCCTCATACAATCCTGATTATAATACTCCAGAAACTAAATAATAAATTTGTTTCAGCACATTTTTTTGTTATTTCTGCAGAGAGACAGGGAGAGAGAAAGAATCTTGCTATTAATGATTTATTACAAGTATTGCGAGTTTACCGGCCCACAATTTTGCAACCAATGACAAAGGAATGAATATAATAGAAACTTTATATTGTGGACCCAGGAGGTCATGGAAATGATGTTGAAAAAAATCAGATATATTTCATCCCATGGCTTCTAAGGATGAAGATTATATGCTAGTGCTAAAGATAGGAAACTATTGAATGCCAGTTGTTGAGGAACAAGGAGTGTGTGGTCCTCATTCCTTTCTAGGCTTCTGATGAGCCCTGGAAGAAGCAAAATTCTCTGGACTGATCATCTGCATTTTCTTCATGTTCTTTTGATTCAGGGAGGAGCCAGTGCCTATCATCTGCATGATATAAATCAACTTTCCCTTGAGGCAAATGCTCCTATTTTAAGATGCCTCTAGATGCCTCTAGAGTTGTTATAGCACTTTTCCTCCATTTCCTCATTTAACCAATTTAATCATTGTGGGTGATTAACGTTAGCAATACATGCACTTTAAGAAATACGTGCTTCGCTTGTTTTGTATCCACTTTTCATCCTCTGCATCTGGTTTAAACACAAATATTTGTTTCCTTTAAAAAAAAAAAAAAAGTTCTGAGTTTAAGCGGTCTTCATATTATCCCACCATTTTTCTTTAGGTCTTTTGTTTCCAGTTGGGATCCAGTTCTAGCTGTAAATCTTTGTGTACATTCAAACAGAGGGACAGCAGGGGCATTTGCAAGGTTTGTCAAGAAAGTCAAGATGGTGGCTGTGACAGTGTAGTTGGATCCCACCTGGTATGTATGTATGTATGTATGTATGTATGTATGTATGTATGTATTTATTTATTTATTTATAATCAGGGTGGTGTAGTGGCTAAGGTGATGAGCTAGGAGACCATGAGGTCTAATCCTCCCTTAGGCATGAATACTGAATTTGGACCATTTGCTCTCTCTCTTAGCCCCATCCACCTCACAGGGTTGTTATGGTGGTGAAAATAGGGGGCAGGAGCATTAGGTATTATCCCATCTTCAGTTGACCAAAAAAAAAGATGGGATGATGATGATGATGATGATGATGATAATGATGATGATGATGATGATAGTTTTACATTTTCTATGTATATTAAGACTATAGAACGTCATTGTAGAAACTAGGGAAAAGTCCTTGGTGTAGTGTTTTTCATTTCAGATACTTTCAAATGCTTGAAATCATTCAATTTCCCTGGAAGGACAAAAAGACAGATATATCCTAACTGGTGGTTATCTCCATCAGTCAAAAGAACAGGTGTGGGGCTTATTCTCTTTTTATTAAATACAGACTGGTATGCACTCATTCTCTCTCCAATCAATACATTAATAAGCTCTCCTGTGAAGGAATCGAAATGGAGTTAATGCATCTCTTCAAAAGTGCCCTTTCTTCCTTTGACAGCTTTACATGTACATCATTTCTCCCTGGTTCTATCTACCTGTTTGTTACACCTGGCAGGAGAGCCATGCTCCAGGACCTGTCCATCAGGGAGTGTCTGTGAGGAAGGGAAGCTGGAGTTGCTGTCTGTGCTTGGGAAAGGCAGCTGCAGTCAGGCAGAAACGCTTCCCACCCCACTTCCCCAAGGCTCAGCACAGCTCATGCTTTTTCCCAAAGGGCTGTAAAAGTTTGCAGCCCCAGAAACTTAAGAGATGGATTCATTCATTCATTCATTCATTCATTCATTCATTCATTCATTCATTCATTCATTCATTCACTCACAGTTTACTTACAAGCATCTATGCTGATGTTCCAACTGCCTGGCTAACACTAACCCTAACCCTAACCCTAACCCTAACCCTAACCCTAACCCTAACCCTAACCCTAACCCTAACCCTAACCCTAACCCTAACCCTAACCCTAACCCTAACCCTAACCCTAACCCTAACCCTAACCCTAACCCTAACCCTAACCCTGATCTTGTTGTTTTCAGGAATATGCCGATGTCCAGAGGCAGCTTCACCGCACCCAGGTCTTTAGCTTAAAAAAGGAAACGCAAAGACAGAGTGGGTGGGTGTGGAGGGGAAAAGGAGATAAGAAAATGGCAAACAGATGGGGAAGTGAGAGGTGATGTTTGGAGATTGACAGCTGCTATAGGCAGGCAAGAGGACTATCTGTCACCTGCCAGTAACCACATTGAGGCAGCACCTCATCCAATCAGTGCAAGAACTATTAGAAGGAGACAAAGGTTGTATGCCACTTTACAGACTTCGAGACTTTTGTTTGCTTTAAGGACTTACATAGCTACATCAACTTGCAAGGCTTAGGAAGGTGGAGTTAACCCAGAACTGTAGCCTGTTGTTGGAGAAGGTGTGTGACACAATAAAACATTCTGTACAGATCTACTACGCTGTGGTGTGTCAAGTCCTTGGAGAGCAAAGAACTGCCACAGTGCCACCAGGTGGGACACAGGAGGAGAGCCTTTTCTATCATGGTGCCAGCCCTCTGGAACGTCATTCCTGGGGAAATCAGATTCACCCCAATCCTGTTGGCTTTTTGTAAGGCCTTGAAAACTTGGTTTTGTCAATGTCCTTGATGTCTCAGATGTGTGGCTGAGCCTGTATCATGGCTGTATTAATTGTGGTTGTTGGTTTTTCTCAGCTGCTCTATATGTTATTTATAATTTTGTTATATGCCTTTATCTTGTTTTTAAGTACTGTTAGCAGCCTAGAGTCATGTGTGGGTGGCCACACAAAGAAAGAAAGAAAGAAAGAAAGAAAGAAAGAAAGAAAGAAAGAAAGAAAGAAAGAAAGACTATAGAGCTGAAAGAAAATTTCAGTGATTATAATCAATTAAAAGGGGCTTATGAAAACAATTTTCAATGTTAGCTACCCTGTTCCCCTAAGACAGGGGTTTTCAAACTTTTTCAGGCTGCAGAACTTGTTATAGTTGAACAAAAAATCCTGAGATGAGTGGGATTTTTGGTGGTAGCCCCCTGAATTTGGAAAGTGGTCTCTAGAGAGGTGGTGCCAACCTTAATGTCTGTGCAGCAGAACCAGGCAGACATTTTCTATCCTGTGCAATTGGTGCTATAGTTTTTAACTTTTTAATAGCTTTCACTTTGCTTGTTTTAGTGTTAATTCTGTTGTTTACTTAATTCTGTACTTTCATGCCTGTTTTTAATGAAATGTTTTATTTGTCAACCACTGAGGCCTTTTTTCCCTTTAATGGAAAGTGGTATAGAAATATTTCAAGTGAGCAAATACATTCCCTGCCAACTTAAAAAGTTGGGTAGTGTTTTCAATTATATGCATGATGCTTCACTTCATTTGTACCAAGCAGCTATGGATGCATGGTTCTTCTGCTCCTGGTGATTTTCCATCTTTGGTTCTGAACAGGATTGTGCTTCTTAGTTCAGAGCTGGGTTCCTATCTGGGGGTCCTTCTAGACTCACAGTTCCCGGTGGATGAATAAGTAGTAGCTGTTGGCAGGAGGGCTTTTACACAGACTTATCTGGTGCGCCAATTGGATCATTTCCTGGACTAGGAAGTATTTCTGCCCTACATCAAAGGGGTCACAGACCGCATGGGAAAACATGGAAAAATACAACTTCCAAACAATCTTCAGACCCACCAGAAAAGTACAAGAAGTGCTAAAATCAGCAAAAGACAAAAGGGATCCCCTCACTGCCACAGGAGTATACCGCATACCATGCAGTTGCGGGCAAGTATCGGGACCACAAAACGCAGCATCCATACCAGGATAAAAGAACACGAAAGACACTGCAGACTACAGCAACCAGAAAAATCTGCAGTAGCTGAACAGGCTCTCAAGCACACTGGACACAAAATCCTATTTGAAAACACAGAGATACTGGACAACACCAACAGCCATTATACCAGGCTAAGCCATTGAGATTCACAAACACCAGCACAGTTTCAATAAAAAAGAGGAAAGTCTAAAAATCAACAAAACCTGGCTCCCAATCCTGAAAAATACAGCCTGAAAAAGGTCAATGAACTCAGCTCAACCACCAGGACGTGTGAACAGTTCACACAATGAACATGCTAATCACCCTCAGCAGCCACCTGTTAACAACTCAATAGAAGAAAAAACCCTGCCTAACCCCCAGGAATATACACACATATTCTGACACCAAAACAAGCAGCCACTCAACCCAAACCTCCCCCCACCCCCACCCCCACCCCTTTCAGGCACCCTCACTGATCTCTATAAATACCCACAAAAGGGTCACATCACCCTGGGCACAGAGAGAACTGCTCCTGTCTGTGCTCTTGCCCTCTGAAGATGCCGGTCACAGATACTGGTCTTTAATGACAGGTGTATGGCCTTTTGAAGGACCACCTCTCTTCCATCATCTTTGCCATCCAATAAGATCCAACAGAGCAGCAGTACTTTGTGTCCCCTCTCTGAAACAACATAAAGCAGAGTGAGATTCCTGATCATTGTTAATAAATACTTCTTCATACAGTTTCTAAAACCTTCAATGCTCCCTAGTTTCAGATTGCTGTCTACCATCTAAACTCTGGGGGAAAATATTTCAAATCTATTTTTATAGAGCAGGAAAATCCTCTTGTGAACATAGCAAACAGCATCAGATCAAAACTTCTTACCATCCCACAGTGGGAACCAGTGTCTGAGGAAGATATTGTTGATCTTATCTTAAAAGTAAAATTTGGTAAAGGGTAATGCCCCCACCAAACTTCTCAAAAAAACCTAGATTAGTGGGGTCCTTTATTAGTGGCCCTAGTTCTGGTTTAATCCTCTTGGGCTAAAATAAGACTATAATAGTTCCTTTATATAAGAAGAGAAAAATGGGACACCCTGTTAATTATGGACCAACAATTTTAATTATACACCAGCCAGAGTCAACCTTCAGTTGGGGCAGCTATATATATATATAAATTCCCCTCTCACCCCTATGGGTGGTACGTGTCTTCCTCAATCTCAGGTCCTCTACCAGAGGCCTGGGAGTTTGAGGGTTCTGCACAGTATCTGAGCTGTTCCTGGCACTGCACTCTTCTGCACAGAGAGCTCTGATGTTCTTCCTGGGATCTGTTGGAGCCACTCTCCTGGCTTAGGAGTCATGGCCCCGAGTGCTCCTACCACCACTGGGACCACTTTGGCCTTTACTTTCCACATCCTCTCTATTTCCTCCTTCAGCCCTGGTAGTTCTCCAGCTTCTCATGCTCCTTCTTCCTGATGTTGCTGTCACTTGGCACTGCTACATCTATCACTACCGCTGTCTTCTGGTCTTTGTCTACTACCACAATGTCTGGTTGATTGGCCAGTACCTGCCTGTCCATCTGGATTTGGAAGTCCCACAGGATCTCAGCCCTTTCATTCTCCATGACCTTCTGTGGAATCTCCCATCTGGACTTGGGTGGGTCTAGCCCATACGCTGTGCAGATGTTCCTGTACACAGTGCCAGCCTCTTGGTTGTGCCGTTCACTGTATGCTCTTCCTGCCTGCATCTTACACCCTGCCACTATGTGTTGGACTGTCTCTGAGGCCTCTTTGCACAATCTGCACCTTGGGTCCTGTCTAGTGTGGTATCCCCTCTCACAGCAGACCTAATGAGAGGGGATATACACACACACACACACACACACACATACACACACACATACATACACACACACACACACATGCATACACACACATACATACATACATACATACATGCATGAAAATATAGATAAATTTATAAATAAATAAACAATAAACAATCTAGGGGGAATTTTGCTGATCTCCCTATAGACTAATCTTTACAACAAAAGGCTGAATGAAAGATCTATTTACTGGGACTATGGAGACACATTAATTAGGGTTCCATGGTCCACTATGTGCCACTCAGCTGATTGTTGGATTCCCCCCCCCCTTCTAACAGTTGTTGCATTTTTTGCAAAGCTGAGCATTTGCAAGATCAAATTTCAATCTTTACCAAAAAAAAAAAAAGATATGTAGGAGAAAAACAAAATGGCATATCTAAGATTCTTACAGAGAAAGCATTGGTAGAGAAGAGGAAGCATTCAAACTTGAAGCACGTCAAATTGTTTTAGTAGAAATTGGTTTATAGAATGAAGTTACCAGAGCCTTGGATTCCTGCCTAAGGGTTGAGAATTTGGCCTGGATCATCGTAAGCTATAGTTCCCTTATTCATGTTTTATTGAATAAGCCAGAAGTGGTTGAGATCATACAACACACTTACCAATAGATGCTTGACTTTGGGGCTGTAATCTCTCATAGAGACCAGGAGGGCAACAGCTCAGTTTAGGCTGCCCAGGACTTGACCAGAATAGATGACAATTAGCAATTCATTCTCAAATAATGACACAACTGGCCTACTGCAATGTGTCCTATGTAAGCTATCTTGAAGATGATCCAGAAGCTGCATACAGTGCAGAATACAGTTCCCTAATTGTTAAATGAGATATTTGAATAAGACCACTTAACCTGAAAGAACAATTATAGACTGCTTATAAGATGCTGCAGGATGTGGTGCAGAGGCTGGGTCGAGGAATCAGTTGACAAGTTATTTTCTAAGTGGTAAACTCAGGTGGAAAAAAATCTGGAAAATAGCGTTTCAAAGAGACTTTGATTTAATTAACTTGCTATAAATGAGACTGGGAAATTCCTATTATAGTTTCCAAGATTCTGTATCCATTCCATTAACATTTAAGATAGCTTTTTGAAATCTCTGTAGTTCTTGCTTCCTTGGTCCTGCCAGATATGTGAGGCATGACAATTACAAAAGATAAAAAAACCAGGAAAAGCTAAAGTCTCCTTCGAGGCAAGCTTGACTCTTGGTCACTATAAGCACATACCTATATATAGTATTCTTGGCAGCAATATAGCATTGATTTTTCACTGCCTTTTCCAGAATGTTGAGGGGGTGGTGCTGGATTTCTAAATTCCCAGGTTAAGCCTTCAGGTTTCCTGGTAGTCTCCTAACCAAGAACTAACCCATCTGGCCCTGCTTAGATGTTCAAGGTCAGCCAAAGCTAGCTCCATAAAGAGATGCAAACCTGGATTTTCCCCTAGCTTATAAGTATACTGGCAAACAAATTTCACATTTTGGGTCTATTGGTTCTCATTCAGTTTGGTAACAGAGAGTGCACTTAAGAAATATTTTCCAAAGAGAAGGTGTTTTACAGAAATCCTCATAGGTCAAGTGTGGTGCCCATGTACCTATTTAATGACAAAGTAGCCAAAACCTGTGTGTGAATGGCTTTTCTCTCATTCTGCATTTTTTCCCCATTAGTCTGCAATTTCCATGATTTCCCATACTACAATTAAAACTCAAGGGAAGCCATGATGTGGGAACCCTTCTCAGTAGCAATGTGATTGTCACTTAAGAAATTGCTGGAGAGCTCTTGGAAAACTTTGGAGATTTTTATTTTATTTGCTGTTCATTTGATTTTTATCCTCCCCTCCTGCTCTGGTGAACACTTAGCCTAGCTAATACAATATAAAACTGGAACAGAATAGAAAATATTTTTTAAAAATCCTGATTAAAATGAACAAGCAAAGATGAACTTCACCTATTAATTAACATCCTGGTGAAAGAAATGCATCTTTACAGTTTTGCTAGGGAGTGCATTCCATAGCCTGGGAGCCAGCCAGGAGTAGGACCCCTCCCACATGCCAGAAAGATGTTAACCGTTTGAGGTAGTCAAGACAAGTACAACTAGGAGTACTAACTCTATCTTTATTGTAAGGTTACCTAACAGAATCTTGAAAGACTGAAAGTATTTCTCTCCTCCTTTCCTTTTACTCTCCAGAAAACTAGGGAGAGTCCTTTCTGGAACGCTCCCCACACTTCCTCTCCTTCTGTGGACTGAGATATCTTTTACATGCCAATTGTCCAGTCTATGGTTCTTCCTCCTGTCTCCTAAGATCGTTCCCACATACCATTGCAAAAGATGAGTCTCTGATAGGGGACTTGTGACTGTACAGTCACCCAGGGCTTTCAAGCATCCCATAATATGACTTATTCTTTCTAGCTGATAGAAGTTTCTGAAAATAGAGAGAGCAGTTGTTGTTGTTCAGTCGTTAAGTCGTGTCCGACTCTTCGTGACCCCATGAACCATATTGCGCCAGGCCTTCCTGTCCTTCACTGCCTCCCTGAGTTTGTTCAGTTTCATGCTCATTGCTTCAGTGATGCTATCTAACCATCTAATGTATGGCTGTGAGAGCTGGACCATAAAGAAGGCTGAGTGCCGAAGAATTGATGCCTTTGAACTGTGGTGCTGGAGAAGACTCTTAAGAGTCCCCTGGACTGCTAGGAGGTCAAACCAGTCAATCTTAAAGGAAATCAACCCTGACTGCTCATTGGAAGGATTGATAATGAAGCTCAAGCTCAGATACTTTGGTCACCTAATGCGAAGAGAGGATTCCTTGGAAAAGACCCTGATGCTGGACAAGATTGAAGGCAAAAGGAGAGAGAGCAGAGATTTTCATAATTTCCCCATTGGAAAGGGAGGCTGTGGCTGAGTTGGCAAACAGAGGAGGAGAAATCTGGTGATTCAAAAATAGAACCTCTGGGAAGAAGGAAGGAGAATAGAGTTTTATTTTATTTTATTTTATTTTATTTTATTTATTATATTTTATTTTATCTGAATTTATTACAGCTGCCCAACTCCAATGGACTCTAAAACAGCTAGCAGACAAGATAAAATAGGCAGTTTTGAACTGTAGGAGATTTGTTAGTTCAAGGGGAGTCTGAAGTCTCCTGATGTGGAGCTTGGTGAGTTCCAGAGAAGATTTCTGAAGAGAGGCACCATGGGACAAATCTCCCCAGTGCAGGCAGCTTTTGTGGAAAGCTGAGGATGACAAAGGGAAAAGACCACCTCTGGTTTGTCAGCTGAAGAAAATGTCAGCCAGAGATAAGGGTAACAATCTGAGAGAGATTCTTCAAACTTGCAAAAGTAACTGCCAGCCAGCCAGCCAGCCAGAATACCTGGCTAGCATCACTGCCAAAGCTGAAAAGTGGATTGAAATCCAGTCATTATTTTCTTAAGCTGACTTTATTTTCAGCGAGTTTTAGAATAAAAGACAAGGAGCTTAAGACTACTATGCTGAAGAACTCTTGGTATATAGGAAAGAAAGCTGGAGGAGAATTCAGATACCATTTTTTGGTCTACTCCTTATGAGTTTTTTAAAAAACATACTTCATCTTAGTTTTAAAAGTGAGCCAAGCAGACAGGAATAAATTTTGATGACTGCCTGTATGTCAAATTTGGTTCATACAGACAGGGAGGAAGAAATCCATGGCGTTTTTCTAAATGCATCTTGATCAGAAGCAGCTACAAGACTTCCAGTTCTGTACTGGTGTGTTCCTTAGCAAACACCTGTGATTGCCAGGGAGTAAATCAATGTGTTCTTCAGCAAGCAGTATGCAAACAACCTTTCCCTCTGCTTAATACTTTATTGTTCTGGTTTCCAATTGCTGCTAACTAATGTCTAGCACTTAAATCTGTCTCAATTAAGGCTGCTTCCATTGAAGGAGAGAATGCATTTCATCTGTGTATCCATTAATCACATCCTCATTAACTCAAGTATTGTCAGAAGGTGGTTTTTCCCCTCTTTTGTGTGTGTGTGTGCACGCACAAAAAAGAAGAGGAATTTATCTTCTGCTGCTTATGATCATGTAGAGGGAAGAATGGAGAAGAAGAAAAAAAATTGTCAACAGTTTCAGTGGTATTTACCAGAGAGTACATTATCTCTCTGTACATTTTACTGTAAAGCTGTATTCGGCTGGGACCAGATATCCAGAAATAATGGGTTTGTGGAATAAAGTGAAATGCATTTTACGTAAAAGAAGATGAGGGAAGGTTGTCATTCCTTCAAACCAAACCCTATAGTTGGTTGGGCTTTTTTGGTGGGGGGGAATAGTACAGATGTTATTGTCCGCCTGCCTCTTGAAGAATTCTGAAACTGTGATAAGTAATAAGTACGTACAAAAATGAATTGCCCATGCTGTTTCAATTATTCTTTCATTCATTCTTTAAACTGTTCTAAAAATACACAAGAGCAGGCCTTTATTTTCCATAATCTGTTCACCCCATCCACCCAACTGAATGGTTGAGCTTTTAGTGATGAAATGTGTGAAGCTACAGACATTAGAGTCCACTGGGAGAGGGTTTGAATATATTGAGCTAATACATTCTCTCTCCCTCATCCACACAGATGGAAACATACACACACACACCTTGGGCACCTCATGTCTACATAAATGTAAGGACATGATACCTTGCCAAGAAAATGAGTTTGGTTTTCGTGTTTCCCAGATCCGGTGAAGCAATTGTTCCATTCTATTCTGGTTTGGTCAGACCCCACATGGAATACTGTGTTCAGTTCTGGGTACTACAGTTCAAGAGACAAATTGAAGCAAATGTAAAAGAGAGCTATCAAGATGGGGAGGGATTAAGAACCAAACCTTATGAAGAATGATTAAAAGAACTGGATATGTTTAACTTATGGAAGAGATGTTGGAAGGGGAATATGTGTATAGGATTATGGAGATGGCCTTGAAGAAAATGGGCAGCAACCATTGGGAAAACATTAACTCAGGTTGGGAAAATAGGAAGGAATGATACTTTCTTGGGTATAAGAAGGAGGGAAGAAGAAACAATGCCAGGCTTTCAAGTTGCTGTTATTACAATCTATATCAATAAATTGGAGCGCTAGCATTTCTTGTGGTGTCTTTTTCTATGACCTGATTGGCTGACAGTAGGATAAAAGTCTTCATATATCTGAAAGATCAGAACCAGTGGGGTAATATTACAATAAAGTTGGTTCAGGCTCGATGTCAAGAGGAATTTCCTGAGTGCATAAGCTGTCAGTCAGTGGAACAGCCTGCCACATGAACCAATGACTTTTCTGTCACTGGAGGTCTTCAAACACAGACTGGAGAGTCATCTATCAGAGATCTCTAGTGCACTTAGCACTGTCCAGGAGGTTGCACCAGATGACCCTTCTGTATCCATGATTCCATGGAAGGAAGAGGCCTTCACTCTTAGACCGTGATGTCGTTTTTAGTGCACCACAAAGCAGGCCACCTTCTCTATAGCACAGCATGGATATGCCATCCTTGCTCACATCCCCCACCTCCCCAAATCTCCTCCACATGTGTCATGCTAAAGGATGGGACACTGAAGGTGACAACACTTATTTTAGTGGACCCCTGGGCAAGACACATCATCTCGCTTAAGGACTGCCCAACTGTAGTGGGTTAAAAAGGCTATTGTGTGTTCTTCCGCTCTGCCATTTAGAGTGAGCAGACAATAAAAAGCATAGATAAAGCTTTGGATAGCTAAGCAGTTTCTCTTTGCATTCCTCATTACGGCCAGTTGCAAATACCCTAGGCTCTTTGCTTTTTTTTAAAATCCCCAAACGTTCCAGATTTTCTTATGCCTCAGAATTCTGCTTTTCTACCGGAACACTGGCCAGATAGATGGCTGAGTCATAAAGAAGAAGAAAAAGAGAGATCAGAGTGGAGAAAATGCACTGTATTCGCGTCACCATTGCCAGTAAGCACAAGCCAAATGAATATTTGAACTGCTCCCCAACACCTATCCTGTCAAGCAAGAAAAGTGCATCTGCATTTAAAATGCAAGCAGTGGAAAGGAATATATTTATTGATAACGGAAGAGAGACCTCGAACTATCCTAGTTTGGCTTTTTGTTTTGACAGAACCCTGGGGAGGTAGCAACCAGCTCCTGCTTTATGATTATTTTGTGGAGTGCGTGACAATATCTTTCTTTCTTTTTTTAGCCCTTAACTCCCTGAAGTCCTGAAGCTTCAATTGACTTGCAGCTCCCACCGTCGTTTATATCTCTGCTGCGCAAAAGCAAAGCACTGCAGAACTGATGCTGTGATAGAGCCTTTCTTTTCCCCTGGTGTATTTGGATTTGCTTGGAATTCTGTTCATGTACCTGAAGAATAATTGTTTATTGTAACATAGCTGCCCTGTGCTGCATCTTTCTCACTCCTCTATTCAGGCCAGCACAATTTGAGCGTTACTGGGAAGAGCTGTGTGGGCTGAATCCAACTCTATGATTCTATGACTTATAGAGTTCTGTTTCCTGCAGGGAGCTGGGAATGTCGGGACAGGTGCAAGAAAGGACCTCTTGGGATTGTGTTGTGTGAAGGGAAGCAGCATGGGCAAGGTCTCCCTGTTTCAAAAGGCAGCCTTCTGGTTGAAGGGTTTTCAAAAGACGGTCTTCAGGACCATCTCAGTTTAAAGTAGTGCCATGCGCTGGGTGGGTGGGGAGTCTCTGCAGTTTCTTGTAAAGAAAAGACGGGTGAAATTCTCATGGGTGGAATGCAGAGTTCTTGCACAGATTTCATGATCCGTTTTCTGAGGGGCCCATGTGAAACTCTTCTCTTTCACTGTTTAACTGTGATGGAATGGAATTATGAAGGCCAGGCTCAGGGAGAAAAACATTTTTTTTTCATCTCCTGAGGAGCGTGGGAGATACAAGAGGATGAGACTGGCACCTCCCTGAGGAATTCACAATGTTGTGGCTGGCATTACTTGGGAGCTGGGGTTTCAGTCTGGGAAGATTCTTGCTAGAGGTTGTAGCTAATAAACATAGCTGGACTGAATTTACATGGTCTCTTGGAGTTCCTTGGGCTAGGCCTGACAATAACCATCTCTCCAACACCTTACAGCCTTCTGGGCTTCCCATCCCAGCCTTCCCAAGTGGGAACAACTGGGGATAAAAAGGGGAATCTCTTTTTTAAAGACCAGTTTGCCAAAATTACAAACTAAAACAGCTCCCTTTCCGGCCTTCCTCTGGGCCACATGTCAGTGCCCCTTTTCTGCCAGTTTAAAATGCTTGTTTTACCCCATTGTAGTAGAATATTTTATGGATACCTTTGAACTAGGGACCAAGGCACAGGACACTGAAACACAAACAGTTTCTTAACAGCACTGGTGACAAAGACAGGCCTAAAGAGGAATGGGGTTACAGTCCCTCTTTACAGACTTATGCAAATTAGAATATATATGGGTTTGGATAGAACAACCAGGTATCTCATTGGCTATGTGAAATCAGTGAGGCCATTGGGGTGTAACTATGATATATATTGGGGAAGAACTATAAAGACAATGGGGTTTTGAAAGAACAAAGAGGCTGCTATTCCATGAACATAGTTTCTTTCTAGGGACTTTTGTTTGTTTTTCCAGAACTCTATTCACCTCTCAGGATCTCTTCCAGTTTATCAGCATCCTTTGGCCTTCTGAATGTTTGATAGCTAAGCGGGCAGTGTAGCTTTTCTGGGAAAGTGCTTTTGTAATGGGGTAATTGTCCAATTTGATACTCTATAGCTAAGCCTCTACTTTGTTTTCTCCAGGAAGATGTATTTGGGTTAGGGGTTTTACAGTAACTTGGCCCCACAAAATCTCCTTTACTATAAAGCTCTTTATGGCTTAGTGCTGAGTTATCTGTGCAACCACATCTCTCTGTTGGAGTCAGCCCAAACACTTCAGTCTTGCCTGGAGAAGCAATTTGGAGGTCAGGGGACTGAAGCTAGAGATGTTGCTTTTCTACAATAGGCCAGCTCTCTCGAATTACCTTTTATGGAAGATTAGGTTGGCTCCAACATTATCTGCCTTCTGGAAAGAGTGTTGTTTTTCAGAGGGCATTGGGGGTTGATCCCAGCTACTCTTTGGGGTCTGCATTTGTATTATTTATGATTAGGTTATTATTATTTTCTTTGTTGATGATTGCAGGGGGATATAAGTCTGATAAATAAATAAATAAATAAATAAATAAATAAATAAATGTCTTTTTCAAAGCCAGTGAAACCATTTCTCTAGCAAATCTAAAGAGGAGAAGAAGAAGAAGAGGAAGAAGAGAGGGCAGTATCATTTAATAGCCTGTGAAAGGATGAATGAACAAAATGGCCACCCCAGAGTGTGACTTTGAGGAGAGCAGATGTGCCAAGTAAATAAATAAATGCTTTGCTAGGGTTATTGGTAGGAAAAAGAAAATTCAATAATCAGTTATTTTTTATCCTGCTTCATATCACTTTATTGCTACTATAGAAGGGACCATAAAATTCCTAAAAAAAAACCCTAAACTAAACAAACAAACAAAAAAAATACTCCTGGAACATTTTTGCTGATCAGTTTTTGCCTAATATGGACTATGCAAATTAGAAGTCCAAGAGTGGCAAACTGACCTCGTAGAAAGAAGAAAAATAAAATATGATTTCCTTTCCTCTTGTTATAGAGTCCAAGGAAACAGCTAGGAACATTTTAACAATGGACATTTTCACCAGTCCAAAAATCAGACTCCTTGTTGCATTATTATAAAGGACATAAAACAGACAGCAGGCCTTTTAGAGTTATAGAAAGATCAGAAAATGAAATGAAATGAAACCACATATAAACTAAATGAAGGATTTCATTATGAACACTGCAGACCTTATTCCCACTCCCATCCTCTGCTAGCTTATCTTCTATGTTTTTCATACTGGTTGTAATTTTTTTTCAACATGGATTTAAATTGAGTTTTATTAACAAAAACTCAGAAGGAGAACAATATGAGCTTGATATTAAATTCCTGTGGGACCTGGAATATTTCAGAGTTCAGGTAATATTTTTGGGAAAGTATTTTTCTGAAGGAAAGTGAGATGTTTCTTTCCTTAAGTGTAGAGAAAATGAAGGCCACTTCAAAGTAGTAATAGTAGTAGTAATAGTTGTTGTTATTTTAATTACAGCATGTTTTTTTATGACCAACACTGTGCATTCAAATAATATTCATTCCAGGGTACTGAGGAGAACATGAAATATAACCACACTGTTTATTTATTACTACTACTATCAGAAAGGAACCAGAAAGAAAGAACCTTAATAAAACTGAGGGATCATTGGCAATTTTTCCTTTCCTTCTGGGCCAAGTTGGTGAAGTATTTTTCTCCACTTTTTTTCCTGGTATGATAGAAGATGGAGTCTTTTGAGAGAGGTCATTTGCACATATCAGTTTCTTAAAGCAGATTTCTCCAGCAAGACCTCTCCAGCAAATCCTGTTCATCTGCTGTATCGGATTCTAATGGGGCTTCAACATTTCTTTCAAATTTCTCTTGGCAGGGCTCTTGAGTTTTCTGGAGATAGCAGAAGAGGGTTCTGGTGGGGTTGTTATACAAATTTCCAGCACTCTGCAGCCTCCCTGGCTGCTAATATTTTCCAAGTTGGAAACACTTAAAGGGATGTCTCTTATACTATCTTCCTGTGGATTAGATTAAAGCTTGGTAAAATAGAAAGGTGCAAAATATTGGAGTGATCATTGAATTTTAGGGTTGGAAAGGGCCTTTGCGGTTATTTAAGTCCAACCTTCTGATCAGTTGCAGAATCCAAATTAAAACATCCCAGACAGATGGCTATCACACTTCTGTGTGAGCATTTGCAGTGAAGGGAGCCCACTACCTCTCTGGGCTGTACTACTGAACTACTGTTAGGAAACTTTTTTTAAACCTTCAGTTGGAACCTTCCTCCCTCCATTATGCATTGAATCTTCTCATCTTCTGCTATCATGGCTAATAATGTCCAACTCTTTCAATCTCTCTTCATAGAACTTAGTTTCTAGTTTTCTGAAGATCCTCAGTGCTCTTCTTGGAATCTGTCCCAGTTTCTCTTAATCTTCTTAAAATATGATGTCCATAACTTGACAAAATAGTGAAGGTGGAGTCTGACCTCTACAAAGTAAAGTGGAGAAATTACCTCCTGTGATTTTGAAACTTCTGAAATGAAGTATATTAAGCTCATATAAAGCTACGGGTCAGGAAGAATATTGGTCACTCACACCCTGGTCACTCCCAGAATGGATTATTGTAATGCACTCTACATGAGGATGCTCTTGAAGAGTATCTGGAAGCTTCAACTGGTGCAAAATGCAGCAGCACAGGCAGTTATGTGTGTCCCTGGAAGGTCACACATTACACCTCTGCTCCATGAGCTGCATTGGTTACCAGTTTGTTTCTGGGTTCATTTCAAGATGCTAGTTTTGACTTTTAAGGCCCTACATGGCATGGGGCTGGATTATCTGAGGGACTGCCTCACCCCGATTACATCAGCCCTTCCCATCAGGTCCAGCAGGAGAGGCACATCGTCCACTAAGGAGTTCCATCTGATGGGGGCTAGAAGACGAGCCTTTTCTGCAGTGGCACCCACCCTTTGGAACATCATCCCCCTTGAGGTGAGGTTGGCCCCAACCCTTGTGGCCTTCTAGAAATCCTTTAAAATGTGTTTTTTTCAGCAGGCCTGCATTGGCTGCATCATGTTTAATATTCTGCTGCATTCTCTTTTTGTCACTTTTTAAAATTTATGTTTAATTGTTTTAAATGGCTTTTGTATAATGTTTTAATTATTGGGTTTTTTGTACACTGCCCAGAGTCCCATTATGTGAGATGGGCAGCCATATAAATGTGATAGACAGACAGACAGACAGACAGACAGATAGATCAATTGATCCAAGGTCTTTGTGATCTGTATACTTGTGTTCAGCATATGGAAAATAAAGTAGCTTGAAAAACAATATACATTTCCCATGCGACCAAATATTTCCCATGTGAGGTGTAGGTCCCACTGTAGAAGATCATTGAGGAAGCAGTGGCGTGGACCCCTTTTTCCTTAACACAGAATTAAGAAAGGATCTATTTGAATCACTCAAGGGTTAAACTTTGTTTTGTCCTGTGGTTGGTATGGAAAAGCTCTATAGAGTCAGGTGATCTTTTTCATCTTCAGTACAAACCTTGGGATGGTCTCATGCACCATAAACTCATGCTCCTTAACCTTGGGGTGGTTTTATCCTTGGAAGCAATAGGCAAAGCATTACAAGAACAAGATAACATA
Source organism: Python bivittatus (assembly GCF_059951505.1). Lineage (NCBI taxonomy): Eukaryota > Metazoa > Chordata > Lepidosauria > Squamata > Pythonidae > Python > Python bivittatus. The sequence continues at coordinate 53,283,592 of NW_028277034.1, read as the reverse complement.
AAATTATCCTCCTTGTCCTTGCCAAACCTAGTGAGAGGAGGTCATTGAAAACAGTGTGATTAAGTCTTCATAAGCTGGTCAGAAGCACACATGAGATGGAACGTTGGTACAGATCTAACCGGGAAGTTGCTGCATGTTTGCTGACTTCAAAGCAGATCACTCACCAACATCTCTTTGGTCTGCCTTGACTGGAAGAAGGAGTGTAAGGTGTTCCCTCCCCCCCACACACACACCTCTTCATTTTGTTCAGTATTTTAAATATTCTTTGTTATTTTCTCATACTGCCTCAGAATAAAACCTTAAGTACTCATATTGGGGTTGTCATTGCTTCTGAATACAAAAGGACCTGTGACCCAACCCTGTCGGGCTGGGGACAGAGCTATCCACCAAGACAAGTCCCACAAAACAATGAATTCAGATTGAAAGCTTGGCAAGATTGCTTTCATCTCCTTATGCAATGCTAGGAAGTAAGGTGCCATTGGACTTTTGGGGGATGGGGTAAGAACTTCTACAATATGGGAGAGACAACCAAAAAGGCCCTCTTTCTTGTCCATATCACCTGACCTCACATAGAGTCTGGATGCTCAGATTGAATTCTGGCAATGAAATTATGGAAGGACTTGGTGAATGAACTTGACAACTCTATAGAGAATAGGATGGGGTAAGACTCCGAGTTCAAAGGCAAAAAGGTGCTTCAAAGCTCAGAGGGGTACCCAAGAGAACATCTGTCTGCATCACTTTAAATCAACCCTACCTTTTCCTGGGACAGTGAGAAATTCTTCTCTAAGGAATGAAAAATCCAATGCACTGTTATAGGATGGAGGACATCCGGCTTGGCAAAAGCACCTGTCAAAATGATCTTGGGATAGTTTTGGGTTGCAAACTGAAAAGGTGTCCACAGGAAATGGGCAAAGGTTGTTCTCTAACATCCTAGAGTACATGAGTTGGAATAATGGAATTAAGTCCTAAGAAACCCATTTGTAACACTATGTTTACAAGGTAGCTGGGCTCCTTTTGGGAAGTAGAACAATATATAAATAAAATAAATAATACTTCATAGTAATAACAACAGTTTGGTCACATCATACATTATCATTTGTTGGGCACTGATGGAAAGAGAGAGAATGAGACACAGCTTCTCCTTTAGGTAGCAGTGACATATCTTTTCTCTAACACCAGCCTCAAAATAAGTGAAATGAATAGGAATAAATAAAACCGGAGGCCGAGCTTTCTTCCTCCCTCTTTGATTTTTTCGTGAAAGAGAGAGAGAGGGAGGGAGGGGGAGAGAGAATTGAATCGACGTGCTTTGGTAAATTCCTAATGTAGTGTGGAAATAGGTTTACAACCCATAGATGGTGTCATCTGGTCACCTGCCAAGGAATGTTAAGGCCCTTGGAAATCCTATTCCATGTCAATTTGGGAATCCCACTGAAGCTAAAAGGCCGTTAAATGAAAGGGTCAAAAAAGTGAAAATCATCAGCTCTCTTTCAAGCATTTTCATTACTATCTCTGCGAGCCATTCAACAGCTATTTTTGTCCATTAATCCTGACAGATTCTATGGCAAGTCTTTCTATTAATGGGGCAGGTTGTTAGCACTGTGCAAAGCTGCTCGCTTCTGCATTGCAGAGTTGTGGCAGTTCAGAGGACTTGGTGCATGGAACTGCCATCTTCCTCCTCTTCCTAGGAGAAGAAACTCTGACTTGGTGCTGGGGAAGTATTACTGGCGGGCAAAAGTCAATAGAATAGAGTGGTCAAACAGAGGACCACTGCACAGACATCCACGTCTTCCCTGGTCTTTCCTTTTGAAGCATTATATTAGCTTGGGTTATCTTCTGAGCCAACTGGAGTTGAGAGGGTTGAAAGCATTGTATTATTACTTTTGATCTAATATGCAGGAGATCTGAGCGCATGGCAGATCAACTTCGCAAGTCCTCCATTCTGTAAGAGAGGAAGCATCTGTTGCGTTTCTTCCCCCAAATTTGCTTTTAAAAGCTACCAAAAGACTTGAAAAACATGGTACCCCACCCTGGAGCTTGGGCTTTCCTGCCTATCTCGCTGGAATAGGAGTGGCCATGTTTCTTGAAAAGCAAGGGTGGGGTCTACACTTGACATTTTCTCAAGTCTGCAGTGGATAAGCAATGATGCAAAGTGGGTAGATTTGGATCAAGCATATGTCCCGGGCTGGGATTTTCTTCACTTCCAGCCCTGCATTTGGGAGTTTTATTTCTAATTTCCCCCTGCCCTTAAAAAAAAAAAATTAAAAAAACACCTCATTTATTTTATAAGCTTATACTGCAATAGAGCCAGTTTGGTCTAGTGGTGAAGGCATCAGACTAGAACTAGGAGACTGTGAGTTCTAGCCTTGCCTTAGGCATGAAAGCTGGCAGGGTGACTTTGGGCCGGTCCCTCTCTCTCAGCCCTAGGAAGAAGAAGGCAACGATTTATTCATGACTGAGAGCCAGTTGGGTCTGGTGGTGAAGGCACCAGGCTAGAAAGCAGGAGACTGAGTTCCAGTCCTGCCTTAGCCATGGAAGCTGGTTGGGTGATTTTGGGCCAGTCCCTCTCTCTCAGCTCAACTCACCTCACGGGTTTGTTGTTGGGGTAAAATAGGTGGAGGAAGGAGAATTAGGTAAGTTTGCCACCTTGAGTTATTTATAAAAATAATAAAGGTGGGATAAAAAATCTAAAAAAAAAAAAGCATTTAGGTTACCTTGGTGGGTTTCAGAAAGTCAAGCAGGGTCAGATCTAGCTGATACTTGGATAAGCATCCTTGATTTCCTTTCCTTAAATCCATTGCAGTATCTACCTTCTCCCCAAGAAAGACTTTCTTGATTCATCTCAAAATTTCAACTTTGTCTAAGCGTGATAGCAAACGCTACATTTGGAAGATAATTAGGAAATATAAAAACAGTTTCTTGTGCTAGAAGGAAAAAGTGGTGAAAATAGTTTATTAACAAATAAGATTAACAATGGGTAATGGTGATCACAGGAAATCTGTTAATAAGCACCAGTCTGCCCTTCTGTAAGAGCAGAGATTGAAAGCTAACTATTTAGGATAATATAGAATTTGGCAGATAAAAGCAGAGACTGAACATGAGCTTTCTTCATTAGAATAATTTGAAGATATTACTTGATTATATGGCAAATATGCAATCCATTGTAAGTAGGTCTGTCACTTAAGTAAATAAATAATCCTCGCTTAACTGGCAAGATACAGCTGATTAATCAGTTGAAAGGATGTAAGCATTCACATAAAAGCAAGGTTCCTGATGAAGTAACAATGTGTGTAATTCCACACTGTAAATATAAGCATTTATTGTAGGAATGAACAATATGTAGGCATAGATCTCCATATATCCCAACCCAGAATCCTCTCTATCCAAAAATAGATGGTTCAAGTTCCCATTATTTTAAGGTAGAAATCGCATTAAAACTCTATCATTACCCCTAAAATAAACACAGTTAAAAAAAAAATTAAGCAACCATCCCAAATGTTCCCCAAATAAACTGTATGTTTGTGTCCGTGGAGTAATGTCTCCCTTGTTGCATTTCCCAACCTCCTGCATTAGCATTTATATAGGCAGAAAGATGGACAGTGCTCTCCAGAAGTGTTGAACTACACCTCCCATGATCCAATAACCATGATAGCTGGGGAAACTTTTGGAGGGGAGGTGTCTTTGAATCAGTCTTCACTCTTGGTGACTACATGGACAAGCCCATGTAGTTTTCTTGGCAACATTTTCCAAAGTGGGCTGAGAATGACTGGCCCAAGATCACCCAGCTGGCTTTTGTGCCTAAAGCAAGACTGGAATTCAGGGTCCTAAGCTAGTGCCTTAACCATTTGGCTAAATTGCATCTCTAGCTGTGGGATTATGGGGCTTAATGTCCAATGTTCTGAAGGACACTAGATTGGAGAAGGCGTCCAAGGCATTCCTCTTCAGAGAAAGCTACTCATCATGATGAAAACAAATTCAGATAAAGTTCTTTCTAACTTATTGGCTGAATGGACGCTTACTTGCTTAGCTACTGAAATGCTGTTATTTCAGTCAAGGGTGTAATTGAGCCTCCCCCACCAACTATAAATTTCAGCTCAGTTTTCCTCCCATACCCCATCTTCCACTAGGGCCGTGGAAGATTATTGTATGAGAAGAAACTGCTTTGAAAAATTCTTCCCCCAGCTGGCTGCTTTCTCCCTCTTTATCTAGCCTGTCCTGTGACTAATTGTTTTGGAAATCTGGAAAAATCACTTTTGGTCATCCATTTCTTTATATTTCATCTCTTTTGCTTATGTTGCTAGGGGCTGGTGATGGAAGGCATGGCTTTGTGATGGAAAAATAATAAAATAAAGCTGGAAACTCTCCCCCCTCCCCCTTGCCTCTCCTGTAATATCTTCTTTCCACTTCCTTCTGCCATTCTTTGCCCATGCAGAGATCATGGATCAGCTCCAAGCTATTGCATGACCCAAGAGCAACCATGTTCCACTGCCAAAAATAGCCCTCTTAACACTATCATACTGAAACAATGGGAAGGCCATCACCTGTCTGCTTAAGGTTCTTATCTCACAATAGAAAAACCATTCATCCCCCATTTAACAGCTATCCAAACCTATTCTTGAATCAGATCCCTCAGATTTCCCACCTCTCAACCCCAAAAGTGTATAAATTCTATGCTTTTCCCTTGTTCAGGATCCCTCTTTCTTGGAAAGCAGGCACCCAAGGATCATTGCAATAAACATGGTTCTTCTCCTCAGCATGGTGCTCCTGTCTTTGGCAAAAAATTTCACGACAGCTTGAACCAGAAAGTAGAATGTAAGCATTATATGAAATGAGAAGATATAAGGGCAGCAATGGTGAAGATTTCCTTTTGCATCTCAGAATGGACTGAGCCTGGGAAAGTGATGCACACACCTCCCAAGGACGCCATACTGCTGCCAGGCTACATTTCTCAGCTGTAGGGACATCATTCTGCTTTTCTAATCTTGCATATGCATATTAAAGAATAAAGTACCAACCTTATTCAATATACATATGAAGCCAGCAAAATATTCCAGTGTCCTCACTATCTGGGATCCATTAAGATTCTTCATGAACCTTTGTGCAATACATCACTAACTCTAGCTTCTGGAGCACATCATCTAGCTCCTGTTTTGGCATACAACAATCAACTTTAGATCTGCTGTAACCTCCTATCTGGTCCATGAGCCCTGAGCCACCACATTGCCCTGCTCAATATTTTTGCTCTATTGGATTCCCCACCTAAATCCAATCCAATCCAATCCAATCCTCATTATTATGGGCATCGACCAGCATAAGGGGATGGGGTAGTCATTAGAGAAAAACATAGAAACATAATAGGTAAAGAAAAAAAAAAGCTTACATTTATATAAAAGGTAAAAATATAGAAAAAGTGAGAACTGAAAAGGAGTTGTATATAAAAAGTAAAAAGCTAAAATACATAAAAGAGACACAGAAGGTATAAAAGGTACAAGGTATGTAACAACATAACATAGTTCACTAGAATTGCACATTTTCATGTAGGGAGAGCAGGCTGTTCAAAAATGCAAATTATGAAATACCAGGTCAGGAAAAGGTATAAAATCGAGAATTCAAAAAGAATGGCCATTCTAATGCTCTTGGTGGGAGCATTAGAAGGGTATAGGGAAAAATCTTTGTATACAGTATACAGTATTTGAGACACTATATCTGTAAGTGGGCAGGTGCACAATGAATCTAGTTTGTGATATTGCCCACCTGGATTAGGGAATGGAGGTCCAGCATTAGTTTCTGGGCAACGATATCCTCAGGATCTGCCCCTTTCATACATGGGTGAGACATCATGGTGCACATATAAAAGGGGCAGACCTTGTGATGGAGTGATCCTTTTGTCATTTGCCTCCCACCCCCTGACCCTCCCACAGTTGCTTCAGTTCCTGGAACAGATACCTACAACTCCTATGCCTCTTGGTCTGGCCACTTCCAGAGATGATAAACGTGTATCAGCATCTGGGGGAAACCACAACAGTGTCATGATGTCATTGCACAAATGGTGCCAGTTATGTCATTTGTCTGATGATACCATGATTCATGTGATGTCACTTCCTTGTCTCCCCTGTGGACACTCACATGCTCAAGCTATTTTTTTTTTCATTGTTCCTTATTAACAACAACATAACATAGTTCACTAGAATTGCACATTTTCATGTAGGGAGAGCAGGCTGTTCAAAAATGCAAATTATGAAATACCAGGTCAGGAATATGAACCCAGAAGGCTGTGCTAATATGATGCATTGGTCCCTAAGCCTTCAATTAGCTTTTAAATTATCATTCTTCCTAGGTCACGTTACATATCAGTTCATGTTAGATGATTAAGAATAAAGCATTAAAAAAAAAAAACCAAGAAACTCTAGAATACCATCAAATGTTTTTATTAAAAGATTATCTATTGGGGTGATAGGTAATTATCTCATTTAGATCAGTAGCATTAGTGAAATTAATTACGTGTATCAATTGGAAAGTGATTGAAGTAATAGCATTTTGCCAGTGAAAGAGAAGCTAATTAATATACTGACTGGACATGGATGCCTTCTAAATGCTCAACGTTCTTTGACAGCTACCCGGCATGTGAACAGATTTAATTTGATAACATCATTTCCACTATGACTTCTGATAGGATTATTATGTCTGGATAATGGCCAATGCCACCTCTCAATTTTTTGCATGCTAATGATTAACAATCAATTAACATGAATTAAATGTGGTCAAATATTAAGTGTAAAATTTCATGTTCCTACTCTAATGATGCTAAAGAAGTAGGATAGGAAGAGCATTGATGCCTTTAAACTTTGGTGGTGGAAAAGACTCCTGAGAATATCCTGGACAGCCGAGAAAACAACGATGGGTCATCAAACAAATCAACCCAGATTTCTTATTCGAGGCACCAATGACCAGGCTCAAATTATCCTACTTAAGATACATTATGGGAAGACCTGGAAAGGGCTCTAATGCTGGAAAAGGTGGAAGAAGAAAGAAGAAGAGGATGACTAGCAGCAAGGGGAATGGATTCAGTTATAGTAATGATGAGTGCACCATTGAGAGACTTGAAAAAACAGGTTAGGGATAAATCATCATGGGGAAAATCTATCTATGTGGTTATTAGGAGCCAAAAATGATGTGATGGTCCATAATCAATAAAAAAACTCTAATGATTGCCCATTTCTTTCCAGGCATAAGGCACACTCCTAGGGGGAAAACATCACAACCATACATTGATTTGTTGTTTTGGCCATCCTGGAATTTGGGGAATTCAGTGACACAATTGTCTAAATTTAATAGGTGTAAATTGAAAGCTTAGGATATAAATGCATTCTTGGTTGCAGTCAATACCATATGTGCTCTATCTTAAGCATTTAATTATTTTCATATATTCTATGTCAACTTGCCAAAAAGTTTGGATCAGCACAAAATAATAGAATCATAGGATTGAAATGGACCTTGGAGGTCTTCTAATGCAATCTCCTATTGAGGACAGGAATCCTGAGACCACCCTAGAGAAACAGCTGTCCAACCTTTGTTTGAAAACCTCCAGTGATGGAGTACCCAATACTCCAGAAGGCGATATTCTACTGTTTAAAGCTCTCAGGACAGGAAATTCCTTCTCATTTTGAGTTTGGAGCTTCTCTGTAAAGCTTCCACTCACTCTTGTCCTACCCTCAGCTGCTATGGTGAATAATTCCCTGTGACATTCTTTCAAGAACTGGAAAATTGCTGTCACGTTCCCCCTTAGCCTTCTCCTCTTTAGGTTAAACATACCCTGTTCTTTTAATTCTTCTTCATAGGATTTAGCTCCCAAGCTCCTCACCATCTTTGAAGCTCTCCTCTGCACTGTTTCCAATTACTCAGCATCCTGCTTATATTGTGGGACCAGAACTGAACATGGGATTCCAGATATGGTTTGATTTATGCACTGTAGAACAGAGCTATGACTTCCTATGACCTTGATGTTATACCTGTGCTGATACATTCCAAGACTTCCTTGGCACACTGCTGGCTCATATTTAATCTGCATGCTACCAGAAGCCCAGATTTTTCTTACAAGTTCCATTGCAGAGCCTATCTTGTACTTGTTTATCTGGTTTTTCCTAAGTGCACAAACCCACTATTCAACTGAATTTTGTTGGAAAAGGCTCAGTGTTCAAGCCTATCAAAATCCTTCTGAACCTTCAGTCTGTCTTTGTGTCATCTGCAGCATTGCTGAGTGTTCCTCCTACCTCCTCAATTACAGTAAGTCATTTATAATATGAAGAGCACTGGGCCAGAACAGAACCCTGAAGTACATCACTGCTCCAAAGATCCTTGAGTGAGGGGACTATAATTTTATGCCAATAATTCTAGCTTCTAAACAGAAGGCATGTGAAAAGGGGGAGGGCTTTGATTGGGAAGTCACAGCCACCATCTTGATTCTCCTTCTCCAGTGGAAATGCTAGCCAGGGAATTCTAGTCAGAGTGCCTTGGAGAAAGGATGTTGAAAAAATGTTTAGCTGGCTATTCAAATATTATATTTTCTTATCCTTCAACAACTGTGCATTTGATCTCTTAAATTGTTGCAATCTTAACTAGAACTTTTTCTGTATGCTATATTCATTAATGTTATACTCTCTCACATGCACACACACACACATACATGCACTGACACACACACAGACACACACAAACACACACACTGGAGGGGAGTAAGTACTTAAAAAAAAAAAAACTTTCCGTAAAGACTGATTGTACACAAAGCACTCTGAACCTATCCATCTGAAACTTGGCAGGTTTCATTCCCTTCAAAGAGGCAACATTATATATTACTTCCAATTCTGGTAAGATAGAAAAAAAAAGTTATTGTCAACTCCATGAAAAAATGCTGCATTTGTCTGCAAGTTGACAAAGTTTATAGCTTCATAAGGGGCTATATTTCCTATGATACTGCCAAACGAAAAAACAGTTGCAGCTAGCTTGCTGATATCTAAGGATAAGTAAAAGATTATTTAGATTTCAAAAGTGAGATGGAAATTTGACTCCAAACTAATTTGAAACTTCCTAAGACTTCAGTTTTTTCAGATTGCTGAAAAAACCCAAAACATACAGCTGATATACTTACTTCATTCCAGGTGTAATTAATTTTAGATACGTGTGTGAGAGAGATAAAGAGTGAACATGGGATATTTATAATTATTCCCCAAGGATTTGTGAAAATAGTTTTTTTTTTCCTTTTCATAAACGTATACCTTTTTACACATTTTTTGAACTAATCTTTTTCAATCTTTGCTTTCAAGAAGAAAATGCCATTTTCATGAAACTTCAGCATCTACCAGAGGTAATTTTTGACCAATGGGGGAGTTGGAGCAGGCATGTTACACAGGGAATAAAATATAAGATTGACAATCATTTATCCTCTCAGACAAAAAAATGATAAAGTCTTTTTTGAAAGACTGGAAAACTTATATGGATTTTTTGTTGAAAGAAGAAAAAATTGAATTGATGATTTTGGGATTTGGGAATTAAAGAGGGACAAATTGGTTGGGGAAATGATTAAGATGATAATTACTTGACAGAAAGAAGGGTGGAAGGAATAATTGCATGTGGTTTTTTTTTTCTTATTTCCTTCCTTTTTTTCTATTTCTTATTTTCTATCTTTGTTTATGTTTGTTTTGTATATTTTTACTACATTGTGTGTGTGTGTGTGTCTGTGTGTGTGTGTCTCTCATCTATCTCACCTATTTTCTCTCTCTCTCTCATCTACCTATCTCACCTATTATCTATCTATCTATCTATCAATGGTTTATTCTCAGGCTGCCCAAAAACAGGCAGAATGGATTAAATACGTGCCTCTCATGTCCAAGGAGCTAGGGGAAATCTCATCTTCTCCCCATGCTATTGTTAAGGCAGAACCTTCTGATATCATTTTAAGACTGTGGTATTTTATCTGCTTCCTAGTTAATATCTCTTGTATCTTTCTTGGAGTGCCTTCATTTTTTTTAGCATTTGAATTTTGTAAGGAACGTTGGTAATACTACAAAAGTTCCCTGTTGTTCAATATACTGATTATTATAATTATTAGATTTATATGCTATCTCTTGTACCATTCACGGTGATGTACCTAAGGTCTCTGCCTCTTCTTTTTCCTACGACCACCCTGTGAGGTGAGTTGGTCTGAGAGAGAGCAACTGGCCCAAAGTCACCCAGCCAGCTTTCATGTCTAAGGGACAACCAGGGCTCTTGATGTTCCAGTTTCTAGTCCAGCTCCTTAACCATTGTGCTAAACTGGCTCTCAATAGTCTATGTAAGTAGAGTCTAGATTTACCTTACCATTCTGAGCAACATATGTGATGGTGAGATGATGTAGAAAGAGCAATTGAATGCACTAGTAGAGCTTTTGAGTTCTCACACAACTCACTGAGAGTGATGGGTCCAAAGTCATCCAGTGAGTTTCCAAAGCTGAGGGTAGACTTCAGCCTGAGTCTCCCCGGTCTAATAGAACAACCTAACCACTATACCATACTGGCTGAAGAATGGTATTCTGGTTATGTTGTTGAACTGGGATAGGGGAGACCCAGATTTAAGTCACCACTTGATCATAGGCCTTACTAGGTGACTTAAGACTTTTCATTATCTTGTAACCCAACCTAACTCTCTGAATTGTTATGAAAACAAAATGAAAGGAGAAAGGCAGATTATAAATGTCACCATAAGAAATTCTGCTGAATCTGAGAAAGAAAGGTGAATATCTCTAAGCACAAAGAATCAGCAGATGGGAGATCCCATTACAGCTTTATCAAATAAACAAACTCTCAGGCCAGGAAGAAATGATTCAAAATTTCAATGAGATCCTATCTTAACGAACTCAATCATAAGGAAGGGCTGGTGGGTTCTATCTGAGTTCTCAGGATTCTGTACTCTGTGATTCTTGACATTAAAACTCATTTCAGAAAGTCTGTATGAATCTTACTTCCTTGATTATGTCCTGCATTTATGGGGCATGACAATAACAACAAATGTTAAGCATATAAAAAGGGATACATAATGACCAAGCTTCAGCATTAATTGATTGACAGCATATACGTTCCCAAGTTCCTTCTGAAGGAATTCCATTGAAGCTGAGAAATTTGGAAAAAGAAGAAAAAAAGGAAGTAGGAACCTTTAATGAAGAAATGAATTAATTCCTATCTGGGCCTTTTGGAATGAAAGCCATTAGGCATCTGGAAACTTGGAGCATGACTTGAAGCTTGGCCAGTGGTGTCCACCACAAACAGAAATGTTGTCCAAAGGATGACATGCCTGTGATAATATCATTATGGAAGCACCACCATCATGCTCTTATATCTTGAAGTTTGTCCCAAGTATGGAAGCTGCAGAATTTGTGTGATGATGTCATCAAGTGCTTGCCATCATTTGCCCTACTTGCCATCCAGGAATGCCCACGAGCAAGGCTCTTAGTTCTATAGACTTTCCTTTCATTATTTTAACTACCAACCCAGATCCTGTTTTTGCCTGATTCTCTTTCTGGCATTTAGCTTTTTTGCTTAACAAACAAGGTAATGGAGAATTGCACTACTCTTGCATCAATTAGAATTAACTTTTAAAGCCTCCCCATTTAAATCTGTCATTACATTACAAATTACCCCTGTAGCTTAGTTTAACGAGAACCTAAAATACCACTGAATCAAAATGAGGAATTTGATAATGCATTTGATTTAAGTGTGGGGCCTGATGTTTATAGTATGGGTGCATTTGCTGAGAATGTCAATTCTGAATCAGGGCTGGTAATTGAAAACATTGGGACTATTGAAATTTGGTGGCCAAACTAATTAAGGAGTCATTAATAATGATAATGAGCACCATGTTTGGGTCGAAGGAGGCAGTGATAGAAGCGGGCTACATGCATGAAACTTCTGAAATGTGGAACTGGTAAAGGATCCAAAGTATCTATTCCTGTCTATTTGCTTTATTGGTGGCACGTATTGCTTCCACAGCCTTTTTTTCCCCCTATTGAGCAGCAGCGATGCTGACAGATTCTCTCATTTTTATATAGAAAACATGGTGCCATGTCTACAGGCAAAGGTGGCTATAAAGAGGTGAGACAGAAGGTATGATCTGATAAATATCTTGATATTTATCAGATACAACAGGACCAGCAAAAATATAATGCATGTGTTTCTGTAGGCTAATTCCACTTTATGGGTGTCTGCACTGGAAGGGCAAACATCCATCATGACACTATGGTGCAAATAATGCAAGTAGAATTGTGGCTTGTATTAGATACCTTTGACAGGCATCCAGGTCATTTGGGTGAGATTAGGTAAGGCGTACTTGTTTCCTCCCAATCTTAGGGTCAAATCTCCCTAAGTATGTTGGGAGAGTTTCCCACATTGGCCCACTCTAATTCAACATGGGTGAGTAAGATGACCTGACCTGAAATCTCAGGTATCACAGTCCCATAAATCCATCTCAGAATATTTAATTATCCTTTCCAAACCAGCATTTCTTGTATATCTATCCCAAACTATGGAATGCATTCCTGTGGGGATTATATTGGGTCCCCACTCTATTTTTTGAAAAGGAGTCAACATACTCCCCTTCAACCAGTCCTTTGGAATGGTTTCTTTGAGTGTTTTAGGGACTGCACAATACTTTGGAATTGATAGATGTATCAATCACTTTAGTATGCACAGGATCATGAATGCAGCATTTGTCTGTGACTCGTTAAAGCAGCTACATCATTTTCTAGGCTCCATGATAGATCCTGGAAACAGACCCAGCTCTTCTGATAAATCACAGTTATGTTCTGCTTTCACACTACTCTGTGTGCCAAAATCTGGTTCAGATTTTGTTCTGAACCAAATCCAAATAATCATTCTGCCCTCAATGCTGTTATTTGTTTCTGTACACTGGGGTTACCTGAGTGTTACTTTTGCTTCTCTAACTATATTGTCTAAATGTTGAATGTTTTCAACATTCTTAGCTGTCTTGATTATCCTACTTGGATAGGAAGGCACACTATAAAAGAACTCAAAATGAATAAATAGTATGTGACTGAATGAATCTTAAAATATGGCTATCCATTCTCAATACATGTGCAGTACAGAGTAAGCAAGTGATCAGGCAGAAACCTTGCCACCTTGACCAACCTGGTTCTGAAATAGCCAGCAACATTTTTAATTAGGAGGAAAATGAATGGGAGGTGAACATTCAGAGAATGGATGTCATATGCACTTCCAGCATAACCCCACTCACATGCACAACACATGACTCAACATTCTGAATCCTATTGTGTTGTGACAATTGTATTTTCATAGCACAGCTGTAGCTGGTGTGGTGGCAGGCTGTCTATGTGGCTTGTTCAAACTGTTTCAGTTATGTGATCCTTCCAATAGTGCCAGGGAGGTCAGTAACATTGAATGTATGCCTTCTATTGAATTAGCCAGTGCTTGGACCAATCCTATATTATCTGAATTCTACTTTCTAACATCTCTGCGAGGTCTGAAGCACAGATATTTCCTAGCACTGCTATCTAAGGCCCATGGTGTGGAAATGGTGGCTAAGCCTTTGACAATGTGCATGCAAGTATTCACTTTAAGATGAACGATGCAATCTTGTTTTCTTTTTTCTTCTGTAGAAAGGAAGATTTGAATTAAATGCATCCTGGCGCCCAATTAATTACCTACTAAACTATACCAGCACTTAATGGGCCTTTCATTATGAGGCTAGAACTAAAGATTATAAGAAATACAAGGCTGCCTCTGGAAGCAACAACCATGAGTCAAACTCCTTTTCCCTGGTCCATAATGTATAATTTATAGCTCAGCTTGCTTTATACTGTAGAGATACTGTGTTTCTTTCCCTTTCTCTTCTCCAGTTGTTGATTTCTTCTAGAAAAGAGAAGAAGGAAATAAACCATACCATGAGCAGGAGATTTTTGAGAACCCTTCCACATGCCGATGTCCTCCTGGGACATAATCATTGGTCCTGATCTCCTCTCATCACTGGAGCATGCATGAGAAGGATCTTTGTTTGAACAGCACTGTGCACAAATCCTCTGTTATGAACAGCATGACAAGTGTATTTTCATCAGGAGAGAGAATGGATGCTGGTCCAACCAAAAGGAATCTGTTTTTTGACAGCAATGCTGTGTCTTTGGATGGGAGACAAGAGGCAGCCTTTTGTTTGTCTCCTAGGAAGAAAGACAAGGCTAGGTCAATACATGAAATTACTAGTGTAGAATTGGATGTTCCATGACATGCTCAACTGAGTCAATGGGGAGAGAGCATGTTGTGGAAGTAGTAAAAAGGGGCTAGTCATCTCAGCCAATTAACACGGCAGAGTGAAATTTAAACCCAAAGAGACCTAGTCATGCACAAGATTAAACTATGCAAAAATCTAAATCCAGTCAACTCACACAGCTGCCAGTTCTCCAAGAAGAACAGCTGGAGATAAGCAAACAGCTGAAAATGCTGTATGTGTCATTTTGCAGGGCTACCATATCTGGGCTGCAAAACTCTGGATAGCCACTAAAAGGCAGTAGCGAGATACAGAAAACATTTATTTATTTATTTATTTATTTATTTATTTATATGATTGCGAAGAAGAAAATAGAAAGTGCTTTAACAAAAAAGTGAAAGAAATACAACAAGGAAAAAAATCTATGTTAATATGTCATTATAACAGTAAACAATTACAATTCTATATATACTTGTCTAATGCAAATATTATTCAAGTACGTATATATTTCTAATACATTTATAAAGTTATCGTGTTTTTTTTTAACCTACTGCGTTTTGTATAAATGGATCCCATGTTCATTATACTTGTCCATATAAAGTCTACGTCTATAGGCAATCCGCTCATAAGTAGCGTGTTTTCTTCTCTTCCGCCTCTTTATCCTTGTGGGTTGTTTTATGCTATCTCTTAAGACGGTTGTGATTTGGGGTCAGACGCCTCCTTTCCTGTCACTTTGCTCTCCCGTTAAAGGCTTTGCCTCCCCATAAGCAGTTGGGTCTGTTTTCCCAGTGATTGCTTTGGGGGTGCTGGCTTGATTGCCAGAGGACTGTGGAAGTATGTGTCTATGTGGGTATGCAGTGATGCTTGGAATAAATGAGAAACACGCAAGGGGTGGCAGGTTTAGGGTTAGGGTAAGGGACAGATGATATGGTGGGTGTACATCCTTGTTTAGATCAGTTTTTGAACTGTTCTTGTGTGGGGGATTTTTTTCTTCTCTCAATCTTCTTCCATTCCCTTTCCTTCCCTCCCCATTGCTGGCTGACTAGCCAGTGGAGAAGGGGTTAGTGCTGTTATGAAATCTTGCCAGTACTCCTCTCGCTCAAGGGCTTCTGGGATATTTATCTCCAGTCAACAGGGCTCTACTACTTTTTACTCAGCATGACTGGTTGGTGTACCACCATTAGTAGGAATTAAGTTAATCACGTTGTGGGAACAGGGCCAATGAATCATGATTTGGGTCTAGACTTGAATTCCCCATCTGACCATTTTTTGTGCCTTCACAGACATTTTTACCTGGAGTATGTATGTGTGTGTGTGTTTTTAATCTTAAAATACCTTAAATTATCTTAAAATGACACAGGTCGGGCTGGGTGGACGCAGCTCCACAGAGGAGAGGGGCGTGGGGTGAGAGCAACTGCCATGAAGGGAGAGCAACGGGGAAGCCCAAGTCCGGCTCGTGCCAGCCTCTGTTCTCCCGGGATGGGCTTCAAAATAACAGGGCCTGGCTTTTACTTTGGAAGAGAGACAGCAGCTTAATATTTATGGATTACTACCTCCCTGTTTTTTCAGTCAAGAAATTCAAGTTTTAATCAAACTGAAAAACTTTGAAAGACAAGCAACCGACTTGGATAGGTGAAGTTTTCAAGGGGCATGCTTATCTATGTTTTTATCCATCCATCTACTGTGGGGAGAATTTTTATAGACGTCTCAATTCAAATAGTTACATGTTTTTCATGCTTAATAGCTCTCCCTTTCTTTCATTCACAGCCCAGAACTCAAAGTCCATCATCTTAATTTCTAGGTCTCTTCCAGGAACATGTATACAAATATAATGCACCATATCTGTTTCCCTGCTCTCACCTTTCATGCCTACTGTAACATTTCATTATCTTTGCTTCACCCTTCACTCCCTCCCAACCTGCCTATCCCAGATGTCCTTCTTTTCTTTTCCTTTTCATTTAAATGGATACTTGTTGCAAAACACCGTAGGTCCAATTCTTTCTTTGAAGCCACAAGGTGCATTTCATCCTCCATCTGCTATTTCTACATCTTCATAAACTCTGTAGCTCCATGCCTAAGGCATTAACTGAGTTGGCTCCATTATTATTCACGCCCACTCTTCGTCTAATATTTGTTCTTTTTTTAGCCTTGTGTTTTTATAGTTTTTATAGTTTTTAAAGTTCTATCATCATGATCATCATCATCATCATCTGTATATTTTAATGGTTTTTTAGCCTTGTTGTACGCTGCTCAGAGTCACTCGTTTGTGAGATGGGCGGCCATATAAATTTGACGAATAAATAAATTTGACAAATAAATAGGAAAGAAACCCTTAGATTTAGGTTCATTCATCTGTCTACTTGTGTTGTTGTTGCTGAAAATACAAAACACAAGTCTACATTTCAAATAAATGACAGTGTGGTTGGTTTTTCATATGAATTGAAGATTGAGATCAACACAGCACCTGTCATATTTTTGAAGATCTGCAGTATTTTTTTAAATCCCACCACAGTGCATTGTCTGTTCCCCAGGGCAGTTTTGCAGCTTAGACAAGAGTACTCAAATACCATCTCTACAGATGGCAACATGGACAGGATCCAGAAGAATTTGTATATATGTACGGAGATGATTTCCCATCTGGAATGATCAAACTAGCCATCTGGCTATTGTTAACCAATGTTGTGGATAAATACTGGAATAGATGAACCCTTGCTATACCAGACCCCATCCTTAGAGAGAGAGAAAAAAAATGTGCTTATGATTTATTTTTCATCTATAAGGTTGATTAGAGATAAAAGAGGAAAAGGAATTTATAGCTCCATTTAGAAACAATACTTTGCAGTTTGGGGATGTGAGTTAGCTTTTGCAATTTATTCTGCCTGACCCAACAGGTTTGGTAAAGCGTAGAAGTCCACTGTGGCATCTGATCCAGGGTGTTATGAAAGAATAGCAAATGGTTAGTTTGCTTTATTGTTGTTATATCTCTATTTCCAGGAAGAATGCTTTCTGTCTCAGTAACAAAATTATTTGGTTGTTCTTTGTAGGGATTAAAAGGACTTCTGTCATGGATCCTGATGGTAGTGAATTTGGGTGATCCATAGTAGGATGAATCTTAGCTAGAACAAAGTTCATCTAACATCCATATTTTCCAAGATGAAAAATCTGCAACGGGTCTCTCTCTCTCTGTCTCTCCCTCTCCCTCTCCCTCTCCCTCTCCCTCTCCCTCTCCCTCTCCCTCTCCCTCTCCCTCTCCCTCTCCCTCTCCCTCTCCCTCTCCCTCTCCCTCTGTGCCTTGAAGTCAGTGTTGACTTCTGGCAACTGCCTGGACTAGTCCCTGCAGTTTTCTGGGCAAGATTTCAGAAGTGGTTACCCTGGCCTGTCTAGGAGAGCATGACTGGCCCAAGGTCATCTAGCTGGCTTTGTGCCTAAGGCAGGACTAGAACTTCCAGTCTCCTGGTTTTGATTGTGTGATCTTTTCTAACTTCCTTGACACTTTTTGGAATGGCCATGTGAACATTTATTGTGACATAAAATTTAGGAAATGTTTACATTTTACTGAACAATTCTGCCTGGTATACATCACAACCTCTGCAGAGGGGGCTTAAAACAATTCAGTGAAAAGAAAACAAATCGATAGTATTGTACAACCTTCACATAGCACCCGCGACCTTCAGCACTATAACCAAAGATCAAAAGACGTTCCACTATCAGAGAGAAGAACATCCCAGCACAGCAGCCTCCAAAGCCTGATGGAATAACCATGTTTTAATGGCCTTCTTAAAAGCTAGCAGGGAAGGGACCATTTAGATATCAGTGAGGCTGCTGTTCCACGAAGGTACAACCTCTTCCATTCTTAGGTCGAATCTCACAATCTCTTTCTTATCAAGTTTCATTAAAAAAAAAAAAGTATCAAAATTTGCCAGATTAGAAGTTTCTCTCTTTCTTTCCACTCCTCCCACAAGCTGACAATTAACTGGAGTATTTATTTATTTACTAAGAGTTCTATGCCACTAAATTCCCCTAGGCTCTAAATGGCTCACAGAATGCCAGGACATACAGTTAAAAACATCCAACATATAAAAATCAATAAATCAACATATAATGACAGGGCCAGCCCTGGTGATAGGCTAAGTTTCTACATCTCCAAATACATTCTTTAAGAAGCAAGGCACTATGGGCCTTTGGAAGTCCAATAAAGTGGAGGAGGGTTGAATATCTGGGGCTAAGCTGCTCCAAAGAAGGGAGGTATCATCAAGAAGGCTCAGCCCCAGGTCCCTGTAAAAGTCATTAAGCCTTCTCTTCCTGATCTCACTGAGTGGGCAGATTCAGTCTGGAGAAAGCAGTCAGATAGATATTCAGGCCCTCAGACATAAAAGGCTATAAAGAGGATAACAAGCAAGTTGTCTTGCACCAAGAATCTGGCAGCAATGCAGGTCCTGAAGTAGTAGTATTACATGGGCAAATTTTGATCTGCCCATAACTAGATGTGTAGCTGCATGATATACCAGCTGAAGCTTCCCAGCAGTCTTCAAGGGCAGCCCCATGTACAGCGAATTGCAATAGTTGGGCTATGAGGTGATAAGGACATGACAGCCATCCACTCTGATTCCAGAAGTGGCTGAAATTGGTGCACAGGAGGTAATTCTTCAGAAGCTGGCCTGGTCACAGTCTCCACCTGCTGTTCCAGCAGAAGTGGTGACTCCAGAAGGACACCCAAATTATGAGTCAACTGCATCCTAAGCATTTAGAGATCTAGCAGCATAGCAAGACAAAGGTGGGCAACTAGTAGACTGAGCTCTTTAAACTCTGGAAAGTTTTGAAAAGTTGTTATTAAATATCTATCTATCTATCTATCTATCTATCTATCTATCTATCTATCTATCTATCTATCTATCATCTATCATCTATCTCCTATCTTGATTGGCCAAATTCCAAAGGCATACCAATTCCCAACATGATGCTGTTAAAAAAATGAACTTATTGAAATAGTAGAACCCTCAAAATGAGTAAAAGTTAGTTATTCATAAAATAACAGGATTAGATTATTATTTTTGGTAATCTTTAATAGTTTTTTTTGTAATGCTTGTTAATTGGGATTAATAATGGGTTGCTATCTCTGGTGATGATTAATGGTTATTTTCTATCTTTTTGTAATGTTTAATTGTTAATTGGGATTAGATTTTGATTATTAAGAGAAGGATTAGGGGGTTATGTTTAAATGGAAAGGGGGATTAAATGCTTATGTTGTTAGTTATGTCTGTTAATTTTTACACCCTTTACTGGTTAATAAGGAGAGCTGAGGACTATAGGGTCTATAGAAAATGGGGTAAAGTATGGAATGAAGATGTATTTGGTAGTATTTTAAGAGAAAGTGATAAATGTTAATGTTGAATATACTTGCTGATGAAGAGGGAAGCTTCTTCTCTTTATCTTTTTTTTTCTCCTTTCTTTTTTTGATGGGGATTTTTCCCCCTTTCCTCTGCACTTTCTTAATGTTTTTTTTTTCTTTTTAATGTATTTTTTGCATTAGGTTTTTGTATTAGTTTTATCTGTTTTATATAATCTTTAATACCATTATTGGGGAAAAAACATAAAATAACAGGATTATTAAAATTAATAACAGTGTAACAACATCCTTGTTATAAAACAGCTAAACAATCCAAGTTGCAATGGTATCTGGAGGGGGCAGGGTCAAAAAACGTGAGATGGATGTTTCAAAGCCCATGCTTTTCACACTGTGTCCAGGCATGTGGAAGAGTGAACTCACCACCCAGAGTGAGTAGGCATTTTTTCCCGTTTTCCAGAGTTTTGGTGCTGCCAGGAAGGAGGGTTCAAACAGCCCCACCCTCTCCTTCACAGGAGGGTTTGTTTCATAAAAGGGAACTGAAAGCAAGCATGGGTGTAGGTGGGTCAAGAAAGGGGTCAAGCCAGGAAGATAGCAGGAAGGCCGGAAAGAGAAACCTCCAACCCAGAAAAAAAGCACTTCAGCAGTGGTCTTCAGACAGCAAGAGAAAACTTAAATTCTTGGAGCTGCAAGACCGCTGAGAGGCAGAGCTGAAAGACAGGGGAGGAAAAAAGCCCAACCAGAGTCTGCAAACCCAAGGAAGTCTACAAACCAAGACAAGCCCACTGTGTGAAGCAGCCCAGATGCAGAGCTCCACAAACCAGCTCCAAAAATAGGACTGTGAGTGCTGGAGGTGGGGGAGAGAGAAAACCCCAGTCACAAGTCTATAGAGCAATGTTGAAGAGGTATGGACTTCAGGTGTGAAGAGGTGTGGACTTCTTGAAGAGGTGTGGACTTCAACTCCCAGAATTCCCTAGACAGCCATGCTGACTAGGGAACTCTGGGAGTTGAAGTCCACACCTCTTCAAGTTGCCAAGGTTGAGAAACACTGCTATGGAGGAGTGCTAAGGGTTTTCACATACAAATGGACTGAGATTGACTACAAGAGCTGAAAACCTGGAGGAAAAGTAAAGATTTAAAGAGCTTAGAAATAGTTAAGATAGGAAAACATAGTGCTATAAAACATATTGGACCATAGACATAGGCATAGAAATAGAAATTTACAGATTAAATAAGAACAAAATAGTTGTAAATTTATAGTAATAGGAGGGCAGTAGAATAAGACAGGTAGGAAAATAGAAACAAGCATAGAATCAGCATTAGGCTTTGAAGAAAAGAATAGTTTAATTTTGTACAATAAAATAGTTTTTTGTGTAGGAAAAACAAATGCAGTCTTTTGTCTGTGTTCTGTACCATATTAAGAAAAATCCTAGCAAGGCACGTGTGCAAAAGGGGTGGGGCTTCCATCACACAAACTCCATTTTGCTTTTTTGATGTCCCTGTGGAATCTGCTGACAAATTATCTTCTATCATACCTCTTTACATTTCCCCAATCCGTTCACTGCATACATGAAATGTGTTGTTTGAACCATCCAAGGAGATTGTCACGTTCCCAATCTGTAGCATTCCAGCCTCACACTTAATAAGAACCATTCCACGACAAAAGCTTCATAGATTTCTAGGTATTTATATATATTATATAACCATAAAATAATCATATAATGTGGCAAAGGCATTTTGAAGAATTCTACTTCTACCAAGACTGCTAACCTCAGTGTGGACTGTGGTCTATTACCCTCTGGAAGACATCAAAATTAGATTGAAGGACACACATGTCAGTTACTACAGACACCCTTCAGAATTTACTTTCCATCTCTTGCCCTGATTTTTTCTATTTCAACTTCTTGGATTGGACCCTGATAGCTGCACATCAAGATTCATCAGGAATCTTCTTCCTGCCATCTAATACCTCCCTAAAACTCAGAATAAGAGAGATGGCTTTGGACCCTTAAGAAGTCAGACCCAAATTAAAATGCAGCAAAGCGGGATGTTCCCTTTCCAGAATCCAGCCTTCCAGAAAAGCATTCCATTCCATTTTCTTCAGTTCTTCTTTTCCCCCTTCCTTTCCATGACTGTGGAGCATCCATGGTCCACACTGCACTTCTATGCTTTTGAATACTTAAGATTTCTTTGTGTAGGTCTGCAAAATTTGAAATCTGTCTGAACCTGCTGATTCATCCCCTTTGTTGGTTTGGCTCCCCAAGTTTTCAAAACTGAAGGATGAGTTTTCTCCTTTTGTAGATGATACCTCCAAGCCAATGTTGGAGTCAAACCTCCAAGCCAATTCAGGTCACCTTTGAATATCAGATGGCAGAAAAATAAGTGGAGAAACTATTACTACCATATTCTGCTTATGAGGTCCCAACAGTGTAGAGCTATTCTCTTTGGGGAAACGCCACAAATAAAACCAGTCTTTGGTGTAATGCAAAGTTTATTTTTCTTGTTTTCCCATGTTCTTAATCTAAAAGTGAGATTTGCTCATATATTATGGGAGACAACTTCGCTTTATGTCCAGCTCATGAAACCAAATAAGTTCGGAGTAAATTGTGCCGCAGTTACAGCAATTCCACTGACTTATGAATTAAATCTGACTCTTACTGAATGAATGCTTTTGCATTTATTTCATCTGCAAGCCCAGCAATAAAATTCCTGTTTTGAAATGGGCAAAAGATGATTATTTTTAATCTTCCAGGGATATTAACATTCATAGCAAAGAGCATTTTCTAGCACGCAGTGCCTCCAAACCTCCCAAATGAAATCTCTAGCTGGCAGTCATATGAAACAAGCTGTGAAAATGCACAACTTTGTATAGTTCTGTTTATTTAATTGTCAATTCCACAGCCACCTTTTTATAGCTCCAGTCTTGCTGGAGTATAGGATAGCAGTCAAGGTATCAGGCAGCAATGATGTGTTTTGGGGGAGAAGGGGAGAGAAAATATTTAGCTGGAGAACTTTTTATTAATATTTAATGTGTATTTGCATTAAGCCCCAAGTTGTAGTTCCTGATTCTTGTGCCAGTATTTTCAGGCTCCCATTAGCCAGGTGTAAAGCAGAAGTAAAGGGAACTCAAAGGAAGTATAATGCAGCTTCAATTTTCCTCTTAACTAGCAAAAACCCCCCAATAATGACTAAAACTGGAACGTTACTCAGCAGATCCCATGGTTCAGTGGAACCATTTTCGGGCACAAATCAGAAACTGATCATGATTTCTGTACTTAGGGTTCCCAGATCATTAAAATCTGTGCAGCAAGAATTATTTACATGCCTTATCCTAAGATAAGGCAGGGTGGGAGTTATGCTTAGAGCTACAATTTCTCAGGGCATGAACACTGCCCGTGTCAACAGCCAAATGCCATTGAGCAGTTAGGCCGAGAAGTGCTAAACAAGTCCAGAGTCCTTAGTCCAGAGAGGTTCTTAGTCCAGAGAAGGACAGGAAAGTGCCACATTTAGACTGCATAAACTGGATATTTATTTATTCAAATTTCTATAGCCGCCCATCTCAACCAAGTGACTCTGGGTGGGGAACAATCATCAAAACAATTAAAACAATTACAATACAGTACAAGATCAATATTTATGGCAGCTGAGAAAAATTATCCCACAATTATCAGCGTAGCCAGGAAATGGGTACGCTGAAAGGATATGTTGACAAAATATATTGACAAATGGATATATTGACAAGGGCAGAGCCCATGGTGTGTAGTGGTGAAGTCATCAAACCAGGAATGGAGAGACTCAGGTTCTAGTCTACCTTCAGCCATGGAAGCCCTGTGGGTGACTTTGGGACAGAGACTGCCTGTCTCACAGCTCAGCCTTCCTCACAGGTTTGTTGTTGTGGGGAAAAATAGGAGGAGGGAAGGCTATGTATGCCACTCCCCTCCTGAATTAATAGATAGATGACAGACAGACAGACAACTACAGTAATACCTCGGTTCACAAATGCTTCTGTTCACGAACAATTCGGTTCGCGAACAGCAGCGTTCACAAATTTTTGCTTCCATT
Source organism: Python bivittatus (assembly GCF_059951505.1). Classification (NCBI taxonomy): domain Eukaryota; kingdom Metazoa; phylum Chordata; class Lepidosauria; order Squamata; family Pythonidae; genus Python; species Python bivittatus. Next base: position 53,259,927 of record NW_028277034.1, on the reverse strand, counting down.
CGCAAACCCCACATCAGGTGACGAACGTGACCCATGGCCACCTTCCTTGCTCTGACACGTGGTCGTGGCTTCCTCCAGGCGAGATTGTGGTCGCAGACACTTGCTGTGACGCTTTTTGGTGTCGCCTCAAGCAAGGTTAGTGTTCTCTCTCTTCATACTGTACTGTACTGAACTTTGTTTCATATTTTTATGGTTAGAAAAAAAAATACATATGGTTCAGAACAGATTAACCTTATTTACATTGAACCTTATGGGGAAATTTGATTCAGTTGGCGACCAATTCGGTTGGTGACCATGTTCGTAGGGGTCAGAACGGATTAACCTTATTTACATTGAACCTTATGGGGAAATTTGATTCAGTTGGCGACCAATTCGGTTGGTGACCATGTTCGTAGGGGTCAGAACAGATTAAGCTTATTTACATTGAACCTTATGGGGAAATTTGATTCGGTTCGCGACCAATTCGGCTGGCGACCAGAATCGTGGGACGAATTAAGTTTGTGAACCGAGGTACCACTGTACTTGGAGTAGCTTCATCCTTATATGTTATAAAGTCCATTCTCAGGGGCATCCATAGAGGAGGTGTCAAAAGCTGCAAGATAGCACGTGTGCCATCGCAATCTAAGCCCTGCACTGTTTGCACCTGTGTCAATATCACAAGCACTCACAACAGTGGAGGGGCTGGGTTGCAATACTGGGCCTGTCATCTTGAAGATTTTGCCAACACACAGCATCATTATTTCGGGTTGGGGGAGGTATGTGTCAAAAAATCAAGATGATGGCGGATCGGGTGATTCACATGGTCATATCTTGACGCCCCCTCCCCCTGCAGGTGCCTCTAGTTCAAAGTGCTTGGAAAGTACCAAACTCCTTCCCTCTTATATCAAAGGTCTTAAGTCCAATCCTTGTTCCTTTTTTTGAAAAACAGGAACATGGAGGTAACGTAAAAAAAGCTCTGTACTTATCTTACTGTACTTATTGTGACGGGGTAAGGGGTAATCATTTTCATCAAACAGATCAGGAGTTCTTAACTGTTTTTTGCTCACGGCTTCCTTCTGAGTTTAGGAAGATGCATGGATTAATGGATATCTTGTTCAACTTATATTTATGCCAGGTAGTAAACATCTGCTTTTGTTCTAAACTAACCATCCTTAAAATCTATGCTCCCTCAAACTACACTACGCTTTGATTTGTAAAAGTTTCTTCTTTATTCTTAAACAATTGTGAAAAACTATATTGACCATTGTTCCACTCAGCCTCTGCTATAAGGTGGTTTGGCAATCTTTAACCTGTATCTATGGAGACGGTTAAAGTTCATATAACAAATTGTTTAGTTAGAGACAGTTACACAGTTATTAGACCAGTGTTGTCCAAACTTGGCCACTTTAAGATGAGTGGACTTCAACTCCCAGAATTCCCCAGCCAGCATGGGAGTTGAAGTCCACTCATCTTAAAGTGGCCAAGTTTGCACAACACTGTATTAGACTGTGTCTATACTGCATAGTGTATCCCATTCAGCATCCATGTTGGAACAAGAGAGCTTTCTGTTACAAAATGGTTCCTACTAAAATACAGCACTCCCACCAGCATTATTCAGTCACTGGTCTGAGATGGGCAGCTATATAAATTGAATAAATAAATAAATAAATAAATAAATAAATAAATAAATAAATAAATAAATAATATTATGGAAAAGAAAAAAAGTGTCATTCATAGATGTAGCAATTCCAGAAGATAGTCAAATGGATGACAAACAAATAGAAAAAGTAACAAAGTACTGGGATTTGCAAATCGAAGTTGGACAAAAAATAGTGCTCTTGGAATGACAGTAAAGGAATTCACCAAAGATTTAGAAGTTTTAAATTTTCTGACTGGACCCCACTAACTTTCCTCCTAAAACGACCTTGCTTGGAACGTCCTATGTAACGTGATGATACTGACATGATTAGAACTCAAACCATTTGAAAATGCCTAATCTAAAAACTGTGATATTTGCTGAATAATAATCATCAGGCTGACTGTGCGACTAACCATAATAATAAACAACTGTGGCAAAAGAAAGCAAAGATAGTACTAGTGGTAATAGGCTCCTTGGGTGCAATCCTAAAACATCTGGTTGCAATCTCAAAACACTTGAAGACCATCGGCATTGACAAAATCACCATCAGTCAATTGCAAAAGGCAGCTTGACTTGGAACAGCTTCGATCCTGCAACAAGACCTTTAACACCATCAAACAACATCTGCCTATCCCAGGTCCTTGGGAAGGACTCGATAGGTGGACAAAAATGCCAAATCCAATCTAAACATCTAGCTGACTATGTGACCAACCGTAATAATAATAGCACAGAAGCTAAAGCAGTGCCAGATATGGGTTCACTCTTTTCCTAAATGTTATATGACTATATAAATGTTATATGGCTATATCCTGGAGTTGGTTAGTACTATTAAGTATATCCATGGAGAGACTCACAAAAGATGACCCATAGATGGACCACATGGGGGTAGGAAGTCCTATAAGTAGCTTGGGTTTAAGCCATATATATTGGTTGATGATTTTTTGGTGCCTCTTCCTGGCTTCTGATATATCACGTAGCATGAGAAAGATATCGCTGTCTTTTTATTGCTAATGTTGCTTATTTCTTTAGCCCCACTGTTAGTTCTGGTTTTGTAGGTAGAAGAAAAGAAGGATATCTTCTGAACACAACATTTTCCTTGCAGAAGAAAAATAGACCTTCTGTAGGTAACAAAATAATGAGTGGAGTCAAGGTGTTTAATGTTTTCAGATCCTTGGTCATATTGCCTTCAAAGTGAGACTCCCACTGATATGATAATCAATAAATATCCCTATGGTACTTTCCAGATCACATAATTCAAACATGAAAGTTCAGTGAATATTTAAGTGAAAACTTCCTTTTCATATCAATCATTTTCCGATTAAACATAAGCAAATTATTCATCAGGAAAGACACAAGATTGAAATGCTTCATAGATGGAGTGGATACATAATGCAAACCATGGTTTTTCCTCTTAAAAAAAAGTTTTCAGGATGCAAAGTACTCTCTTTCCTCCAAAGAACACTGCACTGCATTTCATTTGCTTATGGGACATTTTTATGTTCCATAACAGAAAAATATGTATAATGAGCTAAATCAAGCTGTGGAAATCTCCAGGCTGAACCAATTCAGCAGTTATGGGATTTTTATATATTTTAATGGTCTCCCATTAAAACAGGCATTGTACAGAAGACTAGGTGAAATTCTCTTAGGGGTGATGGTTTGACTTGGTAAGCTTTTCTTACCAAGGAATGTTCTTCTGTTTGGATACAACAAAACGAAACCTGGATTAGCAACGCCCACTGAGATAAGACAACGACCTCATTGCAACTTGGCTCACCTCTCTATCTTTCTATATTTGCTGATGAATCCCCCAAAGGGCGAAAAACTGATCAAGAAATTGAGTAACAGGTGAAGGAGGCAACATCTCAAGTAGTTCCAAGTAGAGAAATTCTCAGGGAAGGAATGCAGTTCTTTCGTGAAAAAGTAGCCAAGGATTATGCATTCATATTCCATCTTATTTTTTTTTAATCAACTTCTGTCCAGCAGCCCACAGCTTTCCTAGGTTCAATTAAATCTCAAGTTTAGACATCATTAATAAATCCTGTTATGGGATGTTTTCAGTCTTGTACTGTCATTGCTAAGGGGGTGGGGTGTCCTACCTTTTAAGGCATTATTATAAAATGTCTTCTTCCCTTGGATAAATTTGAAGAAGCTACCTACCCAATTTCTTTGCCTACAAATCTGATGGAAAATTTTGGAATTTGCCACCAGATGTGAGGCAAGTAGACAGAAAGGAGAAAATTCAACCAGTTGTGACGCCCACTGACTCTGCAGCGATTCAAACACTCTTAACACTTCTACTCTAAGGAGTAGAAAATGCAATGAGATTGCACAAAGCCCATTTTTAATTTTCTTATAGTAAAATGGAAAATAATGCCCAGCTGGAGGCTTTCTTCACAGTGCAAGGAAACCTGTTCCACCGGATGTACATTTCCCAGCCTCATTCATAATGATCTATTTGAATGCAGTTCTGGTAGATAAGATCATTTGAACAATTGGCTGGAAGGCTTTCTTCCCCATTAAATTGGAGTGCATCCGACTTTTCAGGCAGTGCAGAGCTTGGAGCTTGTTTTCATAAAGCAAAAATGTAAGTGGATTGCCCAGACTAAAAGACTCAGAAACAGGTGTTTGCTTATTATGACTTCAGGCAACTCATGAACGGTTGCACCTATGATTATTACTAGACAATTTGGTGGAAATGATTAATGTGATGAAGTTTCTGCAGTTGATTATGTGCCAGGATTGGTCCCACAGACATATTTGTAGGTAGCTAAAGAGTAAAGGTCGAAGAAGGAGAGTTTGTCTGCATTCTAGAAACAGCAGAGCAGAACTGATGTTGACCCAGCAGGATTCTCAAGCTGATTTTGATCTCTTACAGTACATGGTTTTCTTCACGAGTTGTTATTCGATCACATTTTGGAAGTAGGACTTTATAGAGAAACTCACAGTATAACTTGTAAGGTACTGAGTTTCAGCCTCATTTCTTGGTTCTACACTGCAAAACCAAAGCACAAAAATCCATATACTCATGTTTCAATCACCACTACCTCTATAATGTGGACAGACATCCACTATCTCCAAAATAGATTTTGTAAATTTTGTGATTTCCATTTAAGGAAGTATGGATTTGCATTTATCAGCACTCTGTGTTGCTATTTGTGCTATGAAACAATCCATCAGGGTTTTAATGGATGCTTTCATGCCAAAATCTGCATTTGTTTTAATTCAAAACTTTTCCTAACAGTTTTTGTATGCAGCTTCCCTAATGCTCATAGCTGTTGAAGTAATTAAGTGAGAAACACTTTAATACCAATTTCCCTGATGTCTTTCTTTGTTATCCATATTTCCCCAATGCATACTTTTTATTTTCTAATATGTAAACGCTTTCTCTCTTTTTTACAGAGCAGATGCCTTTCATATACAGCTTTTAGAAACCCATTTTCTTTTTCAAATCCGTCTCTCACAACCGAACAAAAGGGTGTGGGGGTGTAGATTTCTAACAAAGAAAGCTGGACATTAGTGAATGCCATTCAGTTCTATGTAGTGTGGCTGAATCCAATCTGACAAATTTGCTTTTATAGAAATCTACAGAAGAGTTATTTATACCCCTATCTGCATGGATGCAATGGCTTTGAAAAGGACTGCTATAATTGAGGTGCCCATGTGTAATGGTATGTGAGAAAGACCTTGAGAGACAGGGTGAAGAGATGCTGCCTGGGGAATGGTCAGATAAGAGAGGGCATAGTCCGCAGCTGCATAATGGGAGGAAAAAGAGGTTCAGAAGCTTCTCAGGCTGTAAAGGAAATGGCAGATTTGTACTTTCAAACTTGCAAGCTTCTGTTAATGTAGCCATAGAATAAAGTAGAATTAGCTCGTCTAGTCATGTTTCCTGACTGGTCTACCTGGGAAGGCTAACACCATGAATGGGCACAGTCTTGAGTAATTAATGAAGGATAAAGTTTTGATTTTTGGTCAACACTGTTCTACCGAAGCATCTAATCATGGAAGCATGTCATTTCATCATCTGACCCTTATCATATTTGCTTTTAATTTAGGGAATGTCAGAATGCCTCATTGTGATTAATGCACTTGATTTCTCCTTATGAACCTGTAAGGCGTCATGCGGCTGACAAGTGTCTGACATTTGAATAAATAGGAATAACTGGTGTTGAAGTGGCTAAGAGTGATGGATTTTTCAGCTGGAAAGGATGTCACAGGAGGAACTGAGTTTCTCTCCAATTGCCTCTCTCTGGGTCATAATCTCTTTACTAATACTGGGTTGACATTTAACACTAATTAATAGACTGGTTATACTTTCCACACCTAAGCATTTATCACATTTGCATCCTACCTTTCCTCCAGGGACCCCAACAAATTTAATTGTGGGGAGTTGCTTTCCAATTTTACAATGTTTCTGTGAGCAGGTTAGCCTCAGATACCATGTGTGATAGATAGAATGAGGCAGATGGAGATAAAATCATGTTTGATATCATGTAGTAGGTTTTTAGGATTCTTGGAAGAGTGAGATTTGAAGTAGTTCTTAGATGAGTGTCATCTGAAGTAGGTTATCCCTGGTTAACATCCAATACATTGTCCATATATGACTCTACAGTATGGTTGTGGATGATCAATATACCAATATGTAAGGTTTCACATTCTGTACTATGGATTTACCACTTTTCTGACAAATAATAGCAGCAAAGCTGGATTACTGTTCAATCACACTGTCAAACTGAAATAATTAGACTGCACTTTGAAAAGTAGGAATGTTTCACTGAAACCTTTGTCATAATTTGGCCAATAGCATAAGCAACATAGGACTAGGCAAATAGACCTTTGCATCAGGTCAAACCCCATCCTGCTTCAGGATTTTGTTTCTCACAGTGACCAATAAGATGATTCTGGTGCTTGCAAGCAGAAGGTGGAGACATAACCCTCTCCTGCCATTGTTCCTCTGAAACAAAGCTATTTGGAAGCATGCTGTTTCCCAAACTCAGAGTAACATTGGGTCATCAAGACTAACAGCTTTAACAGAACTTCTCAAGACCTTCCCAACTTTTCATGCATTTCTGGAATTGGATGTTAGTCTTATCTTGGACTCTGTTGAGGCATGAGATGAAGGTCATCACCCAGTTCAATGGCAACTGAGTTAATTAGTCCAGCTTTTCTAATGTCAACACCTCAGTTCCTCAGCTAGAAAGCTTTAAAATGGGTCAAGACTGTAGCATGTAGCTTCCTCATTCCTCACTTTAATCTCCATACTTTCATTTATAGACCTTAAGAAGAGTTGAGTTTTACGTATGCTTGATCACAAATACGCTCTCCACATGACTCAGAGCCCTAATAAGGAAACTTTTCCACCTGAATGAATTCCCCACAGCTCTCCATTGGACTCCCTGCTGAATGCATGAAGGTGAGGGAGAAAAAGAAGCATGGCACCTATGCACCCCTCATCTGATTACCCGTCTGGTTACCCCATTCATGTGTCCTAGTATTGTGTTTTGATCTTCAGATTCAGGGAAGGAAATGGGAGTCTCAGAATGTTTTTAAGCATGGGCTTTGAGATATATTTAGGACAATTCCAGAAAGATAACTTGGGTTAGTCTGTTATGACTAAAGTGGCAGTTTTGAGGTATATAATAGACTAATAAGAATAACCACCCTCCATTTAGGGCTGTCTTCAGAATTGAGCATGGTTGGGAGCTCAGTAGCTTTTAACCTTTAAATCCCAGAGTTGACAAGAAAGGTCTGAAGAGTGACAGTTACCATGTTTGTTTAAATTTGATTGGGGTATTCCATGGTAGTAGAACTACTGATTCCATCAGGTTCTTGATCCCATAGAATACTGAAAAACAGAAATATCTCATCCACTTTTCCATTCTTTTCTCTCCAAATCAAGGAGGTTGATAGGATACCTCTCTGTTTTTCATATGTGCTCACAATTACATAGTGAATGCCTGAAGAGGACTGTTGTAATTCTGTAAGAGAGAGGAAGAACACTTGCACTGAAATATCCTTTAAAAAAGAAGGATTTGTATACATCCATATGGTAAAAGGAATACCTAAGATCCAATAATTTTTCAAAGGGACCCCTAATAGGAACAATTAACAAAGATGCTCAGGCAACCTTAGGGCCATGTGTTTTAATTCCTTTATTTATATATGGTAGGTATTTCTGAGATCTATTAAAAATGAATTTTACAACAGGGGTTAGAAACGTCTGAGATCCGTAATAATAAATAAGCAACCCTACTACCTATCTTTTCTTTCTCTTCTCCTCTCTCATCCTCTCTTAAATTTGGCAGAATAAAATGACTGGTGACATTCATTACCAGCACAAGGGCATTAATGCCTCCCCCCAAATACTTTGGTATCAGCAGAAAAGCTGTCTCAGCTTAATTATCACAAACCTGATAGCCATGTTAAAAGAAAAAATAGAAAAGAAAAAGTACTTGTGAAACTTTAAACAGGTTAGGATAACATCAGTATAAAGCACTGTGGATAATAATCACAACAGCTATTATTATTATTCTCCTTCCTTGGTATTCTTTTGCTCTCGCTTGCTTAGCTCCATAATTTCCTTAGGACCTGACTATCAGAAAGTCATTGCCCATGTTGCTATGGAAACAGGGGAGGAGGGGGATCTGGGGTACATCCCTCCTCCCCTTCTTGTCTTGGACAAAGTTTAATGAATTTGAAATTCTAAAGGAAACCATTCAAAGGCAGTGGAGAGAAGGACATGACCCAGAGAAGGAGGTAGAAGGGAAAGTGCAGACATAATTGGCAAAATCAATAGCCAAGGGAGAGATGAATGGCAGATAATGAAATATTATACACCTGGCTGCTCATTTTCATTCCACAGCTATTGTTATTTGCTTAATGGATGAGGGAACATTTCACCTATAAACAAGGAGATCTGACACATGCAGATATCAATAGTGGAAGACCATTTGCTTGTTAACTCTGCCTCACCCAGTTTAAAGGCACTCAAATACTGTAGCTGTATCTTCCCTGTCCTTCATGTCATGCAAGAGAAAAACTTGAAGAACATTTGGAAAATCAACACCAACCACCAGAATTGAAATTCCTTTGCTCTCCTTCCAAAATTGCCCCCAAGCCTGCAATCTGGAATTTCACACTCTTTTATGCACTCTCACACATAAGCAGTTTTCCCACAACCTGGTTAACCTGCTTATGGAATTATCCCCAAGTTAACAAAATGTGTTCACTCCACACAGTAAGCCCCCCTATCCTCCCAGGCAAGAAGGTTAAAACTAATGAAGCTTAGCACCAAGTGTGGGTGAAACAATTGTTTGTAAATGACCTGGTTAAGCATGTTGTGTGAAAAACACAGTCCCAAATTAGCTACATTTCTGAAAGGCACAGAAAAGTAAAAGATGATATTTGATGATGATAAAGTAGGTTGTAACAGCCTATGTTACACAGAGGACACCCCAATTCTAGTTCTTGGAAACAGAATCATGGAGTTGAAAGTAACCTTAGAGATAATCTTAGCCCTAGCCCTTTATTCATTACAAGATCCACTAAAACACCTGACAGAGGATCATCCAACTCTGCTCAAAGACTTCTAGAATAGGAGAATTCACTGCTTCATGTGGCAGCCAGTTTCATGGCTGACAGGTTTTCCAGTCAGAAAGCTTCTCCTGATGCCTACTCTGCACCTACAGTACTTCCTCATAGTTCTGTTGGTCCTGCCCTTTGCTTCAATAGAGGATAAGTCCATGCCCTCTGCTATATGACAAGCTTTCAGGTATGGAAGATTGCTATTAATCTCCCCTTAATCATCTCTTCTGTAGGCTAAATACATGAAGATCCTTCATCTATTTTCCATAGAGCTTGATTTCCAGACCTGGAAATTGCCTCTCCTCTGAATTCACTCCAGTTTACCACTGTGGTGTCAGTATTCCAAATGGGTCTAAATCAGAAGAGAAGAGTGCAAAACAGTTACTTCATATGCTCTGGACTCTGCTTCTTTTATTTGGACCATTTGCTTGTTTTAACAGCTGCAACACATTGCTGACTCATGTTTAACTTGTGGTCAACAAGGACAACCAGTTCTTTCTGACATGAACTAAACCAGGACTTTCCCACCTTATATTTGGGAGTTTTCCTTTTTTCCTCTTTCTCTAAACAGATTCTCTTCCTCTCTCTTTATGAAAAATTAATAGAATGGGGGAAATTTATTTCTGCATGAGATTTTGAAGATGCGTGCAATTGGGTGGATTAACTCTTGGCATGCTGGCCTTGCAGAATTCTCAACCAGCGCCATCATTGGCAATGATATACCTAAGAAGAGGTACTGTAGGTTAGGAAACAAGATGCAAGGTTATCATGACTGTTTCGGTCTGGGTGCGAGGAGGCTCCTGGAGAACTCAAAAGCTTGGTTGCTGTTTTGTGACACTTCAGCTGATTCTAAAAAACTAAATTTAAACAGATATTAGTTAGAATAATCTTAAAAGAAAACCAGTAGAATTTGATTTGATTTAAGCCCAGTTTTCTCCCACTCCCTTATGGATTCTACTGCTCTTTCTTGTCTTTGTTTTGTTTTAGCAGAAAGAGATGTGCAAAATAAAACTTCAACCAAAAAATCTTTTATCTTTCCCTAAAAAGATACCCCAATTAGAACCTTCATCTTAAAAAAAAAAAAAAAAAAAGTACTCAAATCTTCCCACAGTTTCTTGCAAATACCTATGTGTAGAAATGTTTGCCACTCTTTCTGGCCTAAGAAATTCCAGAAATAGATTGTTGGGCAGGAGAATTCTGTCTCATGCCTAAAAGACTCACTGCAAGAATTGACCTTTTTTAAGAATTGAAAAATCAGTAATTAATCTGTAATCAAATATAATGCTTAGATATCATATTTAAGATTACAAACAATGAGCCAGGAGAAGTTTTATATAATTTCTTCTTGGAATAAGCCCAATGATCATAATGGTTGTTACTTATTAAGAAGTATGCATAAGAATTCATTCTTGATTATCTTGATCAACTCAGTTGATTGACTTAAATTGTGTACAACTATAATCTGCTAGGACTTCCAGAGGTTAACAGCATGATATACCGGTATATATAATAGTAGAATATCCATGTTAAACATTCACAGTAAGAATAAATCATCAGAAAAATAATGAAATGAGTATTTACTTTAACAAAGTATTAAAACAAAACAAAATAAAGACCCCTCAAAATCTGATAACATTCATACTGAGATGCCATCCTTTCAAAGAAGAAATGTTCTTTGGAAGAGCTCAGTTTTTAGCAACTTCTGAGAAGAACTCAAAGAGTAGTAAGTCTGATCTCAGCAGGGAGGCTGTTCCAGAGAACAGGTATTACATGTAAAAAGCAGTTTTTCCCAGGACAGGTAAATTTGGATTGGATAATGCAGTTTTGAAAATGGCTAGGTGTCAAGTTCTGTAGGACTTTATAGGTCAAAACCAGATGAAACAGCCGGAGTTTACGTGAGCTTTTCAGTCTTAAATTTTATTATAGTTACCCCCTTTTGGAGCATAATCTCTAAAGCAAATTATTTATGAAATTTTATCTTGGGCTGCTCAGAGGGAGGACAGAGTAAAAGAAATCGAAAGCCTTGTAAATTATCTGAAACCCCTGGAAATAAACCTAGTTAAGGTACTGTATCAGCCTCCTGAAGGTTATACCAAAATGTGTGGGCTTTAACACTCCATTTGAAGATTACAACTGAATATAAAGAAATTGGAAGGTTGTGAAATTTGCTATCTAAACTAGACCGTTTCCAAGGAATATTATAAAGAGAGCATTTGCAATTTCCAACTACACTGTTAAAGTAATAGCCTCCTCTTTGTACAGTTTCTGCAAGCACTCACTGTAGGTCAAAACCAGCACCTCAGAGTGTACCCAGAAACCTATTGGAAGCCAATCAAGGTCTGTGGTGCTGGTGAACTGTTCTCCTAGTGGCATTTGCCAGCTATCCAATGAGCTCCTCCATTTGGCACCAACTGCTGCTCCCAGTGTAAGGTTTGCCCCGTTCGACAGAGAAACTCTCGTGACACGTGTGGTTCACAAGGAAGGTTTACTCATGCGTAATGTAGTAGTCACAAGCAAAGCCAGGACTGGCTTGGTACAATTGCATCACTTGTTATATTCCCCCCTTCCCGCGCTTTTTTCCCGCCCCACGATCACGTTGCAGCTGCGGATTATGGGCCCCCAATAATCCCCCTTGATTGTTCATGATGGCAGGATCGGTCAGGGTCTATTGTCCTTGATTGCCAGTCCCCCTCTGGCTGGGTTGGTTCCTCCCCGTTACGTGCAAGCCCGCGGGTTCTGTGCTGCGTTGCGATCTTGTTTCGCTGCCTGCGGCCCCGTTCCTTGCTGGCTCGCGCCGTTATCAGTTTATAGTTAAAAGCTTCCGCTGCGGTTTTCCTGTTTGGCTGGGCGCAGGTGGCCCGTTAATTAGCGGCGCTTTCGGTTCCTCTTTTCCCCGCTAGCTACCGCCGGTGGATTCCGCGTGGTCTGGCTGCGAGCTTCCCTGAAGCCCCGTGCTTCCCTGAAGCCCCGTGCTGACCGAACCTGACACCCAGGTGGTCTTCAAAGGAAGCCCCACGTGAAGCACAGTGCAAAAATCCAGTCAGAAAGTAATGATGGCCTGAGTAACAGTGGCAAATCTCTCCTCCTTTATAGTGTTGTCCTTAGGGTATTTTTTTCCTCTACCATCATCCAGGAGGACATGGATGATGATGATGATGATGATGATGATGATGATGATGATGATGATGATAGTAAACTGGCCTACAGGAAAGACCAAATGAAGAATAAAAAAGAGACATGGCAAGGGAAAGTATTACATGGCCTGTACACAAAAATACTAGCAAATGAAGCAAATAATAAGACCTGGCCAATGACTAAGAGCAGGGAGCTGAAGAAAGAGACAGAGGAGCTCATTCTGGCTGCACAAGACCAAGCCTTAAGAACAAATGCACACAAAGTCAGAATTGAGAAGACAGCAACAGACAGCAAATGCTGCCTCTGCAAAGAAGTTGAAGAAACAGGGGACCACCTAGTCAGCTGCTGCAAAAAGATCACACAGACTGACTACAAACAACAGCATGACAAAGTAGCAACACTGGTGTGTTGGAATATCTGTAAGAAATACCATTTGCCTGCAAGCAAGAACTGGTGGGATCACAAAACAGATAGAAATATCTGTTAATAGAAAATGAAGATGCTAAAGTGCTCTGGGACTTTAGGATTCAAACAGACAAGCAACTGCCACACAACACCCCAGACTTAACAACTGTTGATAAGAAACACAAAAAAGTCTGGATAGTTGACATTACAATATCTGGAGACAGCAGAATAGAAGAGAGAGAACTGGAGAAAATCACAAAATATAAAAACCTGCAAATAGAAATAGAATAACTGTGACAAAAGAAAGCAAAGATAGTACCAATAGTAATAGGCACCTTGGGTGCAATCCCAAAACATCTGGAGCACCCCTTGAAGACCATCGGCATTAACAAAATCACCATCAGTCAATTGCAAAAGGCAGCTTTACTTGGAACAGCTTCCATCCTGAGACAATACCTTTTACATCATCAAACAACATCTGCTTATCCCAGGTCCTTGGGAAGGACTCAATAGGTGGATAAAAATGCCAAATCCAGTCTAAACATCTGGCTGATTGTGCGACCAACAACAACAGTAATAAAAAAAAACTATTTTACAAAGCAAGTGCAAATATACAATGTTGCTTCAAGCCACATATTCATTTATTCTGTTTTTCTATTAAAGTTAGAAAAATCTGGTTTGCAATGAAAATCATTTACATAAATTTATAAACCTCAATGGTTTTGAAGCTATGATTCAACTCTTGATTCCTCTGTAAATATTTTTAATGTATATAATATTTATATAGAGAGTTTATATAGAGAGCTCTTATCTCACTAAGTGGTTCTATAGCTAAACCCAATCTCTAAGCACTCCAGTGCCCCATCCTTGTAGAAACCTACATGTGTGATTTGATTATGTGCCATCAAGTCAGTGTCGATCCTTCCGATCACATAGACAGACCTTCTTTAGAATGATTTCTCCCCAACTTGGTGCTTCAAGTATTCTAATGGTGCACCTATTGCTGCTATAAACGAATCTATCTACCTTGTTGCTGGTCATCTTCTTCTTCTCTTTCATTCCACCTGTCCCAATATTATAGACTTCTCAAAAGAGTTAGGCCTCCAAATAAATGTGTTCATGTGATGGAATGGAATTATGAAGGCCAGGCTCAGGGAGATAAGCATTTTCTTAGTTCACCGCAAGAGCGTGGGAACTTCAAGAGGATGAGGCTGGCACCTCCCTGAGGAATTCACGGTGTTGTGGCTGGCTGGCTGGCTTGGGAGCTGGGGTTCAGTCTGGGGAGATTGATGTCAGGTTTAGCCCAAAGAACTCCAAGAGACAATGCAAAATCACTTCAGCTGTGTTTATTAGTTACAACCTCTAGCAAGAATCTCCCCAGACTGAACCCCAGCTCCCAAGCCAACCAGCCACAACACTGTGAATTCCTCAGGGAGGTGCCAGCCTCATCCTCTTGAAGTTCCCACGCTCTTGCGGTGAACTAAGAAAACGCTTATCTCCCTGAGCCTGGCCTTCATAATTCCATTCCATCACAGTTCAATCTGAGCCTGGTCACTTAGGCCTGGAGTAAGAACACTGGTTTGATTTGTCTGACAATCCATTTTTTGCTTTCTTGGCTATCCATGGTATTCTTGGGAGTTTTCTCCAAAACCAATGCTCAAAAGCATCAATGCTCTTTCTAACCTGCTTCTTCAAAGTCCAGTTTTTGATTCCCGAGAACATCACAGGGGAAACCTACATCTGTACAGATCAAAATATATACATTGTGCAAGTGTGGTTTCTGACTTCAGTCATTGCAGAGTGAAGATAATTGCAATCTGTATGATTTATGGTTCACTCCATAGAGGAAACATGAAGAACTATGAATGGCAAGTACAAGGAAGTAGTGAGGTCTTCTCTACAATTACACTGCCCATTATAGCTATACAGGATGGAGCTGATGGTCTCAGTTGAAAGTATTATCCCATTTCTGGAGACTTCTTGGATATATCCATGTGGTTTTCTTGGCAGCAATTTGGAAGTAGTTTTGCCATTGATTTTTTTTTTTCCTACTTGAGGTATGTTTCTTATTTTTACTTCCAGTCTAACCTATAGCCCTGGTATTCCCTGGAGATCTCCCATTAAAGAACTCCCATCCAAGGTCCAAGGTTTGACCCTGCTAATTTTCCAAGTGCAGACAAGGTTCTGCCACTAATAGGTCTTTGTGCTTGGCTCAAATGATGGGAATATTGTCTCAATGGTATTTAATCTGTCAAGGCTCTTTTTACTTAAATTTCTACCTTTATTACTGAAATTCTTCATGAATTTTCTTAAAAGCTCATGGAACTTCACATCTTCATCCTTATTCCAGAAGATCCTTCTACATGATATAAAGGATTGTGAGAGCTGGGTGGGCCATTTTGACTCATCAGGATTGTCTCCATCAGAAACTGAGATATCCCTTAAATAGATGCAGAAGAGATATTAAGAATCCATTTAGCCAGTTCTCTTACTTTGACAATTGAAATCATGTAAAATTTTCAGCAAGTCCTCAGATAACTGTTTCTTGGAATTCCTCAACATTCAAGACTCCTGAAATGTTTTAGGTATCAATCCCAGTGCATTTTTTTTATAGTTAGAAAACATATCCATATGACTATTCTAAATTTTAGGATTAATTGTGTTTGTTTTTAAAGCATTATTTCTCATATTGGAATGCAGTTATCAAGTCCTCGTTCAAGTCCTAAATGTAGGCAGAATAGCTCTATAGGATCAGACTTGACTGATCACATGTCAATATATGTCCTTGCAGATCTCAGAGATAGCCAGTAGCCTCTGAACCTGGAGAAGGTGGCCCAGATGGATCCAAATGCCATTAGGGAAAGACTGACTAGAGAATGACATGCAGAGGAAGAAAATGCTTCAAGAGCGTATAGGAGTCCATGCTGGAATGGTGGTGCTTCTACTGGGGAAGTGGCAATATATCATAAGTTTCTGGTTGCCTGTCTGCCTTTGAGATCATTGTGACAGCCCTAATCCTTTAGTTTAATTTCTCCTTTCAGTTTTGATTCAGACAATGGAGTGGGTAGTTTTTGTCAGATAAAAAGTTAAAGTAGTTTTTCTACACCCTTCTATTCCCTTGCTTTTCGACTTACCTCGCTTTGAGTTTAAAACAAAAACAAAAACTTCCTCTTCCAGACCAAACCCCCCCAAAAAACAAAACCCTCTCCCCCAAATAAGGCCAGTTTACTCATCTGGGGGCATTAATTCTTCCAATTACTTGTGTATGTGTGTATTGGCAGTAATCACACTGCTTGCTGGATAAGGCATTTTTTTTTTTTATCTGCGCTCAGTCGTTACCGACTCTGCAGTGACTGCTTGGATGAGTCCCTGCAGTTTTCAAGGCAAGGTGTTTTGGAAGTGGTTTGCCAGAGCCTCCTTCCTAGAGCAGAGCCCAGCTGGCGAGCGCAGGAGCCGGGTTTCTGTTGCTTCGTGCCCTTTTCGGCCGCGCACGGTTTTTCGCACTTACTGGCAACTGCTCCCAACTCCTTTTGCAAGGCGCCGCATTTTTCCTCCCTCTGGAGTGAGAGTCCCCATTTATCTACTCACGTGAGTTTTTGAACTGTTGGGTTTACAGGAACTGGGGAGGAAACGGGAGCTCACCCTGCTAACGCGAAGGCTGGACTCGAACCGCTGAAGCATCGACCATTTCTGGCCGGCAACTTTGAGCGTCATTAAGCTGCTGCGCCACCGCGTCCCCACTGGCCATTAAATACCACCATTTCTTTTTCTGTTTTAAAAGGCCCCTTGCCTTGGAGAAGCCTGTCCTCCCCCATCCTTCAGTTTAGGGCTATCTAAGAACATTTTTCAACATGGACCCCCCCCCCCGCCCCCAAGAACAAGCCATAGCTAGGCCAATAGCCAGTGGCCAAGTTTGCTTCTCAAAGGAGCAGAAGGATGGCTGTGGCAGGGAGGTTTCATTTTAGGACTAATGTCCAATTTCTCTTAAGGTAGCAGTAGCGCTCCAGCTGACACTGTTGGGGGTGAGGCACTCTTCCCCTTGCATAAAGTGGAAGAAGTCCTGGAATGACTCTTTAAGCACTCAGCCCACTCTCCTTCATTAAGAGTCTAGGAACTGAGTGAGAAGGTCAGGATCATCGTAATGACTCATGGTGGTAGTGATGACCCAGACGTCCCTCCAGACTGTTGACTACCACCAAAGTGGGTATGCTGGAGCTGAAGAATAACAAGGGGCTTGTTCTCCTTGAAGCATGTGCCATGCTGTGCTGTCTACAACCCCTGCAAGGCACAGGTCAGCAAGGGAAAGACCACCAGAACCTAAACTACATTGGATTTAGTTTCTCTTGAACCAAGAGCAAATTGCTTTGGGTTTTGATTCTGCAGAACTGCAGCCAGCCCAAAAGAGGTCACACAACTACCAAAATGTTCAGGTTGGAGACAACATCCATTTTCCATTTTGTGCGAGATGCCTTGCAAAAATAATCACCTGAATATAACAAAGTCCTTGTGAAGTTTTAATGAGATCAAAATAAATATCACATTTTGCTTTCAAATTGCCTGGCTGATGTTTCTGTTTCTTGATATGAATCAAACTAGCAATTTGGTACTTGCAAAACATTTTCAGAGGCATGCTAACATGGTCTCCTGGTGCTGTTCATTAATTAAATCTGAGGATTTGTTTATTCAGTAATCATGGAAACAAAGAGTTATTTTAAACTCTTTTTATTCATAGTGGCAGGTAGTATCTCATTTGAGCTGATTCAGATGTGTTTGTAACATATACCTCCCTGAATTCATATCCATCCTGAATAAATCAGGCAGAAACATGATCTGAAGTTAAACCTAGCCAGCTTGCAACATGTAACTGAGATCCCTAAGTACATGACAATGAGTTTGAATGCATTAGTTAAGTTCCTTTTCAAGCTGACCTTCTGAGACATCTGCAGGGAGAGAAATTCCAATTTCAGGATGAATTATTGGAAAAAAGTGCTGCATTTGTCAGCATTAACAGGGCTATGTCATAAAAAAAGGGCAATTAAGTAGGTGGGAGTGAAGATTTGTTGCCTAAATAAGTCACCACTCTCTTGCCAATGATATCACCGCAGAAAGGGCAGAAAACACAGGTCAGTGTTGGTACAAAGAAAATCTGTTTTATTCTGTGAGAAACCTAATTGGATCCCTATTAGCCACAGATATAAATTCTGTAATACAAATAGAATCTTTAATAAGCAACATAAGTTTCTGGAAGAGATACTTCAGTTTCTGATATGAAGTAAGGAGGTGGATGCATTAAAGGGTTTGAAAATAAAAATGTCCTGAACTCAGAATGAAACAGCCCCAGTCAAATGTTCCATCAAAATGTTTTGAGTGTTCCATGTCCCACCAGAACAAAACTGAAAATGTTTTGATTGTTCTGCCATAGGAACATTTTGATCTTGGACAGTTTCAAGCTTTCAACATTGTGCACACTTCTAGAAGTGAGTTTGAAGTAATTGGAGAGGTCCGATTCACTTACCTATAAATATCTTTAGATCTTGCTTTCAGCCCTCAGCTTATCATCAATAGCTTTACCTGTTAAGGCAACAACAATGGAGAACAGTACTAGAAACAGGTCTTACAGTATTCTGAGCATGAATCTTCCTCTGAAGAGCTTCCATACATTAGTTCTTTTCTTGCCTTCAAACACTGTGGAGAATAAATGCCCACTCTCTTCCCTGTGATGACTCTTGAAGTATTGGAAGACTTTCTGTCATGTTTTCTGTTAGCCTTTTCTAGTTTATGCTAAACATATCCACTAACTGCTCTCCATAGGATTTAGCCTCCAAGCTCTTCACCATCTTTCTTGTCTTCTCTGCACTCTTTCCAGTTCCTTGGCATCCTTCTTTTATTGTGGCAACCAGAATTGGACACAGCATTTGAGGTGTGGTCTAACAGTGCAGCATAGAATGAAACTATTACTTCCTATGATCTTATATCTCAGCAGATCAGTACCTCTGTTGACGGAGCCCAAGGTTGCATTGGCCTTTTTGGTGACTGCAACACACTGCTCATGCTAAATCTGTGATCTACCAGAACATTCAGATCATTCTCACAAGTATTACTACCAAGCCAGGTATTTATACCTGTGCACCTGTCCTTTTCTACCTAAGTGTAGAAGCTTATATTTTTCACCACTCAACAGTGTTTTATTGAATATGCCCCAATGTTCCAATCTAAGAGGATCCTTTTGAATCTTGAGCCTGTCTTCTGAAGTGTTAGGTTTGTGTCATCTGAACACCTGAAAATTTAGGAAAAAAATATGTAAAGAGTAATATCAAAAGTGAAAGGGGGAACAGCCCTTTTAGAAACCTTAAAAGGAATGCCTGATGGATTTAAAAGGATTTAATGATCTTAAAAGATGTCCCATATAAAAAAAAAAAAAAAAATTAAAGATGGGTCAGTAGAACTCCATTTGTGGTAGAGTTCCACAGCTGGAATTCAACCCATTCTCAAGCTGTGTCTTATAACACCAACCACTGTGCCTCCATTATTAATGGGATTCAGGATTTGATTTGGGATGGGCACTGATGAAGGGGTTCATTTGGGAGTTGGCTGTCCTTCAGATATTCTGTCCCAAAGGAAATGACACCTGTCTAATAATAGCCATTATGGTTGTACAAAGTTTCAGAGGATGCTTTGCTTTGGCAAACATTTGATCCAAGCACTCTCTCGAAACCCCACAGGGTAGAAAAGTTATGTTTATGCAGTGAAGTAGAAAGCTGTAGCATTTTACTTAGTTTGAAAAATGCTTCATCAGAACATTTGACTTTTCCATCAGAACACAGTATGAAATGATGTGATGCTCCACCATGTGCAGAAACAACTTTTCTCTAAGCAACACAGGCAGTTCAGGTAAATTAGCATCTCATCAAAAAGTTGACAGAGGGCATGACCACTTGGTGTGCCCCTGATCACCAGATTCTTGAACTGAACTGAGAAATAAGCAGGAAGAAAGTGCAGATAAGGCAGGACTGGTATAATATGATTCAAATAGAAACAGCATTCTGACTATGGCATTTTGTATTAATGGCTATTTCTGAATGCTTTTTAAGGACAGCTTCATTTTGAAAGCATTACAGTTATCTAACGAGATTCTCTAAGAAGGGATAAAATAAAAAGACATATCTGAAGATGAACGAAAGGAAGCCATAATTGCCACTCTATATCCAGGCTTATGCTGCATTATAAGAACACAAAAAGCAGGCTGTACCACCTGTTCTGGGCTGAGAGACTAAAGAGGTCAACCTGGTTACTGTTTGGATGGAGACTACCAGGGAAGTGGAAAAACATCTTGGAAGGAGGCAATGGCAAACCACATCTACATTCTTGCCCAGAAAAACAACATGGACCTTCCCATATAGTTATCAGTAGCCAAGCTCAATTCAAGAGTGATTTGAATTGCCCAGCTAGATACCAGCACTGAGCCAGCCTTGGCTGATCTTGAAAGTCTAAGCAGGGATGGGTCTAGAGACTACAAGGAAATTATGGGCCTGTAGGATACCCTAAGGAGTTGAAAAACCATCTCCAAAGAAGGCCATATTAGATCTGTTGAGAGAGAGAGAGAGAGAGAGAGAGAGAGAGAGAGAGAGGCCAATATTCTTATAATGATGATTCCTGAGAACTTTGGGATTGATAGTCTGTGTCTCTGGAAAGCACCAGATTGGGAAAGTCTGGAATACAGTTTTTTCCATTGGCTCTTTCTGAAATGACTAGAACTATGAAAACAGTCCTGAACTGCAGTAAGCCCACAGAGATTTTCGTAGTTAAAGAAAGATGGAAGAGACCATGCAATAGAATTTCTGTCTACCCCCTACAGATGTTTTTCCTTTCGAGCAAAAGGATCAATGAAGGTCTGATTTCATTCCAGCTAATTTCATCCTGCCATGGATGGAGTGGGAGTGAAACAGGCACATTTCTTCCAGTGAACAACAATCCCTTGGAGACAGTGAGGAATTGCTACCTTGTTACTCTGCAGCATAGGGATGCATCTTCCCACCAATCCCCCAAGTGGGCAAACATCTTTGCTTCTTTATCTTCTGAAAGCTACTAACAAACATATGTAGTGCATCAGAGCTGTCTTTGGTACGACAACTCCGAATGGACTCAAATGCGACTCTTTTAAGTGCTGATTTCTGCTGGGCATTTCTGACAGGAAGAAATGTTTATTTTGAAGCTGTCAGTTCAAGCCAGGATGGTTTCCATCTGCCTTGGCAGGTATGAGTATAAAGTTATAATTTCTGTATTAGCATATGTTTTATTACTACAGCATTTGTTTATGGGAGAGAAATCATGGGAGGGAAATTAATGTAGTGTGTACTTTCATTTGATTTTTTTTTTCTTAACACTGTTATTGACTGGCTTGTATAAAATATATCCTTCTACTAAAACGCAGATACTGAATTCATTAATAACATTCATCAAACAAGTGCTCTGTGCTGAATATCCTAGGATTTGGACTGATTCCATATATCAGGGTTAAGAGACAAATTAGCGGCTAGCAAACCTGTCAGTATAATTTTTCCTAAAGTAACAAGAAAAAAAGTTCCTAATTCTAAGGAAAGAAATTAAAACCAAATTCAGCTGCTTCTGAATTCTTCTTAAATAAGTTCTTCTTAAATAAAATAAAAGTTCCTGTTAATTTTGCAGGTTGAACAGTTCACTGTCTTTGCCACCAAAGTTCTTTTAACAGAACAGATGAAGTGTACGAGCCATGTGCTTTACGATGATGTTCTGGTCTCTTCCCAAAGCACTAATCTCATGCCAGTTTTTCTCAAAACTTTGCATTCCCATGTCATGATAAAGCAGATTTATTTTATGTTAACTATGGATTGTTGAATAAGCCGTTGGTCTGAGTTCACAGGATGCACCAACTCACGATTTCTAAACCACAGTGGAGAGGCTCAGACAAGTGTAAGTCAAAGAAAACACATTATGGCTTAATGCAACATGAGGATTTACCAATATCTGTTCTTACATATCCTTACTGATATGTAAGGATATATAAGAACAGTTGATCACTATTACTGCTCTTGGAATTGTTTTTATCCTTGGGCTATGCATATCAAGCAAGAAAATTAGGAATTAAATATGTAATGGAGGAATCTGCTTTTTTATAACAAGTATTGGCTATAGTAGCTTAATCCATTCCACTAGAAACAATGCTTTAGTTCTGTGATGTGAAGCCATTAATTAACCACTAATCTCTCTCTCTCTCTCTCTCTCTCTCTCTCTCATTCACATGCGCTCATTCCAAGCTGTTCACCTTCCTTTCTCACCTCATAAAAGACTTGATACATGGGAAAGGATGTCTGGCCTGTATTTTATAACTTCTGGCCTTAACTTTCCCAGATGGGGCTATTCAGCAAACATGTAATTTGTTTGTTAAGTGAATTCTTAGCTTACTGAAAATCCTCTTTTCTAAAAGGTCAAGAAGACTTGGCATGTAAAGACCCTGGCCAAAGTTATGTTTCCATCACAATTGGTCAAATTTGGAGAACCACACAAGGTTTTAGGTGCAACACTCCAGAAATGAGTGGGGTCTACTGGGAGAGTGTATTTTAGGTGTTTTAAGAGGTGGAATGGATACCTTAAGCAGCTGGCCATTTCACTCTTTGAGGCCCACCCAACCAATAAATGCAGAAAAGGCAAAAAGATTTAGCCCCAATCGCTAGAGAAGTTCTAGGGATCATGGAAGATATGGTTGTAGAATGCATGCAGTCCTCAACCCTGCTTTTTTATTCTCCTGGTCTGAGGTACTAATTCCAATTTGCATGGAAAACTTATATCTACCATTTGCATCAATTGGATGCTGTTGCAATTGGATGTTGTTCATTGCATTTCTGTACTTCTTTTTGCTAGGGCAAAATGCTATTTGTGGTTCATATAATCTGATAGAATTGTAAAATACAAACTGGTTCTGTAGAAGAGGTGACAAAGCCTAAATGTCGACTCGTTCCTGAGTGTGGACTGTGACTTGGGAAAATGGGGTTCTTCTTTTCCGTTATCTGCCTGGGGTGTGGGGAAAAGAATAACTGTTAATTATTCACAGAGGCATCCATTGGGGAGGGTCAAAAAAGTGGCAATGACCAGACAATCAAAGTCATGCTCTTTTACATATATCAGGTGGAGTTTTGATCATGGCCATCTATTTTGTCCCCCCTTTAGACACCCCTATGATGTCAGGAGGAAGAGGCCAATTATCAGTATCCCAAACAGAGTTCAATTTAGAAATCCAGGAAGCAAACAAACTCATAACCAGAAATGAAAAAGATGGTACAGCACAAGAAAGGAGGGAGCCAAGATGAATCACCCTTACGTCTTGGATCTGAGGGCTCCATCACACATCCTAAGATGAGGATTTGTCCATCAGCACCTGACCACTAGCATCTAGGATGCTCTTGCCCAGGCAATCTTTTCTATCACCAAACAACATGTTAACTTTCTTGCGATGGGAAGTCTATAAAAGAAGCTGAACAATCATCTGCAGTCAGTGTTTTCACCAACACTGTATAGGGCCCTAGAGGATAAGTACATCACTTCATTTCCATTCAAGAGTCTATGCTTGGAAAACAGCTGGCTTTCTTGGAAAAATCAATCGTTTTATGTTCTGTCAAAAGAACTGGCCAATAAAAAGGGAGAGCACCTGATTAGGTATTGAAAGGGAAACTGTGCTGGAGAACATCAGGTTTCCTGCATTATAACTTGATTCCCAAGGCTTCTCTACATCCTTTGTAAAAGTGTCTGCTCTTCTGTCATATTGCATTGGAATTAATTGATTATAACGGTGAATTAATATAATAGCTGCAGTAGTGCATACAGTGTTTGCACTGTAATTCGTATTGCTAGGCAGTCAAGGGAGAGGAAATTTTAACTAAACAGTTGGACCTAGGAATTAACAGACAAGTTCGGAAGAAGTTAAATTCAATGTATATACCTCTTAAATGTATATGCCAGCAGAGCTCTGAAACTTTGCAGCAAATATTCTACTACTAAAGGAAGGGGGATATGGGGCTGCAACAATTATTCATTTCCAACAGTTTCATAGCTGTTCAGAGCAGATCAACTGTCCATGGAGCTGGTTATGGGATTCCAACCAAGTTAACTATGAAGATGGGTGTCTTTTACCCCATTTCTTCAACACAAAGTCAATTCACAGGAAAGGTGAAAAACAAGAGTAATTTTGAACTGCAGCCCGGAAAAGAAGAGGTGATCACTATTTCGTTTTTTTTTAAATATCATAAAAACTAATCTGAATATGAGGTGCCTTCTCTAAAAAGGTGAAATGATAATCAAAAACTCTTTTGTTCTAGCTCAAGCAGGATGGTGACATACCAGAAGGTCAGCAACATATGCCTGTTATAAATTAAGCCTTTTGAATTATACAAGGAAATGGGGCTGAAAAAAAGAATCATGCTTTAATCTGTAGAGTACTTAATCTACTGATTAGTTAAAACTCTTTCCATTTGTTGAGCAAGATTTGTAGAATCATAGCATTGGAAGCAATCTGATAAAGCTTTTCAGACATCCAGCCTCTGTTTCAAGATCCTCATCAGGTAGTCCGTTCCGCAGGTTGACAGCTCACATCATTAGGAAATTCCTCCCAACAATCTCACCTGAGCCAGCTTCCCTATAGTTTCAATCCATTGGTTTTGAACTTGATCTTTGTGACAACTGTGAGCAAGTTTACTCTCTCCTCTGTGTGATAACAGCTTAGATATCTGGAGACTGTTGTCGAATAACTTCTCAATCCTCTCTTCTGCGGGCCAGAACCTATAGGCTAGAACCATTCCTCATAGGATTCAATTTTCTGTATTCTCACCATCTTGGTAACCCTCCTCTGAATTTGTTCCAGGTTGTTGATGTTCTTTTTGGGCTGTAGTTCCCAAAACTGGACACAGAATTGCAAGTGAGGTGTACACAAGGCAGTGTAGATGGGCAAAGCCAAGACAGTATAGTTTTCCCCACCTTACTAGTTTTTTTTTATGCAAGGAGTTTTTACAAGGAGCGGCAGTCAGACATTCATTACTGATATACTTTATTGAAGCAAGAGTAGTAATTTTCGGTGCCCTTTCACTTTCATGAATTTCCAAAAAAAGTTAGCTTGAAATATCAACTCACTTGAAGACCAAGAGGAAGCAGAATAACAGTGCGAATAAATCATTTTTTAAAAAAACCCTTTCAATTGTGCCCGATTCTCGGAGATGGCTTGGACAAGTCCCTGCAGTTTTCTTGGCAAGGTTTTTTTCAGAAGTGGTCTGCCATTGCCTCCTTCCTAGGGCTGAAAGAAAGTGACTGGCCCAAGGTCACCCAGCTGGCTTTGTGCCTAAGGCGGGACTAGAACTCACAGTCTCCCAGTTTCTAGCCTGGTGCTTTAACCACTACACCAAACTGGCCCTCTGAGTAAATCATACACACACATAAACACATATTCTCCCCAGATAGTTTTCTTCATTTTTGGTTGTATTTATGTTTTAATATACAGAAAAAGAAATAATAAAAACACAGAAATAAGGAAACAGAAAAGAAATAAAACCAACAGAAATCTGTTATATTATATATAGAGAAATTTACTCAGCCTGACTTTAAAATATATTACATCATATCACCTTGATCATAGGGAATAATATTGTTTGTACTTTTCATTACAGTGATAGAGAGCCTGTTCACAGGCAGAAGCTGAACACATATCACAAATCTAGAATTATACATCTGAAGTCACCTGTCTTTCCAGCCTTAAAGAATAGTCTCTGCTGGGCCCTAAGGTCAGTAAATCCAGAGTTTTTCATCTATCAATAAATTCTAAAATTTTGGTATTTCATTCAAAAGCAGATCAACATATTTGAAGTATACTGATGTTTGTAACACCATATGAACAAATGTACAGGTATTGAACTAAACAGCTAGTTTAGATGCTACTAATGCATCTAGAACAAATTCAGAATCCAATCATTTTTAACTGATTATACTGCAATTTAATTGTTTGAGGCAATCCAAATCCTTTTTCCAATCATTCAGTTGGTGTCATGACTTGATTAGTTATCCACTGATATCTGAAATATATATATATATATATATATATATATATATATATATATATTTATTTATTTATATAAATATAAATATAAAATTTATATATATATATATATATATATATATATATATATAAATATATGCCCATAAGTCTTCCATGCACTCCCCAAATCAGCAATTTTCAACCTGGAATTGTCTCAGAGAATTAGTTCTGATGTGAACAAAGGCTAAAAATTATCTTTTCATCTCAACAACTTCCCTATATGCCTTACTTACTGCCTTTAATGCAGGACATACAATAACATTTTTGCTAAAAATTGAGTCAAGACCCTTGAATAATATTAGATGGCTCACCTAATAGCTTTCTAGTTGTGCCTATAATGATTTCTTGACTTAATTACTTCCTTTCAATAAAGAAACGTAATGTACTCCCAGTGATAAAACTGAAAATCAGGAAAGATCACCCTTCCATATTCATATGATAGCTATAATTTAGATAATTTAGGGTTTTCCTTTTCATAAAAAGTATTAATTATTGAACTAATAATCTTTTTTACATTTGTCTTTTAACATAAACTCAGTGGAATTTTTAACCATCTATTTATATGGATTTTGATCTCAGGTAAGTAATCAAATATATTTATACTGACAAGTGAAGAAAACATCCTTGGGATAATTATTCCCAGATATTGCAAGGAATTTAAGCAACAAGTTTACTCCAATTTTTACACATTTAAAAAAAAAAAAAAACTATACATATAAGAAGCATGAGGTACTTATTCTAATTCACTGAATGGCTGATAATTTATCAGCCTGTTTTTAATACCAATACGTTTTGGAATGGGACATATGTAATTATGAGTCATTGCACACTTTATCTTGAGCATCCTTGATAGCAGAAATAATATCCATTTGTTGTAAAAGTTTTTAAGAGCTTAGTATTTTTCCAGGTCTTTCACTTTGTTCCCAATATTTTTGCCTTCTACCATTCAGTAAACATTCTGTATCAAATGCACAGAGGAATTTAAATTCTCAGTTAGCACTTATTAAAGTATTATATCATTCTGATGTAGGTCTTCTTGCATAGGTTCTAAGAAGTTCCTTACCTTTATTTTCCATTTTTAAAAATTTATTCATGAAATATCAGTAATACAATTGGACATATATCCATTAAAGACATTCCAAACAGCCATTAAGTATGTAGAATGTATGTTTTTCTCTCTCCCCCCCCTGCCCCCCCTGCCCTCTTCTTCAAATTTTTATTGCATCTGCTTTATGGTAAATGAATCCTTTTATAATGATGTGCTTCTATACCATCTTGACAAACTGGAACAACACTTTCTTGTAGTGATTACTAGTGCAACTGGGATATTATCAGATATAGCAATTGTCCCTATGTTACATTTATTTATCCTTTCAACTAATGTTTAAGTTAGTAAAAACAGTCTAATCAAGGACAAGTTTTAAGGGGAAGGCGGGAAAAGTATATTCTTCTTGTGAATAATTTAAGAGTTGCCATATATCCACCAAATTATATATCTGATATATAAGTTTGCAATACTTTCCATGTATGAGAGTTAAATTTAAGGGAGTGGGGAGGTAGCATTATGCTAATAATAAGGTATCTAAAAGTTGATTAAAATCTCCAGCCATAATTATCTGATCCACAGACAAAGTAAAAAGATTTTCAAAAACCTGCGTAATATATCTGGATAGTCCTTACTAGGGCCATTATAATTAATAAGTGCAGCTCATTTACTAAGACATTTAATCACCAACATTAAAAATAAAATATCCTTCTACGTTACTTATTTCTTGTTCAGCCACAAATTCTGACTACTAGTTAATCAAAATTACTATATCCCTAACAGATTCTGAATTTCCAGATGGATGGATGGATGGGTGGATGGATGGATGAATGAATGACAAATAGATAGATGATGATAGATAGGTAGATAGGTAAGTAGGTAGATTTGACCTGCTCATCTTCTAAGTAAGAGAGTTTTCTCTTGTGGAAGAATATGTATTTCTTGTAAAAAAGGAATATCAGGTTTTAATTTGCCCAGTTTTGAAAGTATCTGATACCCCTTGGAAATACATGTAGGACCCTTTATATTTCAAAAAGCTAATAAAGATGTCAGACTGGACTACTCAAAATGGGGTAGAGGTGGAGGAACCCTGCCTATCTAGAGGCCAATACTTACGTAGGACCAGGAAAAAATAAAATGTTTTAGCAGACGCTGATTTTAAAGAAGTAAAAGAGAAACGGAAAAGTAACAGATTAAAAGGAAAAAAAAGTGATCAAAACAAATAAACAACAACTTTAAACAGAAACTGGGGAGAAGTAAAAATAAGCAAAAGAATCCTTAAAAAAAAACTAGAAAATAAAAAAAATCTACCTCTAGTGGGGTTCCTGAATAGGGCATACAGAAAATACAGTACAGGAATACCACCCTTCTGCTTTCAAGTCAAAATCACCTTTCTCCATCCCAAAATATATATTTTTAAGGTAGCTGTTCCTTTAATTCAGAATAATTACACTCAAACACAGACACATGCACAAAACTTTTCTCTGAACCATCTGGATCAAAAAACCTGTTCGTACCAGAATGCAGAGATAAACAAATACATATATTTGGAAAAGAAAAACAAGCATTTCATCCCATTTTATCCAGCTACTACATGAGTTTTAATTAATGCTTCTGCTTCTGAACCCCTATAGCAGCAGATCTGGAAAAACGATGATCAGAAGATCAGTGATTCAAGAGTTGGAAGGTATATCAGAGGTCATCTTGTCCAACTCCTTGCCGAGGATCCACCACAGCAACTTTGACAGATGATCATCCAGCCTCTGTTTGAAGATCTACTTTGAGGGTTCCTACTAGCTATGATTAATGGATAATATATATGGAAATAGAAAACAGCAAAATAAAGAGTTTTGATTTCAAGCTTACACTCTGGTAGCCATGAACAAATCTTGTGTGTGTTTTGTGTCTGTGTATATATATTTCTTCTACGAAAGCAACTATGGGTCGACCTTCCTCAGAATTAGAAAATGTTTAATAGTTGTAAATTATTTATGTAATAATGATTTTGTATACCAGTTACTTCATCTTGAAGATCTTTTTTTACTTTCAGAACTGTTTCCACATCAGTAGCACATTGTTTAGCAAAATTTTCAAATTAAGTAATTCTTGTTCCATGTAAATCCATCACCAGATTTTTCAGCTCCACCATTTTTGAACTAAAGAGGGGAGAACAGTTTTTTGCTGCCAGATTGTTAAACCCATGGAACGATCACTTCATGGGATCAGAGAACTGACAACAGAAAAAAAAAAAATCCCCCTCTTCTCATCTCCCTCTTCTTGGGGACGGGGGGAAGAAGTAATGGTGGGAGGAGAGAAAGGGGGAGAGAAGGGTCAGAGAACAGATGTTTTGATGCTAATATTTCCATCCCACAGAATGATCACTCTGTGAGACTTGGAGAAGTGACTGTAGAAGACATACAGGTCTTCTGCTGCCAATAACTGGAATTAAGCAAGATGTTTCCCACCCCCATCTACTCTCTCTCAAGCTCCAGTGCTGACATAAACCCTCCTTGCTTCCTTGATGGAGCAAATTAGGGGTTGGAACTATGATCAACACTTCTTTAAGCCAGCATAGTTTTCTGCTGGCTTCCACACCAGATACTGGTCTTTTAGTGGTGTTATGCAGAAAGGTCCTTTCATTCTGGGGGCAGAATTAACTTCAACTGGAGCTGTCAGCTGATTTTCTGTCACCTTGAGAAACTCCCCCCAAAGCAGGAGAGTGGGAATTTTGTTCTTTCTGCCTCCTTGATTTCAGATCAATAATAAATCAAGGGAGAAATTCTGAAAGTTGGTAGTTCACAGAGAAAAAGACAAGAGAAGTTCAATGTTTGTCTGTTAGCCCTTCAAGATTAGGAAACCATTGCCATGGAGGTTGTTTACTGTTAAGCCACAGTAACAGAATCTTGCAAGTCTGAAAGTACTTACCACTCCCTCCCTTTATCTTCATGTGAACAAGGGACAGGCTTGTCTGAGATATTCTCTGAAATTACTTTCTTGGCTCCAGCAGAGCCTCCTTTTATCTTACCATTGCCTTGGTAGTGGCTGTCCTCTTGTCCTTCAAGACCATTCCCTCTGCTTTCTACATTACCCATTAAACAGTTAAACCAGTCAAAGGAGAAGATTACAGCATGATGGGAAAGACTGAAGTCATAAATTTGCTATATCAACCAGAAGTCCAGATGATTGTAAGAAAGGGTTCATTGATGTTTCGGTAAGCGGATTATTCTTATTCTTTTCTTTGTAATTACCACTGACATACTGAGATTGACACTCTTCAAATCCCCCCAATTCAACATTTTGCTAACTGGTTCTGCAATTATCTTTATGCCTTGTTTTTACCATTCCCAGATGTGTTAAATTACAATTTCTGTAACCTTCATAATCTCAGTCAGATGTTTGCCATCCTCATATTGGTGATGCTGGCTGTTGGAATCTAACCAAATTTGTAGAGCACTAGATTCTGTTCATATCATTAACAACTGATATACTTTTTTTTTCTTTTTACAGATTTCCAATAATTTCATTGTCATTTTACTTATGAGCCCTGATTAGAAAGCACACCCCTCTCTACACTGTTAGGAAAATGAAGACATGATACAGCTGGGAATCATATTAATAATAAAAGAAGAAAAATTATCAGAGAAAGAAGAAACTCATTTGTCATACTGAACCAGCTCTCCCACAATTCTCAAGACCCTTTTTCCTTTTAACAACTTCACAGGAGATTCTTAACTAGGGGCTAAAAGACACTTTGCCATTCCTTTGGAAAAAACCAAAACAAAACAGTGCAACAGGCATATTAAAAAGGAATACACCATAGCTTCTGACTGGAAGAATAAATAATATTGCATCTATAGTATTTTACATGGAACTAGAATGTACATTAGAGCTATGAGGACCATATATGATCTGAAGAGTAACTTCCATTAAGTTATCAATCCAATGTGATTTGATAATTAAAATCAATTTGGAACTTGAGCTGATTCAATGTAACACTTCAATCTGAAGAATCAAATAGGGATAATAGGATTTTATATTTGCATTCTGGGTGTGTACATGTGCTTCTGAATTGATGGGATGTGGGTACCATTATGGTGGCTTGTAAGGAAAGCTTTAACTTAGAGATACTAGCTGAAACATACTTGGGATAATATTGGGCTTAGTCGTGCTTGTAGCAAACTACTAAAACTGCTTATTGCTGTCCTTATGGTTAACATATGCTGTATTTGTCACAGGTACAATTACGGCAAGCATTTATTTTACTAAAAAGTGTTATGTGAAAGAATAAATTGATCAACACTATGAAAGGTAGTGCAAGTCAATATTTGTGGGCTCAACAACAGCTTACAGAAGGATGTGTTGAGTGACATTTAGGTATATATGCTGAGAAATGAAGATGTAAGCTTTATTATAAATGAAAGAGACAATTTGTATGTAAAAAAGCATGAACTGGTGTCATATAGGTTGTGGATATATATTAAAGCAGGCATATATTGGTTGGTGATGGATAGTTCTAAGTTATACTCTTGTGAAAAGTGATAATGGAAGAATCAAAGCTGAGTTTCAGAGATAATTGTGCAAAATTCAGAATGAATTTGATCCAGGAGAAAAATTATCACACTAGGTGACATGAAGGAACAAGATGGGAGAGGTGAAAAAAAAGTGATTGGGTCATTCAGTGACCCAAGAATGAAGGATGATGATGATAGTTTTGTGAGTATCTTCTTAGAAAAAGTTTTGTTGGTTTCAAATACCTGGTTCAAGCAAAAGTCAAACAAAAGAACGAATGACAAAAGAATGAATGTAAATCTAAAAGCATGAGTGGTTTGATCTGCTTATGTTGAAAAAGTGAAAGAATTGGTGAAGAAATCAATGAAGACTTTGCATGCAGGCAGACCACTTTTTGTAGTGATGAATATGAATCTTGGG
This sequence comes from Python bivittatus, assembly GCF_059951505.1. NCBI lineage: Eukaryota > Metazoa > Chordata > Lepidosauria > Squamata > Pythonidae > Python > Python bivittatus. Next base: position 53,228,100 of record NW_028277034.1, on the reverse strand, counting down.
GGGAAATGGATACAGAAGAAAAAGAAGCAAGTAAAATAAAATAAAGTATAACGACTGTATGTGGAGGAATTATCTACATCTTCCTGCATATTATAATATGGAATAATTTTTCAATGGAAGAATTAAAACTGGTTTTAAGGAAAGAGGATGGGTAAGCTGCTTGGAGCAGAGTGGAAAGAATTGTGTTACAGAATGCCACAGATGTGTACGTAGTTAAAAAGGCTGCCTGCTGGTATGATGAAGTGAAAGAGGCTGTGGATGAGCAAAAATGCTTGCTGCAAAAGAATAACTGCTCCAAAAAATGAGGATGAGAGAAAGAGAGTGTACAGGGGAAAAAAAAGTTTCAAATGATGTTTGCAAGGAATGGTTAAGATGAACAGAGGCAGAGAAAATGCTGAACTACTTTGATGGAATTTTTTTTTAAAAAAATGTTTTGGTGGAAAATAGCTAACAAGGAGCTACCAGCAAGATGCATGGAATTAAGAATAAAAGTGATGACTTGGAGTGATACTGAAATGCAGGAATGAAGGAAAGAGTATTGTAGAGATTAGTATGAGAATAATGGTGATATGCTGAAGAGTGAAATTGAAATAGATGCTAGAAAAAGTTAGGATTCTTGAAAACAGGGATGAAAAGGATGTAAATTATAAATGTTCTTGTGGGAAACTGAAAATGGTAAAGCTGCAGTGAAAGATAGTACAATTGGAGATAAGTTAAAATAAGGATGTGGTGGCTGATAGAAATACTGTGTGTGTGTTTTTTTAGCAAATGTGTGAAAAGTTTGTCTGTGCCTGATGATCGGAAGAATGCTGTTATTGTCACCTGCTTCAAAAGGAAAAGTAATAAGAATGAATGCAAAAACTTCAGAAGGATTAGTTTGTTAAATGTGCTTGATGAGGTTTTAGCAGAATTCTGACTGAAAATGTAGTAGAGATGGCAACAAGTAAAACTGGGAAAAGGGTGGTGACTTCATGCCAGGCGTGCAAACCAGATTTTTACTGTTCAGCAGGTGATTGAAAATTATAAGGATGTAGACTTCTGGTGTGGATTTATGGTGAAGTAAATGTTCCTGAAGCAGCAGGAGCAGCATTGTAGCAGAGATCGACAGCCAGACGTAGAATTGTGGCTGGTGAAGTCTCTCTGGAAAAAGGAATGATTATGAGATTGCTCACTTGTGCTCCAGACAGCTGTTCCTCATGAGTAGACTGCAGGAACTGAGATTTTTGCGGTCAACTTGTGAATCAAGCAGCTGGGAGACGAGGGATTTCCATCAAGCTCACAGCGGTAATATAGTCAATATAGACACAAAGTTCAACCAAGCCTCATTTCTTAATCACTTTTGGAAATTGCTTCTTAACTGCTTTTCAGCTATTAGGAACCTTTGGATCAAGTCTTTTTCAACACTGGGTAAGTTTCCCTCATTCCTTAGCGAAAGAAGTTTTAATTACAAGTTTGAGGACTTAAAAAAATCTTTTTTTGGAATAAACGGCAAAAGGTTGATTAGAATGTTGATTTTGGAAAGTTACAAATGGACTAAGGGTCCAGATGGATTTGAAATAAGATTTTGAAATTAATTATAAGAATCCTTACCATGGGAAAATGCTGTTGTTTTGAATCTTTTTTTAAATAAATGATAGGATGGGACTTTGAAGGTTGGACACTAGAGGGAACCAGAAGGAACTAAGGTTTATAATTAAAGGAGAAGAACACTTACATTTGACTGACTAATAAAGAATGGAACAAAACAACATTGCCACACATCAGAAACATCTCAGAAACTACCAACAGACTTATTACAACCACATGGCATCTCTGTAGCACACAAACCAACTAAAGCCCTCCAAAACATCTTAAGCAAACCAAAAGACCCTGTAGCCCAAAAAGAAAAAACAGGAGTCATCTACAACATACAGTGTAAGGACTGTAACAACCACTATGTAGGACAGACAGGCAGAAGGCTTGCAGAGCACATCCATGAACACCAACTAGCAGTCAGAAGTCACAATGAAAACTCCTTAATCTCACAACACATGGACAGACTTAAGCATAGTTTCAACTGGGAAACTGCCAGCATCTTAGACCAAGCTAAATCCAAAAATGCGAGGGAATTCCTGGAAGCTTGGTATTCAGACAAGGCAGCCATCAACAGGCACATAGAGAGAAACAACATCTACACACAGTTCAAAAGAGACAAAAGAAAGGAAAACAAAAGACCGGAACATCTCCCCACCAGCAATCATCACCCAGATAAGCAGAGATTAACACCAAGATTATCGCCAGACATAAACCAGTAAACGATACCTTAATCAAGGAACTACCAGAGGAAAAAAATAGAACAAAACAAAACCCACAACCCCCACCAACACTGGCAGGGCACACCACAGTATATAAACAGAGAGCAAACCCCACTCCCTTCGAGCACTGAAGATGTTACCTAGCTGGGTAATGAAATGTTTGCACCCCAAGGACTCTACAGTTCAACCCTGAGCTACACATATTCGCTTCTATTGGTAAGAAATTAAGTTCTAGGACATTGTTTGAAGGGATTAAAGATCAAGATTGTTAAAAGTAAAAGGAAAGAATGTAAAGAAGCTTTATTTGATCAAGGTTGAAATAGATACGTGGCTATCTCTGGTAACCCTTAATAGACTTTTGCTGACCAGGACTGAATGATGAAGCTCTAAAGATTTGTTTATAGATAAGAGATGAGATATGGGAAGAAGAGATCATTTGAATTTTAATTGAAGGTGATAAGTTACTAAAATTGTTTATACTTGTGATGAAGGGGGGAAGTCATTTCTTTACATATTTCTTTTCTTTTTCTTTACTATATTCTTATTTTTCCTTTCCTTTCTATTTTCCTTTCTTTTTTCTTCTTTGATGCATTTTCTACTTTTTATTCTTTTATTTTTCTGAGTTTGTATTAGTTTTTATCTTTTCAATTGTAATGCTTAGTCATATTATTTTTTTAAAAGAAAATTACAAGGATGTGAGAAAGGATATCCATTGTATGATTGTTGATTTAGAGAAGGATGTAAGATAAAGTGAACAGACATGCATTATATAGTGTTTTGTGTGAATTAGAATGAAGAATGGTTACTGAATGTAAGCACAACAGTGTACAGTGGAAGCGAAGCATTCAGGAGAATAAATGGGTTGCTTAGAAAATGGTTCAGCATTGAAAATGGAGTAAGAAAGGAAAGTGTGATGTCCTTTTCGCTGATTAATGTATTTATGGATAAATGTATAAGGAATGCTGGTGGTGATTTTAATGTGTGTTGGTTGGGAACATTAATGTGCATAGTTTTGTATGCAGAAAATATTGTGTCATTGGCTCTGAATCCAAATGATTTACAGCAAATGTTAGATACAACGTAGAGTGCAATGAGCACCATGGATCTCAAAATTAATATATCAAAGACCAAGGTGTTTGATGGAGAAAACTGAGTGAATTATTCCAAATTATACTTAAATGGAGAATAACTAAAGCAGGTAGCTGAATCTGTGCAGCTGAGTAAAACGCATACTAGAGATACCAAAAGGGATGAAGAAATATAAAGATGTGAAAATGCTGTAGGAAATTATCAGATCATATACGGCCTGCTGCCTGTAATGAATATTTGTGGAAAGATAAGAAAGGAGCAGAGGAAGGCAGAGAGAGTTCATCTCAAAATCATCCAGCTGATTTTGCACGTAGCCTAATCACTGAGATACATTTGCTCTAAGAAACAAAGGCTGGAGAAATGCATTTATATCTATAGGTCCGTGTTTTAGAGGAGGAGGAGGAGGAGGAGGAGGAGGAGGAGGAGGAGGAGGAGGAGGAGGAGGAAAAGAATTAAAATATGATAAGGCATCAGACAGAGAAACTACCAATTCAGTGCCATCTAGATTGCCAAACAAACTATCTCCAAATATTGATGCTTTTTAGCAAAACAATAATTATGCCCCCTAAAGAGAGAGAGACATTTATTTTGAATATTGACAGTTCAATTCTGCTCATCTTTTGCTGCATCATACATAGATTTAAAAAAAAAATAGAAGGAAAGTATGCATTTGTAATCTGGACTGGCCCTACCATTCAGCAGTTGCCCCCAGTAGCAGATGATGAATTGCCCTGGCTCTTTCATTTCAATTTCCCTGTTCTTGTTGGTTGGGGAGGAAGGTACGATAGGAAGAGCAATTATGCCGCATGTCTTCATAGACACATACACTTAACACATATTACAAAGCCTGTGGAAAGATGTGAAGCCTTAGTCCATTTTCAATGAAGTTAATCCAAATTGCTGCAACCCTATTGTTAATCACAGTGGAGAAGTAGCGATCCTGGGGGGGGGGGGGGGGGAGGGGTGTCTCATTTTCTTTCCCTCCCAATGATCCTGTGATCTCTTCCAACTCTATGGTGACTCTAGGGACCTTCCCTGCCATCAGCTGCAGGCCAATAATAATACAGAAACTGGGCAATATAGGTTGTAGGTAAAGCAAGGAAGAATAACTGGAGATCTTAGGCTAAACACTGCTGAACCATGGATGTTTTCCGGCATTCCATTCCTTCTGATAACTACTTTAACTGCTGGTGTAATTTCAAGGCGTGGGCAAGCTTGAAAGGCATGCTTTGACTCAATGGAGTTTTAAGGTTCAAACAAAGCATCCCCTTGAAACTGATTCACAAGCAAAGCAGGCTCCTTGTTTCTAACAGTGAAGTAAGTCACCATGAAGCTTCCCACTGTCTTCTCTCACTGAGCTCACATTGCAGTAAGGACTGGAGAAGAAGACTGAGAAGAACCTTATCTCACACTACTGGCTCAAGGGCTTCCAGGTTAGATAGCCATGACAAATAGTGATGCATTTCTTGCAAAATTCAAAGGAGGTGACCAGCCTGGACTCATCTTGATGCACAATGAAGTCTGAGCAGCTCCAGCATGTGCCGTGGGCAATCTCAGTGCTTTCCTGTCTGGAAGCACTTTGACCAGTGCTGGGGAAGAAGGTTGAGAGGACCTTCTTCTACTTCTCTGCCCCAAACTGGTTCAGGGCTATCTAGATATTCTTCACTGATAAAATCAAATTCCATCCTCACATAGCAGAGTGGATGTCGCCTCCAGAGTATAAATTTCTTTACTGAAAGAAATTTTAGTCATTTATTTTGGTTTAATTTCTTCAACAAAACTGTTAAGTTTTTCCAATATGTTTACATATCAATTGTAACTTCAAACTTGTGAACCAGGAGAGCATTGCAACAATGTGTGCTAATTAACAATTGACTGGAGAAGAGAAACGCATTATGGAAGTTCTGTTTTTGTTTTTAATGAGAGTTTGTCTCTGGCATCATCACAGCTGAAATCTGAATTAATAGTTGGAAGTGGAAGCACATCCCAAGCCTTGATGTATCTATCATGCCATTTTCAAATCTTTGAAACCCCTTATTATCTCTCTCCCGTTTGATGAGAAATCTCCTCCTCCTCTGAGTTTTGGTCTCCTTAGGGAAAAATAAAATATGTAGCCATTTCAAATTGCCCACAAAACCTATCAGTGTTGGCATACCTGCAATTCATTCACTCTTATTCCATTACTTTAAAAAGTTTTACAGTCAATATTCAAAGAATTAACTGTAAAAAGCAGATTTTGTTTCTTCCTGTTCAGTTTGCCAGCTGGTTTTTCTGGCTTGAAAAGTTGTTTATATGATGTAGGACAAAATATCCCTTTCTGCCTTATTTCCTTCCTTATTTCTTACCTTTCTTATCCTGCTTACAAGAAAACAATTTTCAGAAGAAGCAGATTTCAGTCTAGATTATATTACCACCACTGCAGAAAAGCTGGGATTATGTAGTTTATTTAGTTCTGGGTTAGCTTGCTAGGCACATTTAGCCAATATTCAATAAACCATGGTTAAACAAACCACGGTACAGCATGTTGTATACGCCAGGTCTTAGAGGAAAATCAGACATAAAAGATGCCTTTGCCTACATTTTGAACAAAATGGGTCCACAATTGACCCATGAAAGTTTGAAACATAACATGATTAAACAATAACATCAAAAGCCCTTGTGTACACAAAGACTTTTTCTACATTTGTTGCTACCCATAACACAAACAACCCTTGGCAATATCTTTTCTCTACCATGTCTCCTTCATATTTCCTTTAGCTTATCCCCAGCCTACGAATGGTATGCCCTCTGGAGAAGGCTCTGATGCTGGGAAAGGTGGAAGGAAAGAGATGAAGAGGACAACCAGCAGCAAGGTAGATGGACTCAATTATAGCAGTGATGGCTGCAGCAGTAGAAGACCTGAAGGACTAGGTTAGAAATAAAATGTCCTGGAGAAAATCAATAGGCGGTGAGTGTCAGCACCAACTTGATGGCACGTCATCACCATGAATGGTGCAGCCTTAAGTCATTCTTAGCCATTCCACTGTTAAACATTTTCCTTCTTTTTTTCAAAACCCCCAAGGTGTATAAAATCTGTTTTTGCCACTCATTCCCTTGGAAAGGCCTGCTAATGATGGGGAGCAGAGGCAATAGAAGAGAGAGGTTATTGGCAGGTGGGACAGTAAATTTCACGGCATTGTAGTTTTCTGCCAACTCCAAGATGGGTGGAGCACACTTCAACCCAGCAATAAGGGAATTCTCATAGTTAGCAAAAACTGTAATGGTAAAATGTCCAACATTATGGAGATCCAAATGGCTTTGAAATAAACCCAATCTCAGATGCTTCTGCTCCAATGCTCAGACTATGGGGGACAAACAGGGAGAAATTGAAATCCTAACACAGAAGGACAGAGGATGTCATAGGCACCACTAACGTTTGGTAGCATGACATGCATGATTGGAACATTGCCCTGGCGTGTTATATTTCATAAAAAACAAAGCAAAAGGAAAATCAAAACAGACTCAACAGAAAGGGAGTGGGTTTTGCATTGTACATGAAGAAAGTATGTGTCTTCATAGAAATTCATAAATTGGAGTGTGGAAATCCAGTTGAGAGTGTTTGAGTAAGAATAAAAGGAGAGAGAAACCAAAGTAATATCACACTGGGAGTTTATTATAGATTGCCTGGATAGTCTGTATCTTCTGCCTATATTAGATGCCCAAACTTTCAAAGAGGCATGTAATACAACAAATTTCAGCTTCCCTGACTCCTGCTGGAAATCTAATTCTGCCAAGAATAAGAGGTCCAACAAAATCCCGTCTTCTCTTACTGACAACTTCATTTGTCAGATGGTAGAAGAAAGGGGGGGGGGGTCTGCTATCTTGACTTTAATCCTTACTAACAGGAAACAATTAGTTGAGGAAGTGAAAGTGACTGGAACTTTGGGAAAAGTGTTGAGTTCATAATATCAAGGGAGGAAGTATAGAGAAGAGTTAGGCTTACTGACTGGGTTAAAACAAACAAACAAATGTTGATGGACTCAGATAGAAGGTAGATCAGATCCAAAGGCTTGACATTCTGAAGGATAAAAGTGTCCAGGAAAGACTGGAAATCCTGTGATACGCAACTGGAATTGGAAGGAGTTATTACAAGAACAAATGGGAGACATCTCAGGAAACCAGTGTTGATACACAGAGAATTTTCTACCAAGTTGGGAAGGAAGGAAGGAAGGAAGGAAGGAAGGAAGGAAGGAAGGAAGGAAGGAAGGAAGGAAGGAAGGAAGGAAGGAAGGAAGGAAGGAAGGAAGGAAGGAAGGAAGGAAGGAAGGGTATATGTAAAGGAGATGGAAGGAGGGATGCATAACTAAAAGAGAATACAATACAATCACCAGAAACTGTAGGGGTTGTTCCAAAAGCCAAAAGTTCAGAATGCTGAGACTTGTAAGAAATGCATACAACAAAAAAGAGCAAAGGGGTTATAAGCTGATTGCCAGGCAAAAGCAGTGAATGGTAACAGGTGATGACAAGAAGGAAGAACATCTTAATTTGTATTTCACTTCTGTCTTCTCCTAGAAGAAAAACAAAACCTTAACTGGCCTTGGGGGTTTGTTGTATCTCCACTGGAAGGAAGTAGAAGTATCACAGGATAGAGATTCTTACCAAAGACATCTAAGTTTGTTTGTTCCTAAAGGGCATTGACAGACTGAATCAAGGTCATAGTAGAGAAACTAAGATGGTGAAAGGACTGGAAACCAAAGTCTTATAAGGAACTGTTAAAGAAATTGGGTGTATCTAGTCTACAGATAAGAAGACTGAAGGGAGATATAAAAACAGTCTTCAAATATCTAAAGGATTGCTCTATAGAACAGGGAGTAGACTTACTCTCTGACTCAGAGGGCAGGATCAGAACCAGAGGGAAGTAAGTTCAGATTAGTTATGAGGAGAAATGTCCTGAGGCAAGAGCTCTCAACCAGGGAAATAGGCTGCTTCATGATGGTGTGTTCCTCTTCATGGAGGCCCTCAAACAGACTGGATAGCCATCTGTTCAAAATGGTTCATCAGCTCCTGCACCGAGCAGGGGGTTAAACCAGATAACTTCTAATATCCCTTCCAGCTCTACAACTGCCCTCTGAAGTATCATTAACTTCATCATCTACACAATAATCCCAGCTTCACATCATCTGAATAAACTGAGTATTAAAAAGATAACTTATACAAACAAATGGTGTTGGGTCAGTTGTTCATGCTCATCCTCTTCAAATATTCACCTTTATTTTTTTTTAATGCCACTAATGTATTTATCCATTTACTGTTAAGGACTCTAGATTTAGCCCAAACTGGAATTTTAATCCCAAAGTGGTCTTTTTTGGGGGGGGGGGGTAAATGGTATGTTTTTCCTCTGTTCCCTCCTCCCCCCAATAACTAAACAAGTTGTAAAGTAGGCATCTGGTGTGTTCCATACTAGGAAGGAAAGCTGTAAATAAGATAATTATTCTTTCTAAGCTTCTCAAGGTGTAGAGAGGGAAGAGAGGCGAGGAAGCTTTTGCTCAGAAACATGTGCATTTCTAAGTTACTTAGAAGGTGGCAAAACAATCCTTTGGAATGCCAGAGGAATGGAACGATTGCTAAAACTAGCACACTGAACTATAAAAGTGTTGAGGGGAAAAGCAGAGACATTTTAAACTGCAGTTGGAGTAAAATAGCTTAATATTGGTCTGTGAGTTTGTATGTGTGTTTTTAAGTTTGTCATGAAAGCTGTATGCCTCCTCCAACAGACACATTTTTATTATGTCCTGTTATACTTAATTTTTGCAGGCAACATCACCTTGATATAATGCATTTTGGCCACACTTTTTACTGCATATTTCCCCACAACACACCAACTTTGACTACATTTTCCCACTGTAAACTACATTCAAAAATGCAAAAAAAAAAAAACAATGTTCAGGAACACTGAACTGAGTAATAATTTCAACCAGAAGGCATGGATACAGAAACAAGAGAAATTGTTCTGAAGCCAATCTATTTAGATCTAATCCCTTTTGAGAAGTATGATTCAGAAGCACTTTGTCCAATTTCTTAAAGGGAATAGTTAGAGATGCATCCCGTATGGAGGGGTTATAGGTTCAGCCAACCCTTGGCAGGAACAGATGGGTCTGGGAAAGACTCAGGACTAGAAGATCTTCTTGTTACCAGCATCAACAGGACTGAGCAGGGTGAAGACATCTGATGTGCTATAAAGGAGTTTGCCAGGGACTTAAACTTGAACAGGACGAATTATCTATCCCCCCAGAAGCATGTTATACTTGCTGGACATCAAAGTATGATTTGAATGCAATGTTTAGAAAACAGCAAATTGCTGTTTGTGAGAGCTGGATAGAAGCTAGCGCTTCATTAAAAATATAACTGTATACAGATCAGGATGAAGGTCCTGTAATAAATTACTCAAATTGAGGTTTTTCCCATCTCTATTTTTCTTAACGATACAATAAAGCTTTTGTATTCTCCCACATATCCTAGATAGGAATTTTCAGAATTTGCTCTTGGCTGAAAGGAAGAGCTGTTTAACCTTGGGTATTTAGAATTTATCCAGCCTTTGTTAGCTTCCAAGAGAAAAGCTTACAAAGCTTAAGCATTTTAAAGCAGAGCTGGGAAATTTAAATCCTGTGATTCAGACAAATAATCCAAATTTTCCAAAGCCTTGTGCTGGAAGAGAAGCTATGATGATGATTATTACTGCTACTGTTATTAAGTAATAATTGCGATTATTAATCTGGGCTTACTAAGCCTCTGCAAAACTTCAAAGCAGGGCTTTTCTTTGACAAGATCCATAGAAAGTTCCTTGCCTCTGAAGCTGCTTTGTGAAGCAATCTCTCCTGCTTCTAGAACCACCACCCCCCCCGGCAAAGCATGCCCCCCAGATACCGTTTCTGCTAACTACCACATCCCATGTTCTTCTTGCATTTTCAGTAACTCTTTGGCTAATGTAATTTTTGATGGTGGAGCCTCTATCAGGTTTATATTAAACAGAAAGGTAAACGTTCAAAAGTATCAGAAAAATCCCAATTCTCATTGATTGTTCTAGATCTCTTTGGACATTACGAAGCCTTGTTTGAGCTTTGCAAAAGTTGGACAACTCTTCGTTTTGTTTTGCTTTCTCCTCTCCTTCCCAACACCCCTCATCTGTATCCTTTTGCCTAGAGAGTCTTCAGCATTCCAGAGTTAAATCCATGCAGATGAAAGGGGTCAGAATAAAGGAAAGGTTGTAAGAACTTGGTACATTTATCCTCAGGGAAAGGAGTTGGAGGGAAAGACAATTTCAGATAGCTCCAAAGCCTATTGGAAAGATGCAGGGAAACATTTGGGTGTTTCTGAAATGGTGCAAATAAGGAAACATTCTGTATCTTACGTACCTCTTTCAGTTTTGTAGCTGCCAATCCTTAGCTGCACTAATAGAAACTATTCCATGACACCTTTAATCTACAAAGCTATACAGAAATTCATCCCCTTCCCTTTGACTGTACACAAGATACTTGAAAAGGGAGTGTAGAACATTGGGTATGTGTATGATACCGGGAGGTAGACAGTTTCACTCCCATTATTCTGATAACCACTTTTAATAATTCTGGAATAGGACCTTTCTCTCTCTCTGCTCAGCCCACCTCAGAGGGCTGTAGTCATGGGGAAAATAGGAGGCAGGAGTCTTTGATATGTATGCCACCTTGAGTTGATCATAAATAAAGGAGGGATAAACATCTAATAATAAATAAATATATCTGCAAACTTTCCGTGTTGTGGACCTGGATGCAGACATCAGGATCAGTTAGTGTTGGCTCTTGGTGTTCAGTGTTAACAGGTTCTACAAAGCTGCTTTTGTATAGAGCAGTGTTTCTCAACCTCAGCAACTGTGAACTGTGTGGACTTCAACTCCCAGAATTCCCCAGCTAGCCATGCTGAACTTTATAGAGCTTAGAGTATAATGATTATTCTGTAGGGTCAGCTGAACATACCAGAACAGTTGGTGCTACAGCCTAAATGGCCTTCTTATACCACAGAACCTAGTTTGCCAGATTTGTGGAAGAAGCAGAACTTTGATGGCAACATTGGTCAAGATACTCTTCTCAATTCCTGAAAGTCCAAATTGGAGATCTGAACACATGCACGTCAGCTACTATGACTACCAATGAATCAGGACTATTGCAAAACAAGTTTCCTACCTCCCATTGGCAACTACTATGAGTAAGGATCAAAAGTGGGGAAATTCATTTCATTAAGACCTCAACCCTTGGAATGAGTTCTTAAAATTGATTGATGGCTAAGTGTGGGAATTTTGCCACTAAGAGGCTGACACTCATAATGAAAAAAAATATCTTACACAGCTTTCAGAGGAGGAATGACTTGGATACTGTGATTCTTTTTAATTTGCAAGATGGGAAAAATGTAAAACTATAAGACAAATTTCCACACAATTGTTACAAATAATAGATACAACATAAATCTATTTCATGGTCTCAGTTCATCAGCTCTTGGGCAGATTGTATGGCGAACAACTTGAATGGTTAGTAAGTTGTTCTTGTTCAGACCGCTTCATCCTGATCTCCCTGTACCTTGGTTGCTGATTAATAAAGCAGGAGACATAATGCAAAAGAAAAATGGGACAGGCTAGTGTGTCAGGTTCAGCCGGCACCGCACGCCTAGGAACTTGCCCAGCCGCGCTTTAGTCAATTTCACCGCTCGAGCGCCAGCGCAGAAAGAGGAAAGGCGAAACCGCAAGCTGATGAATGGGCCCCCTGGCGCCACTTCACTAATCTGGAGCGGATGCGTTGTGTTAAGCCAGAGGGCCGCGGCACTATGGACAAAGGAGAGAGCCGCGGAATTGAGGAAGAGATCAGCGCGCGAGGGGATGCTCCCGGCTGGGCGCGCGACAGAAGCCCCAACGAAGGCAAGGACCACGCCACAGGCAACAACGATCAAAGAAACAAGAGAACTGGGCTGAACCTGCCATTCCAGTAGAAGGGGGGATTACAGGGGCAATCTGCAATCTAATTTGTAATATGTAACCTAGCAACGGGGCCCGCGGGGGGATTGAGACAACTATAAAGGAGTAATGTAAATGTACCAAGCCAGTCCTGGCTTTGCTTGTGACTGCTACGTTACGCATGAGTAAACCTCTTTTGTGAACCACACGTGTCACGGGAGTTTCTCTGTCGAACGGGGCAAACCTTACATAGTGAAGGCCAAGTGAGGACATTTCAGCACCATCACTGATTTCTAGCCTCTCAAAAGCAGGTTGAAATGGACACAAAGTCACCTTCAAGACTTACAATCTTGAAAAGTGTTCTTTTAGCCAGAGGACCTCTTACCAGTTGACCACTCAGAGAGTGAAAAAATCAGCATTCAGACAGCACCCAAACTCCTAACTCTCTGCTTCTATCTAATGGTCACCCAAGTCTTTGTAGGCCAGATATGGTTTGCCTACAAAAATTCAAAGCTAATTTGGAAATGCTGTGCAGAACTGCCTTATATAATAGTTTCCACACATGAGAGTTTAACTTAGGTGGGATAGTACTGTGATCTAATAAGGGATCTAAAACTTAATTAAATCACCAGCCATAATGATCTGATCCACAGCCAACGCCCCCCCCCCCCAATCTCTGGAATATATCTGGCTGATCTTTAGGATTAAAATAACTACAGGTAGTCCTTGTTTAGCGACTGCCTCAGACAGTGACTGTTCAGTTATGACAGTGATGAAAAAGTAACTTTGCAACCAGTCCTTGCATTTACAACCTTCACAGGTCCATAAAGCAAAGGAAAGCTGAAGTCAGACCATAAACCCAGTCACAGTTTCATTTGGTGACTGCTTCACTTAATAACCAAGTTGCTGTTCCCAACTGTGGTCAGTAAACGAGGATGACCTGTAATAAATGCAGTAAATTTATTGAAAGACTTAAATCACTAACATTCAAAATATATCACTTCTATCACTTATTTGTTGTTCCAGATTTTGAGCATTTGTAAATCAGAAATACTACCTGCCCCACTCCCAGGAGATTTTGAATTTCAAATGATATATATTTGATCAACCCATCTCCTAAAAATGATATCTTTGTCTTGTAGAAGAACATAAGTTTTATGTTTAAAATAATATTTTTTAAAAATATCAGGTTTTAAATTGCCCAGTTTAGTAAGTGTCTGTCTCCTCTTGGAAGGACATCTAAGGTCTTTTATATTCTATGAAATCAAAAAAGATATCAGATTGGACTAAACTCAAAAAAGAAAGAAAGAGAGAGAGAATAGGAAACAGAGAACTGCACAAAAATTAATGTTTTCATAGTTAAAATATCATTGCCTATAATCCAATAAGGGAAAGGAAATCCATTATTAGGATTATAGTTATGACACAGTACATTTTATTTTATGCCACTTTCCAATCACTTTTCCAGAACATTTATGCCAAAGGAATGACAAAGCAGTAGTCCTATTCATGTCTCCTCTGAAGTTCAGTGAGCTTCACTCCCAGAATGTGAGTGAAGGCCACAGGTTAGAAAAAGTAAAATGGGAACAGGAAAATTATAAAAGAGGCAGTAAAACTTTTCCAGTGTTCCTCCTCCTGAGATGGTAGGGATGTTCACAAGAGGGAGACCCCCTTTGTGAATCAGATAGTATTTCCAGGCTAAGGGTTCCTGGAGGAATTCTTTTGTTACTTCCTCTTTAAATAAATTTTCTAGAAGCACATGCAACACATAGAGGTCTGCAATTGAAATCCATTATCAGCATTAGCTGCAACTACTGTAAGATAATGAATGACACAGAGAGTCACCTCAAGCAAAAATGACATCTGGATGTCCCTTTGGTGAATGAGTAGCTGGCTGCGGAAACTAGTGGTCCTTCAAGCCAAGTCAGGAGGTTTAAAGATAACAAAGGAAGCAAAGTAATTAATTTGAAAAGAATCCATGGATTGAGGGAAAGGCCAATGAAAACTAGTGGGGAAAGAATGGCCATTGAAAGTCACCTGGTTTTCATTCACATAGAAAGAGTTGAATATGGATGTGAGGATCATGTGCTCTTAGAAAATAATGCCAAAGCTAGGGATTCCAGTTGTCCCACCCTTATGGCTTCTTTCTGCAACACTCTGCAAATCTGGTGGCATGAGAATTCACATTCTCATTTGGGAACATTCAGGGGCCCAATTCTCCATGTGTATAAAGTCGTATGCACTTGAATGTTGCCTGCATTTGGAAAGAATCCATGGATTGAGGGAAAGGCCAATGAAAACTAGTGGGGAAAGAATGGCCATTGAAAGTCACCTGGTTTTCATTCACATTGTGCTTGAAACAAGTGCTTGCTTTTCATTTCACAGTACAGAAGACTGTGAATTTCAATGTACAAATGTGTTCCTGTTCACATACAGATTTGAAAATTGCAGATTGAATAAAAGAAGAACCAAACACATTTCTCAGCCATCTTTACGTAAGGCAGTGCCTGGGGAAAACCTCTGCCTTTGTTACAAAATGTTTTAGGTTTTGTGTAGAAGCCAGCAATCAATTTAAGCTGCCTAAGATTCTTTTCTCTCTTTTTTCTTTTTTACAGATTTTAGGAGTGCTTTCGCTGCAAGAACTGAATGTGTTTGTCAGCTGATTTATGTTCCTAAAGCACACCTAAATTGGCTTTAATGAGAGCTCTCTGCATAGCACTTTTATCTTGCAGAATTTGCCTTCTAATTTAGGGGTGCCAATTTCTCTTTCTCAGTGAACAGGGCTCCTGTGCCTGTAACAGTTGCTGCACATCAAGCAGAAATTTAGCTGGCTAAGCTTTCCTACGTATTGAAATCTTTTTGTTGGAGTGGGGAGAGAATCTTTTCAGAGACAGAATTTATCCAACTACAGAAAATAGCTTTAAACCTCTTCAGCCATATCCCATTCACAAGGTTTGGAGTGGAGCTCATATTTCTTTTTTTTAAGTTCTCCTTCAAATTTGTAGGAAGAGACATATTTGTGGGAGTGGTATGGCTCTCCAAAGCTTTGATTCAAAGACACAAGTCAAAGTTGACTTTAGTGAAATCAGACTGACTTTCCGATTGGAAGACCTGATTATCCACCAATTTGTAGAAGGGCTGAAGCAGGTCAGGTGGAGAACAACAATGTTAGTCTAACAGAATCATTATTCTGATATGGAACAGATGTCTCCAACTCTGTACACTGGGAAAAGAACAGTCAAAGTCTGTTGACTTGAAAACTCTTAGGATTTAAATTCTCTGGTTTATATCTTATAGATAAGGGCAGACCTCCTCCATATCATCGATGAAAGAATGTCAACTGGAAGGGCCCAGAAGGAGAGCCTTCTCTCCCATTGCCCCCACCCTATGGAATACTCTCCCCCCATAGGTGTGGGGGGCCCCTACTCTCCCGACCTTCCAGAAAGGGGTAAAGACCTGGCTTTGCCAACTCATGTGGGGCGACAAGAGGGGCAACCAACCCCTGGGGTGGCTGGCACCTTGAAGATGCTCCTGTAACCTTTATTTACCATTAGTATCTTGGAAGCCATTATTTTATTTATTTATTTATTTATTTATCTGTTTGTTTGTTTGTTTGTTTATTGGATTTCTCCCCCGCCCATCTCCCCCACAATACGGGACTTATGTATGAACATGGTTTTTTATTGTATTTTTATTGTATTTCAATTAATATTTATTCTTTTACTGTAAACCTCTCAGAATTGCTCTAGAGTGAGATGGGCAGTGACTAAATTTGAAATATAAATAAATGAGAGAGAGAGAGAGAGAGAGAGAGAGAGAGAGAGAGAGAGAGAGAACCTTCTTGTTTGCAGTAAAGCAACTTTCTATTGAGTTGTGAAGTTTCTGCTATTAGCCACTTACTGAATGAGGGATTGGATTTGTGAAGAATCAAGATTTCCTATGTGAAGTCTGACAATCCCATAACTTGAAAAAGTTGGTCTGTATGAAAAATACAGAGTTGTTGCTATTTTTTTAATCAATCCAGGAAATTATATTGAATTGACTATCTAAATCGGATGAGATTCAATCCTCACAGAACTAGTTACTCCCTTTCATTGCAACAGACAGGTTACATCCCATTTCTTACACTCGCCTCTGAATCTGGATTAACAAAACACAATTGCTATATTCACATGCCATGCTGTGCTCACATAAATAACAAACATTATGGCTTAATGTGGTGGTGCTAAGATCATTCTTTTTCATATAACCCACTGAGCAGCCCAACTTCATTTTATCCTAGACTAGGGTGCTGTGTGAAGCCAGATCATGTATTTTTTTTTCAGGATATATAGATGTTTAAGGAAGGATGGGTTGCATGTCTGTTGAAAATTCTATTAGCATAATGCCGAGATCTGAGCACTATTTTTTCTTGCCCATCTGTAGGGACAATGCATTTCAACTGTTACTGTGTTTGGAAAGTCAGCAAACTGCCTCTTGGCTGTGACACTTATTATCAAGTTATGACAAATCCCAAAGCGCATTTTTGTTTAAGTAGTCAGGGTGAATCGGTGCTGTCTCACAACTTGAGTTCTGTGGAACAGCTGAAAAGACGCTAGAGCTTTGGGGAACTAGCAGCATACTCACAAATGGTAGACATGTTACAATTCCCTGTGTAGCACAGAGTGAGCCTTCTCAGAAAGGAAGAACCTTCATCTTGAAGAGGCAGCAAGCACAGAGAGGGGAAAGAGAAGGAGTGGAAGCAGATTTTGGAATAAGCTCTTCAGATAACAATAATCAGGAATCTGATAGCGCCTTTTCCAACTAACACATTTTATTAAAAGGCATACACTTTCATGAGCTCTAAAGAGAGTTCAAACTGGTTCCTCTCCTAGGTGTGGCAAACAGGATCCTATTTTTCCAGGTTGGAGGAAAGCAGCAACAGAAGGCACGGGTACAGGAGCAGAAAACTTTGTGTTCTCCATTTGCTTAATTTCCCCTTGCCCCTGTGAAACTTAACCTAAAATTGTGTTAAAATTGCCAGTGACCAGGGAGAAACAAATAAGCAAAAAGTGTGACTTCTGACTCACCTCACACTGAGATACGGTCCCACTGCAATAAAAAATTAGCAACTATAAACTAAACAGGGATTATAATTACACATAAGCAATAAAATCTTTATACACCATGATATATTTACAGTCACCAGAAAAATAAATAAATAAATAAACCCATACCGTTGTAAAATCCTTAATCTACCTACCATTGGATTTTGCTAATAAGATTTACAGCAAAACAGCCCTACTGTCATTCTCAGCATCTGTGACAACCACTTACACCACATTCTGCTTTATTAAATAAATTAGATTTCAAATCCTTAAATGCACCCGAAGATCTACGGAACATGAGTAGAACAGAAAGATAATTCCATAACTGAGGACCCAGGCTCTTAAAATGCACACACATGAGAGGAAGGAACACGTGAAAAGGGACTGAAAATAACTCCCTGTCCTGTTGACCATATTGTATAAACAGGACTTTGTGTTGCATGCTGGTTGCACCCATTCCTGGATCATGAGGCCTTACTCACAGTTACTCATGCCCTGATCATCTCCCAAATGGACTACTGTAGTGCACTCTACACGGGGCTCCCCTTGAAGAGTATTTGGAAGCTTCAGCTGGTAGAAAATGCAGCTACACAGACAGTTATGGGTGTTCTTAGAAGGACACATATTGTACCTCTGGTCTGTGAGCTTTATTGGTTGCCGGTTTCCTTCCGGGTTCAACTCAAGGTGCTGGTTTTGACTCTTAAAGCTCTACATGGCATGGGTCCAGGTTATCTGAGGGACCGTTTCTCCCCAATTACTTCTACCCATCCCATCAGGTCTAGCAGGAGAGGCACGTTGCGGGTCCTGTCCACTAAGGCTTTCCATCTGAGGGGACCTAGGAGATGAGCCTTTTCTGTTGTGGCATCTGCCTCTGGAACATCATCCCCCCGAGGTAAGATTAGCCCCAACTCTTATGGCCTTTCGGAAAGCCCTCAAAACATGTTTTTTTCATCAGGCCTGAGGTTCCCCGGCAGCAGAGAGTCTGCACAATGGTTGTACCATGTATGATATCTTAATTAACCCTCTCACAATCTTGGTTTTCCTTATGGTGATGATTTGTTTTAATTGGTTTTTTATATTCAATTTTAATGGTTGGTTCTGTTGTATGCCGCCCAGTCACCTTGCATGAGATGGGTGGCCACACAAATTTGATTAAATAAATAAATAAATCTTACCAAGGGAGAAGGTGGAACAGGCTTCAGGGTGTCAAAGAAGTCAGTATGGTCTATACCTGAATAACACTGCATTGACTAAGTGACAGGTTTTTCCCAGGTCACGGCTTTCAAAAAGCTTGGTTTAGGATGTGGAGGAAGCTGAAGTTAGGAAAACCTGGAGCACTGGGCAAGGGTTGGAGTAGATTACATTCACGATCCCTTCAAACACTTGTATTCTGTGTTTCTGTGATTTGTTCCTAACCGAGATGGCAAGCACATTGTCCAAATTTAGGGGCATAAAGAGGTTGAGACTGAAGAAAATGATCCTGGTGATCAATGAAATTGATGTGCTACAAATCCTAGCATATCTTACACTTAGCTTTGCTTTTGGCGGTTACTGGGGGCTGTAGTCCTTTTTCGTTTTAACAGTTATTGACGTTTTTAATAAACAGAATACAAATGAATACAAACTAAATGAGAAGAAAAAAGTGCAGAAAAAAGAAAAAGAAAAGAAAAGAAAGCAACAAAGAATTGGCTTCCAACCTTCATCACATCAAGCATAAGCTAATATTGTGACTTTTCACCCTTTTTTAACTGGGAGCTTGCAGTTCCAAAACACCTTGTCCATTCCTGCTTTAGTGGCTTGGTGTAGAGAGTAAGGAAAATGGCCTTGCTGGAGATATACAGAAGCTGTTTCCTAGGCAAAAGGGGATGAAGCATTTTTTGAGTCCAGAACTATGAGAGAACATTCAGAAGTGGCTCAGGTGGGCGCCTCCCTGATTCACTGAACTCTAAGAAGGAGGAGGAGGTCCAGCACCATCAGACTTGCACGATTCTGTTTTTATAGCCCAGTGTTTCTTAATTTTTTTGCGCTCAGGACTCCTTCCCATTTTTAAAAATTATGGAGGTTCCTAAAAGAGCTTTTGCTTGTATGGGTTCTGTTTATTGATATTTACCATATTAAAAATTAAAATTGATGCAGTGGTAGAATATTGATTTACTGAATCATGCAAAAATAATACTACTAAACCAATTATATATTAACATAAATAAAATATGTTTCATTTAAAAAACTCTATTTTTAACCAATAAAAAAATAATAATGAGAAGAGTGACATTGTTTGACGTTTTTGCAAATATCTTCCTCATCTGGCAAATAATTTGGATTTTGCAGGCCCTTGAGAGGGTCTTGGGAGACCCCCAGGGGTCCTTGGGCAACACTTTAAGAAACGCTGTTATAGCCAATCTCAGTAAAAGTAGTTTCAGCCTTTCTGTGGAATTGATTTCCTGGTCTGATCTACCTAGTGGGACTGATGCTTTGTTACACAATACACAATACACTTAATGACTGCAATTGGGACCAGCAACTCCATAGCTAAGCAATGTGGTTGTTAAGTGAAATAACATGTGATAGTGCTGGACTTACAACATCACTTCCACTTCCTTTGTTAAATGAATGACATTACCATGATTTGTGACTTCCTGCCAGCTTCCCCACTGACTTTGCTTGTCAGAAGCTGGCTGTGAAGGTTGCAATTGGCGATTGTGTGACTGCAGGATGCTGCAAACATCGTACATGTGTGCTAGTTGCCAAGCGCCCAAATCGTGATCATGTGACTGTGGGGACATTGTAAGTTAGACCAGTTGTAAACTACTTTTTCAGCATTTTTGTGAGTTCAAGCAGTCAATAAACAGGGCAGTTGTTAACCGAGGACTACCTCTAATAGGCATAACTATTAGAGACATCTCTTTTCATGACTTGTGTTTGAGCTGAGGTTTAGGAATATAATTATTTTGTCTCTACAGGGCTTTGAATTCAAAAAGATGCATCGGAATGTGAAAGGCATGAATATACAGTAACATGAGGCTGAAGCTCCTTAAAGAAGCAGAGTCTTTTCTCAGGAATTCATGGCTATCTTCTGCAGCATTTCTAGGAAAACATGGAGTTGATTGAAGGAGTTGCAGACAAATTTTCCCTCTGAGTCCAAAGCACTACACATCTCTAATCATCATATCATGAGTTTACAGTCTAGGTTGGCTGGGTCACCCCATGATCTGAATGATTGGGGTACAAATGAAATCTTATGGTATGTACTGGTAGCTTTTACCTGCAAATAATAGGAATAAAGTGGGTTATTTTCCCAGGTATTGCTGGTACAGCAGCTGATTCCCTGGACTGCTGAAATGGAAGCTGTGCATTTTACAAGCAATGACTGATTTGAAAGAAAATCAGCACTGCTAACCAAGGATTGTTATAGAGTTTGATGGGGCCACAGAAGGCATCTAGTCCAACACCCTCCCCCCACCCTTCAGTGCAAGAATTGAAATTAAAACATAGAAGAGAATATCTGTAGCTCAGGGTTGAACTGCGGAGTCCTTGGTGCTCTCTGAGCTTGGCTGTTTGCTTGCAGACGTTTCATAACCCAACTAGATAACATCATCATGGTGACTGAGTGTGGGGTTTGCTGCCTGTTTATATACAGTGGCTTGCCCTGCCAGTTTTGCCTCCTTAGTGTTTCACAAAAAGATTGGAATGCATCCCCTCCATCAGTCAACACTCAGATAAGTAGGGATCAACACCAGACAAACAATCAGGCGGGAAACAATATCTAATCAATGAACTACCAAGGATGCAGCCACAGGCAGCAAATCCCACACTCACTTGCCCGGATGAAGTTACCTAGTTGGGTAATGAAACATCTGCAAATAACCAAGCTCAAAGAGCACCAAGGACTCCACAAATTAAAATGTCTCTGAGAGTCACCTAGGCAGCCTCTGCTTGGTTATCCAGCAAAAGGAGCCCATTACCTTCCTAGGAGACTGGTTTCCCTACTGAACTGCTTTTACTAATAGGGCATTTTTCTACATATTAAATCAGCATCAGCCTTCCTGTAATTCTGGGATGTTAACAAAAACTCTGGGGTGTTAAATTACAGGTCATGACCTTCCTACGTGGGCAAGGCATGGAGAAATGTGAATCACATCACCATGTTGAAAGGACTGGAAACTATTTTGGCAGCATCACTACTGTCTGGGGGCTCCATAGAAAGATCTCAGGATATGGTTGTGAGGCCCAGTGAAGGAGGGAATAATGGAAGGACCATACTGTTAATATAACTCAGTGGGGTTCCTCAGAGCAATGTAGATACAGATACTATAGCTATCTGGTAACATATTACTCTGAGGACACCTTTATTATGATGCATATTGAGGGGTCATTTGGCCAGGATTGAAAGCCAGATGATAAAGGTGCAATAAAGTGGCTATTCTTGTGGCAGACTGCACAGGTATACAGAGGTAACACAAAGGTCCCTTGTCTTCACCTATCTAGTCTATCACCTGAAACAGCTGCATTCTTTTAGCAAATGGTAGGGTCCTGTTACTAAGGATCCTATATATGGGAAGAGGCTGCCCTAGACTTAACCATTAGTTCCATCCAGGTTTCCTTATAATGCACATGAAGTCTTGAGGCTTATGAGTTGAGGACAGCAAGTTTGGTGGTGAAGTGAGAAGGTCACCTGCAACCAGAGGTGACTCACTATGTTAAAGCTGTAATAATCTGGACAGGGCCCTCTTTAATATGCAGCAAAAATGCCATCCTAGACCCAAATCATTCTCACCACCACCACCACCCTTCACCATTTGCTGCAATTTCTGTTAGAAAAAATTAGGGCTGCCTTTATTATGGAACCCTCTACAATACCGGGAAACATTTGTTATTAAAGGCGGACAACTTGTGTGTTACGTTTTTACTTCTCTGAAGCATTTGCAAGAAGAATTATTTCTCCCCCTTCCCAACCAACCTTTTAAAAAAGTGGATAAAAAAAAAAAAAGATTGCACTGAGCCGGCAAATACTTTAACTCCACATGATATTATGTGTCTCACCAGAATTTGGATGCCAGCTGTACTAGTCAATCTGGCAGGCATCATAAGCCCCTTACAAAGAAAGACGTTTCTGCATTTGGCATCTTTTACCTGCTCTAGCTTTTTTCTTTTCTTTTCTTTTCTTTTCTTTTCTTTTCTTTTCTTTTCTTTTCTTTTCTTTTCTTTTCTTTTCTTTTCTTTTCTTTTTTCTTTACTTTTTCATTCCTTTTTTCTTTTGCTTTCCCAGGGCAGTTCCTAATATAAGTATTTCACATCTCAGGTCATTTCTTGGACTCTGCAGAGGCATTAGTTACATTGGTTGAGCTCACATCGTATGCTTAGTCAAGAGAGGTAAAAACCTAGCAGCTAGATTACATGATCTAGCAGATAGAATCACACAACTTACTAAACTTCATGAGACTTAACCTTGGATAGATTCCCCCCCCCCCCCCGGCTTGAAAGGTTGTGAGAACCCAGCTCACATTTTCATTTCACTCTAATGTGGGAAATGAGACAACGGATTGATTCAGTAACCTGTGATTTGAATGGGCCCATGTGTGAAACAGTACTGCTATTGAGTCAAATTCAGTTCACGTGTTTATACGGACACATGTTTCCCATCTCAATTTGTCTCTGATAATACCTTGTGCAATCAAAGTAATAAAAGGAATTTCAAGGACATTTCAAGAAACTTTTTCATATATATATATATATATATATATATATATATATATATATATATAGTGGACAGTGTATGTCCACTTTTTCAAGAAACTTTTTCATATATATACAATGGACAGTGTGTAAAGTCCATTATACACTAAGTTCTATAAAGCCCAGCTATATAAACTGAAGTGTAAACTCTGAAAGCTGGACTTTATAGAGCTTAGTGTATAATGATTATTATCTCTTTAAGTGTGAGAACTGGACTTACACCTCTGGCTTGGATCCTGATTTTCTACCTGCCTTGAACCCCATCACTCAGTTTCTGGGATCTCTGGTTAGTCAGCTTTGGTTCATAGAACACAGTATTATAGAATGGAAGAGGTTGTCTAATGTCATGTTCAGTGAAGGATCTGGTAAAGCATGTCAAATTGACAGTTATCCAGGCTCTCTTTCAAGACTGCCAGCAAGAAGAACTTGTCATTTTGTGTGGCAACCTGTTCTTCTGCCTAAAAGCTCATGTAGCTAGGAAATTCCTCCTGAAGTCTAGCCTGAACCTTGTAGTTTTAATCCAATAGATTTAGTCCTGCCTCCTGGAGCAATAGAAAATAAGTTCAGTCCCTCTGCTGTATGACATTATTTCAGAGAATTGGAGATTGCTTTCCTATCTCTCTTCAGTTATCCTTTTCTTTGGGTAAATATACCAAGATCCTTTCAACTTTCCTCATAGAACTAAACTCTAAACCTATATTAATGAAACACAAATGCTGTACCCAAACAAATACTGTATATCATGTTATGGCTTTCACATAGTGGCCTGGTCCATTTTATCCCACTGTGGCATGTTGTACAAACTCAGCCAATCTGTTGCCTAGACTTCATATCTTGTTTTTGGTATCTTGTATTCTGATCCTGAATTCTTTAGACTCTGACCTTGCCTTTTGTAGGTTACCATGTTCCTATTTCTGCAGACCATCTGATCAGACTTAGGTGGTTTTGGATGGGAACTGTAAATGCAATGTTAGAAGAGTTCTTAAAAGGGGAAAACACAGTAGTAAAGGATCTCTACCTGTAGCCTTAGGGAAGAGCTTCAATTTCCTACTTATTGTTTATGTATTTCAAAAGATGATTTAATTATTTGCCTGTTTCAATTATGCTGCCTGGCTTTTTCAAACATCCTGAAGTATGGAAAAGTCTCAGATATTTTCTTTGGTTTGAAATCCAGATGAAATGTGCCTTTCCACTTTTAACACATGCAACAGTGTCTGTCTGTCTGTCTGTCTGTCTGTCTGTCTGTCTATCTATCTATATCTCATAAACACATATTTCTAAATACATTGCATGTGCTAATGCACCAAATAGAGCATAATAACTACACTTCCAATTTATACTGCTGTTTATTATACTGTAAGTAAAATATTTAAAATATTAGCATGTAATAACAATTCCTTTTTTCCTGTATGTAAACAAAAAACAAAAAACAAAAAAGATGGCAAAGAATCCAGTCTTGGATCATGGATTATTGTGTGTGTGTGTGTGTGTGTGTGTGTGTGTTAAAAGGAAGATAAAAACTAATACAAACTAATATAAAATAAGAAAAAGAAAGAAATCAAAGAGAAAGCTAGAAGTGCAAGAAAGGAAAAAAAACAAAAGAAAAATAGAAAAGAAAGAAAAAAGATATAAAGAAGTAACTACCGACCTTCTTTACAGAAGTTATAAATACAATTATAAATTTACCTCTTACTCTATGGTTACAACATAACTCTCTTCTTTCTATAATCTATCCTGTCTAATCATCAAAACCATAAATCATAAGTTCATTTGTTTTCTGTTTTACGCAAGAAGTCCATAAGGGGTTTCTAGTCAGCAATAAACAGAGATATTGTCTTTTCTCTGATCAAAGATCAGAGTAAGTTCCATCATCTTCACCACTCATTCCTCCTTTGTGGGTAATGCCAAATCTTTCCATCTTTGGGCATACAATAATCTTACTGCAGTTATCATGTACAAAACCAAAGTTCCATGACTTTTTTTCAACTTTTTGTCCATCAATCCCAAAAGAAAAACCTCCAGTCTCAATTCTATATTCATCTTTAAAATCTTTAGAATCCTTTGAATCAGAGTGTGGATTTGAATCTAGAATTTTCTAGCTTTTTTACCCATCCACCAAACCCGTTCAATGTCCCTTCTTGTTCACATTTCCAATATAAATTTGAAGTGCCGGATTATGGATTATTCTTGAAAGGGCAATATTTAAAATTTCTGAACAGACTGAACAACATTTTTAAAAGAATTACTTGCAAGGTTAAAAGTCTAAATGGCCACCACCAATTCTATAATTCTGTGATTTTGGAGTCTATGTCCTCTGTATCTCTTGATGGTTTCTAAAATCTAAGAATTTGGTATAAACTTTAATACTCAACCAGTGACTGAGTGGATTACACAACTGCTAAAGAATCTGATTCATCTGTACATTGTTCTATTTTTAAATACTCGCAAATACAACATTTGATTGCTACTACAGATGTTCTAAATGGTAAGGAGTGATGTGTGGAAATGTGACAATCTTCCTTAACTTAGTTGCCTTGATCTAATGTTAATGCTACTCCCAGAATTTTCCATTGGTATGGTCAATGAGGGTTTAGCCCATCAGATCTAGTTGGCAATCATTTGGAGAAGTTTTTATTAAGGAGGAAGGGAAATTTTTTTTAGCCTTGGCTTCTGGTTCCACCCAATCAACAGGCAAGGGGAGGAAAAAATATTTCTCTGCCATTATCATTCCTTCTGTCTTCATAAGAAGGTATAGCTTCTTGAGATAGAAGACCATGAGTAGCAACTTATTTTTGAAAACTCTGAGGTGGAACTGAGAGTTCCTACTTTTTAAATAAGAAGCACTCCTCCCCTTTCCCACACCTTTCAGAGAGGTTCTCTTTCAATTGGGAACCCCCAAATGAGCTATTTTTCCAGTCTTATAGAGCACAGAATTTTAGAAGGAATGGTTTTGGAAGAGGCCTAGTAGATTATAAATGTCCTCCAGAAATCCACTGAATCTGATAAGTGATCCTTCAACCCATATTGGAACACCTCTAGCAAGAAGGAGATCCAACTTGAGACCATTCTCAAGATCAGCAGAAGTTACAAACCCAGCCAATGGCCAGGCAGAGGAAAACTCCTCTGAGAAAAGAACATTTTGTGAGTAATTAACTATTCATGAGTAATCACTAACAGGACCTCTACTAAGACCTCTCTGATGTTATGGTACTGAACTTTCTCAGAGAATCCAGATCTGAAAGCTTCAGCTCAAGGATGATAATTGCTGAAATAAAATTTCAGTCATCTTTTGGCTGTTCTCAGTCAGTTGCTTGCTACTTCATATAGACTTTATTTGTGTCACCAGACCCAGTGACCCAAAAGCTCTAGCAATAAACTATCCAAAAATCCTAGCTTTTTAGCCTGTCATAATTAAGTGGTAGAAGTTAGGGTTTAAGGAGCTTTATTAGCAGAACCTCCAGTCTTTACTCCATAATCTTACATGATCCTGCATTTTTATTCACCATTTTGCATGGACTAAAATTTCATCTGCAGGTTTTAAAGGGCATCCAAAGAAGAAAACCTCCTTTTGGTCTACAGTTGCCATTAATTCATTTCGCACGTGCGTGCATGCACGCACACACACTTTCAACATCTAGCTGGTGGGTAGTTATTTTGCCTCTACCTGTAACACCATTCAGTGATTGACCATAAGCAGTGATTAGCATTTCTCATGCTCTTTTGTGAGAATGTCATCTGTACATACACACACACTTTTTCTAACACTTGGAGGAAAGGAGAGAAGTGGTTTAGCCTAATGATCATCACGATATGCTAGCTTTCTCAATTGTAGGTATCTTTTTCCCTTGAAAAATTCCTAGCTTAGAGGCATCTGCAAGGTGATGTAAGATAATACACTTTAGGTGCAAATTAGCAGTCAGAACTGTGTGTTTCTTAAAGAAAGTTGGCAATGTGAACCTTACAAAAATGAGCCAGAAATCAGCAACTCAGGTCAAATTAAACTGAATTAAATTGAAATTTAAAAAATAATGTAAAACTAGGTTGGCAGCCATTTGAAGGAACAGCTTGACTTGTGAGGGGTCTGTACTTTTTCATTAAACACACACACACACAAACTGGAAGCTGCTAAAATGGAACCAGAGCTGATAAATAATATATTTTCAGATCAAACGGACATGGAAATAAACACACAATATCACTCTCAAATATTAGTAAAAGCCAATCTATAACTTTATTGGAGATTTAGGAGATGAAACAGAAGGTCCAATAACAGAGGGACTGAAAGTACAGATGGGAATACCACGTGCAACCAACAAAGATTACTGAGGCTATGATTCTAGATTCCTGCTATTTGGAACACAGTGGGAATTACTTTCAAGTAGAAATGTATAGGAGTGTGCTGTTAGATGAATATGGACGGTTCCTTAGTTATAAAAAATAAAGGCGAACGTGATTGAAAAGGAATAGGATATAGACAAAAGAGAAATGGAGTAATAATTTGATATTGCTTCTTGTACATGCATTAACACAGGAGGTGCCTTCATTTCTTGAGAGAAGCAAATTTTGGTTTATGGCATTCTTGTATTGTTCCATCAGTTTATTTGCCCAAACATTTTTTGTATAATAATAATAATTCTGAAATTAATTCCAGCATTAGAACACTCACAACTTTTAGATTCTTCAGGTCATTTGTATCTTTCCGCCACTTACCTTACTGACTTATATGCACACTTAAAACACTGCAAATAAGCCACCTCAGTGTCATTATACTGTACATATATTTACTTTTGCGTGGTGTTTTACTGATGTTTATTACGGTTCTGTTGCAAAAGGTTACGTGAAAGATATCTAAGTTTCACTGTACACACAATTGCATTACAATTTTTGTTTTATCGGTTACATTAGCACATTTATACATAGGAGAAATACTGAAAATTAATCATGGAGATTAAGGTTTACACAAATCAGCCTCTACCTGTCAAACCCAGGACAGATGTGGGATGATTTTTAACTCACATGAGGTTAGATGGAGGTATCTAACATGCTTTTTCCTTGATTCGGAATAATGGTATGGAGTTTTACCTATGATATTCAATACAGGAGCTCAGTGTATAAAAATCAAGAATAAAAATAAATAAATATCAGCAACCTTTTAGAGTTCGCTAAAGGAAGAAAAGTCTTGGTTGGAAGAAGAGGGGAGAAAGGAGCTATGTGGATTTAGGGATCAACAGATCTGACCTCCAGTCAGAGAGATTCTTGTGATCAGTTCTCCCAATTACAATCTTCCTGAACAGGTGGGAAGATTACAAGGGATGGAAAGAAAGCAAAAGATGCATTGACATTACTCTCTGTTTGAAAAAGTCTGGCCAGGATTGCACCATCTCTACCCATCTGGTTTTCATCCATCCTCCATTGTCAGATGGCCATTCTGGTTTAATCTCCCTTCAGTTAGTTTGCTTATCCCACTTTCCATTCTTCTTCTTCTTTCCCATCCCTTCTTTCTTTTTACTAACATGCACACCATATTAAAAAAAGAAAAGAAGAAAAGAAAAGAAAAACAATACTACTATTTTTTAATTTAGCCTTCCTTTATTTATCATTCATCCAACAAAGCTTTTGTTAACACCCATCTTCATTTAACTGTGTAAAATGGATCTTTTTCTCTTGCAGGAATGTTTCATTTCCCTGTCCTGGTTTGTGGCAAGTCTGTGTGTGTGTGTGTGTGTGTGTGTGTGAGAGAGAGAGAGAGAGAGAGAGAGTGTTTGGCTGTGTTTTCACAGGTGCTTACTGCCTCCTGAATTATTGGCAGGATGCCTTAAATACACATTGCTGGGAAAAGGCAGTGAAAGGGGCTTTTATCTCCACTCCAAATCTGTGACTTTTCTGAACGCCTCTGGCTAGTCCCTGTGCGATCCAGGATGGACGGTCTGATCAGTGACATCTGCAGGTGGGCCAATGGAATGTGATTAGAGTGATACAAGCAACATTGCAACAGTGCAGCACAAACCATGCCTCGAAGGGGTGGGCTTGCAGTGCAACACTGTGACAGTAATTTAATTGATTTGATGAACATCACAAAAGCCTGCGGATAGTGCTGGACCTGTTCCTACTTCAGGGCTTTTGACCGTTCTTATGTATTTATATTTGTCATTCGAAATATCAAGGATGGGGAGCGTAAAGCACCAGCAGAATGAGAGTTTTCCTGCAGAAATTATTTGAGTAAGTAGTTGCTGTGATCAAAAGATCACGTAACTTGAAAATGATCTCATGTTTTGCCCTGTTTGAATAAAAGTTACACACACACAGTTAAGCATCTGTGTTTATTTTTCCATTAAGTTCTGTTTTCTCCCGTTTACATTCCAGAAGTGGGAATGGATTACTTGACATGAAGTTGATCAGACTACTTCTAGAACTAAGAGGGTCAGAGCCCGCTTTGAAAGGGGTCCTTGCAATAACCCTCAATTAACAGACATTTTTAAAATTAAATTTGCTTCATAATATGTATTTTAAACTTTTTTTTCCATCACATGTATTTTTGCCACGAATTGTGTCATGGCACTCAGAAGAGCGCAAAATGTAGTGAACAGGTTTGTTCTGCTGCATGCATTCGGCTGTGGGGGTGAATTGGGTCAGCTCATATCTGAGCTCTTGAAAGTTGAATTTCTCATGCAACTTTAGCAGAATCATATGTTTGGAGCATTTTTTTTCCAACAGAATGGCATAGAAGTACAAACCAGGAATATTTAGGAGTGAAGAGGAAGACACAAACTATCTGAAAAAATAGGAACCTATGGCAGTTTGTACATGCCTGCAGACCGCTCTATCAAAAATCAAGACATTAAAAAATGTAGTTAGGAAGATTCCTAATATACGTTTTTCACCTTGGAAACAATAAAAATCTGAAATCAGGTGGAAAATACTACAAGAAAGAGGATTTGAGGATTTCCCACCTGATTACTGCAGAACATTAATGAGGCGTGTTGCAATCCCACAATGTAGTGAAGACCTTTGGCTCAGCCCTGGTTCTCCATTGCAGAAAGTGGAATAATGGAACATTTCTCAGCTGTTAATGCTATATGCCAAAAAGGCTTAAAAGCAATAACCACCAGCCACCTCTTAGAGACTCTTCTGGATGCATCGCCTTTGTAATAGGGGACTCTTTAGTGGATAGAGGAAGAAGTTGCCACTTTCCCTTACAAATAATTTATAGCTTGGAAAAGAACCTCTAAGCACAGGAACACCTTGGCTACCGCTGTAGTTTGTAGCAATATATTGCACAGTGAAATGCAAGATGTGCTGACTGTGAAGACAAGGGCTGATTATGGTCAGAAGAGAAAGCTTGATGAAATTGGAACCGATCTCATATATCTTCCCCGCTGAGCTAGTCCGGTGTGGTGGTTAAAGCACCAGGCTGGAAACCTCACCAGACTATGAGTTCTAGCCCCACCTTAGGCATAAAGCCAACTGGGTGGCACTGGGCTGATCACTCTTTCTCTTAGCCTAAGGAAGAAGAAGGCAAGGGAAAACCATTCTGAAAAGCTTGCCAAGAAAGCTGGAGGGACTCCGCCATGTAGTCACTGACTTGAAGGTACATACAGACACACAGACACACAGATACAAATCTTCTGCAGATGACTTAGATCATGCTGACTGGGATCTTGCAGGGAATAGTAGTCCGAAAACATCTGGAACGTAGTTGGTTGGGGAAGTTAGACTGACTTTTACAGTTGTTCATGTGTAATTGTTTTTATGTATTTATTCTTTTTAATTATGTACGCCGCCCAGAGTCAACTTGTGTGAGATGGGCGGCTATATAAATATGATAGATAGATAGATAGATAGATAGATAGATAGATAGATAGATAGATAGATAGATCTAACTTCACTGGATATTCCACTAGATACTCAATTAACTCTTCGAGCTTACCATCAGGAGCTGAATTTATTTCATATTACTCTAATTCAGTTCAATTCATGCAGCTCTGATGTGTCAGTTTGCTTAACATGAAAACTATGGTATGCAGTCAAAATGGAATAAAGATTCATCCATTGTAGTGAGAATTTCTGGGGCAGATATCACAATACTCACAGCATTGTCCTGAGTGGTAGCCTATTGTTGCCTAGCAAGAGAACCTCTGCTATTTCTTCTGAATTACAACAAACAAAACAGACAGTTTTTATTTATTCCTAACCTTGGGAATCACATTTAAAAGCTTGTCCCTGCCTTCCCTTGCTTTCAGAAGCTACAGCTGCTTAATAAAAGCTCAAGTAATTTCAGTTTGTAATCTTGCAAAAGTGACCCCCTTTTTTCCAGTGACAATTTCTTGCCGGAATAGCTACATTTATTTACAAGGCAAAAAGGATTTCTTATACTTTAGCCATTCTTCTAGCCAATTTTATAGGCAGAATTGGGTGCAATGCCATTAACTAAGGAGTGGATGGAAATGGGGAAAAATAGTAACCTCCTCCTCCTCCTCCTCCTCCTCCTCCTCCTCCTCCTCCTCCTCCTCCTTCTTTTTCTTTCATCAGTATTTTTTTAAGAGTTGTTATCAGCTTTGGTACTACTATAGCATAACAGTTCTCTGTGTTACCTTGTGCTGTCTTTATTTTTCTGTATCTAGCCTTGTTCTAATTCTATAGCTGCAAAGGTTAGAATCATTCAAGCCGTGGTATTCCCTGTGACACTCTACGGAAGCAAAAGTTGGACTTTGAAGAAGCAGGAGAGGAAGAATATTGATGCCTTTGAACATTGGTGTTGGAGAAGACTCCTGAGAATACTGTGGACAGCCAAGAAAATAAATTGATAGATCATTGAACAAATCAACCCAGAGTTCTCATTCAAGGCACAATGACCAGGCTCAAATTATCCTGCTCTGGACACATTATGTGAAGACCCAGCTCTCTGGAAAATGCTGAGAAAGGTGGAAGGAAAGAGAAGAAAAGGATGACCAGCAGCAAAGTGGATGGACTCAGTTGGAAGACCTGAAAGATCAGGTTGGGGACAGATCATCATGGAGCAATACTATTTATATGGTTTCTAGCAGTTGAAAACCACTTGATGGCACATACTAATAAAAAATAATTTTGCTATTGTGCCTATCATACTGGAGAGATTTGGAATACACACACACACACACATACACACATACACACAGATGTTCTTTCTACTGGAAGTATTTGTCTGGTTTCCTATACCTCCTCAGATTTGGAGTGTGCAGCCTCTTTTAAGTACATATGACTTTTAGTCCATTTTGTTAAATGTTCAGCAAATTTAACACTGGCAAAAAGAGTGGTATTATATTTTCTTATTTTAAATACTTTTATGCATATTTATTATATCCATGTCTGTATATGAAGTTTCTGTATGCAAGTAGATAGATATCCAACAATTCCAAATACATGCACATTTTTCTGTCCAGCTTTCTCAGTGATGTGAATTTTTAAAAACTGTTTTGAGCTTCCTCAAACACCATAAAGGAAGATGACTGCAGTGAAAACGCATCTTTTTCCCTTAAAAAGAAAGGTTAGAGCAGGTCTGTACAACTTGTAGAGGGGAAAGAGCCACACTGATCAATTAAAAATAATCGTGGGCTACCAAGAAATACTGTCATGTCAACCAACTGTTGGTTGGCTAGTGGAGCAGCAGAAGCTCTGGAGCGAGTGGTGTCAGTGAGATCTGGAGGGGTTGGAGGAGCTCAGCAACACATCTTTCAGGGTGATATCAGTGGTGGTGAATTTATTGACTTCTTGAAAAATGTCACATGTGCAGGCTGGGTGAGACAAACAAACCAACAAACAAAACAGGGCCCATGTGGGGCCACCACCATATTGTCTGCAAAACTGATATTATCCTTGCATTTCAAAGGCAGGAAGCAATCTAGAACTATATGGTTGGAAGGGGTCCTTGATGCCATCACATCCCAATCCTATGTCTGGTGCAGGAATCCAGATTAAAGCATCCAAGTCAGATTGCCCTCTAGCCTCTGCTGGAGCAAATCCAATGAGGGGAATACACCAATCCTCTGGGTCACTGGTTACACTCTCAAACTGCCATTATTGTTGGAAAGATTTTTAGTCATTCAGCCAGAATTACTTTCTTCTAAAACTGCTATTCTGTGTCCTTCACTCTGGAGAGAAGCCATCTTTATTTTCTTCTACGTGACATCTTTTTTGGTACTTCAAAACAATGATTTTATTCCTCCCCAATCTTCTCTAGGTTAAGGATATATTGTTTCTTCAGCCTGTCTCTGAAGGGCCTCATTTCTTGTCCACAGACATCCTCATTGTCATTCCATGAAGCTGTTCCAGGTTATCTAAATTCTTTTCAAAGTGTGGGCACCAGAACTGGATACATTTTTTCAAAGTAAGGTCCTGACCAATCCAGAATCAGGTGGAAAGGCTAGCTCGTCTTCTTATCAGACAAATACAATTTATGCACATTTGTTCTCAAGTTTTTGGCTGAGAAATATTTACAGATGTGACATTGCAGGAACAGATGAATTGTGCAGCCATTCTTGTTTCAATCTTTTTAGCCAATGGCAGTATTTCTTTTATGGCTTGGCTTTGGATCCAGTGGAAATTAACTTTCTGAAGTGGAGGGTGAGAAAGGTCAAAAACATTTTGATTCTGATAAACATGGATATTCAATTAAAGTGGATGACTGCCCAGAGTCAGTTTACTGGAGTGGCCTATGAGCCCTGTAAATAGGTAACTAAGCAAGTAAATACATATAGGATGTCCTTGTTTTTTTGCACTTTCTAGAACATGCACTTTTATCTCTGAAATGCTGGATCATCAATCCATTCTGCTCAGCATGACATGTATTCATGATTAGTGGTTCTCCTGGGTTTGAGGTAAGATTCTTTCTTGTAAGTAAATAAGGATGAATCTGGGGCCATCTTGTTTTTCTATTTCATTCCCACTCTTAACCCTCTAAGGCCACTGTGCTTCCCCAGTGGATATTGTATTCTCCCTTAATTTTTCTTTTTCATCTACTTCTGCAGATTTTGGGGGCCCTATCTGGGTGACCCAGGCTGACCCTCCCCCTTTTTATATGGGAGGCAGAAACATCCACCTGGATAAAATGAGTATGGTATTCATCAATTAGAAGGTACCACAGATGGTGAAAGCACATAAGGTGAAATAACAAGGGTAAGATTGAAGAGGTAGGTGGGGTACTTGTCTGCACACACAATATAAGCATAGAATTAAGCTGGTTACTGGTTCATGAAAGAGTGCCTCTTCCTAGCCATGATATATTGTGTGATATGCAGTAATTATTTAGGTGTACAGATAATTGTGCAGCAGTTAATAGCCTTTAAGAAATCCTTATTTTCATATGCACAATCTCTTTTTGGTCTACAGGCATGATAAAACTTTGCAGAAGTCCGTGTTTAACTTTTGGTGTGACTCATCATACCTGTAGACCTGCCTTCCAAGCATAGGAAATATATTATCCTTTTTCTTCTTTTTCCCGTTAATTGAAAAGCAATTAAATTCATTATGGTTTGCAGTTTTGGTGTCCAAATGAGTCATCTCTTCTGCAGCTCCTTTCTCCCACTTCAGATGATTTAAAATATATATTGTTCCCTCTTTCATTTTTAAGACCTTCTACCCTACCCCATGTTTCTTCACAATGTGGATTTGGTCTGCTGAGACTGCTTATGTTGAAAAATTTATCTGGACTCACCTCACCCAGCTTCATACCAGGTATGAAACCATACAGGATGTGCCACATCTAATTTTGAGATTGGAGATCTTTTCTTAAAAACAGAAACAAAGCAAAGTTATCAGAAATAAAGGTGTGCAGATCATCTCTGGCCAATTCAGCATGTTGATGCAGATTCGTAAAATCAAGTTGATCTGTGCCAATTCAAATTCAGTTGCCTCAATCAGTTTTCCTAAAGTGTGCATGTGGATGTGCAAAAGCTCTTCTGAGCTGTCACATTAATTTCAACCACAATCAGCTCAATCCAAATGTCATTCTGAGTAAGAAAATCAATTTGATTTGAAGATCTCATCCAGCTGGCTTCAAACTGAATCTTCAAGAGGAATATTTGAACAGCTTGCACTTCAAGTCTGCAAGACCACCTCATAATGTGTCACTTGGAAGGCCTCTCAGAATTGGGAGGTGGTGCAGATGCTGCCAAGGAATGGGGATATAGAAAAGAACCCTGGGAAGCTCAGTGGGAGGAGTAGGAGAACCTCTTTCTGCCTGAAATGGCAGATCTTCCTGGATTAGGAATGATGCATTTCTATGCTGGAATGCTTTGATTTCTCATCCACCTTTACTAAAGCATGGCAAATGCTGACAGCAGGGTGGACAAAGACTGAGATATATTGGGGATGCCAGAAGAAGATGGAAAATGCCTGTTCAGTTCAGCACACTGAGCTGGAAGCCCTTGCCCAAGGAATATATGGATTTCACTTGGACTCAACAGGCCTTTTGCACCTCCCTTGCTTTTGCTCACACAAGTTTTTCACATTAGTTGCATGCATTGCAAAAATCTGCCAGATCCAATCGCAGAATCATGCTTCTGCCTGGGGAAGTAGAATGGGGATGCTCAGAGGGAGGAAAATAGCAGCAGCTGGTTTCCTAAATGATAATACCAGCCCTGCCTTTTTGCTCTAGCAAATTACCGCAATTGAGAATTACACTGTGTCTTTCTCTCAGTGCCACACATGGCAGGTTTCCTGAACTCCGTGGCTCCGTGATGGACAATGGATTCTTCTTAATTCTCAGCGTGGTTCTCTTGCATTTATAGAATAATAGGGGCTCCCCCTGGTGACTAATGGAATACCTGCAAATTCCCCTAGCTCATTACCGAGGCAGCTAGATAGAGCATCCCTCTGTCTTGAATCTGGCTTAGTTCTTCACTGCAGCAACAGCTGCATAGATGTCCACAGAACAAGATAGATAGATGATTGATAGATAGATAGATAGATAGATAGATAGATAGATAGATAGATAGATAGATAGATAGATAGATAGATATTGCTCTGTCCTTGTTTTCTATGATTCCCCCAGAAATTCCCAGCCAATTCTGCTCTGTCCTTTGAATGACAACTTCTTTATACAGTCAGATTAAAATTAAAATCTTGATAGCCAGTTAGGAGATTTGTTGGAACATGTTTTTATTTCCTCCCTCCTCTTGTACCCACTTATCCCATCGGGCTCCCTATGTGGTCCCTTCATACTATATTGCAAGGACTGAGAAGTGCCATCAGCTTCAGCTTTTCTTGGAAACCAATTTCAAAATAACTAAGGAGGGCCGAATGACTGTGTGACAGGAACTGGTTGAAGCACAGCACTAAGTTATAATGTCCTTTGCTTGAATTCTGGCTTGGCACGTTGAGTAAACGTGCTGCAGTTTAGAAACTAGGGCTTGTGGATTAGTTCTACAATTGTACTATCCCCAGATTTGGTTTATTCCAGCTACTTATTTGATCTGTATCCCATCTTTCTAGTCTAGTGAGCGAGCAACTCAGATGACAACATTTGAAATGTCAAAAATAGAATATAAAATATTACAATTATAGTGTTAATTCTAAATATAATAACATTCTTTAACAGTCAGAGGCCTGGCACAATGAAAGTTCCTTTACGTAGAATCATTTAGATGGACTGAGTCCAAATACAAACGTGCTAAATGTTAAGAGATTGGAAGTGAAGCACAACTTCTTTGGGTATAGTCTATAGTTTGGGGCCAATGCAGGAGAATTCTGGAAATAGATACATGATGGGCAGAATTTCAACTTCTACTCCCAGAATTTTTCCATGAAACTTTCCTTGTTAGGGAAAGGCCATTATGGTTAGAGAGAAAACAAGGGGAGTTATGGTTGAGCTATATTAAATCATGCACTGTGTGGAAAATGGGGGAATAGGAAATAGAATTAAATATGAAGAGACAGGGAATGGGGAAAAGGATTTATTTACTGATGGATTTATATGCTGCTATTATTTCACTGATTTCTGGTGGTTTACAACAGTTAAAATACAATCGTGTCAATTAACCTAATTATGGGAAGAGATATAGAAATAGAATACATTTAAAACCATTTAAAAATCCACACAGCATACAACTACAGGCAACATTTCAGTTCAAGCCAGAAACCTTCAAGAAGAGCTCCATTTTTAATGGAGTCTTGCTTCTGGATGGAGAGTTTTTTAGAACACGGGAACCATATCTGAAAAACATTTCCTAGACTCAGCCCTTCTCACCTCCCATCTTCTATAGATGCTGTAAAAGTATCAAATTGGCTACCATCAAATTAGCTACTATCAAATATGGTACCATTAGCTACCATCCAATGGGGATGGCCACCAGTTTAATCCATCATGGATTTAAATGGGGCCTGGACTGATTAACGAAAGATCTAGCTACCAATGGTCAGCAGCACCTGTAACACCCCACAATAGCATCCATGGCAGCAGGTACACAACGACATCATCATGCAAATGCTGCAATTATACACTTGCATTGCAACATTTGGTGCAAGTATGTAAGGTATGAGATTTGCTGTTCCTGTATTCTTGCACAGGACCGGATGCTAAAAAGATAACTATGTTTCTGATGTGC
This sequence comes from Python bivittatus, assembly GCF_059951505.1. Taxonomy (NCBI): domain Eukaryota; kingdom Metazoa; phylum Chordata; class Lepidosauria; order Squamata; family Pythonidae; genus Python; species Python bivittatus. The sequence continues at coordinate 53,190,362 of NW_028277034.1, read as the reverse complement.
CCACCCAAACATGGATTTCAGGAAAGGATGGAGACAGTGTGCCTCTGTGGCTGAAATGGGGTTAGCCCTGGAATCTCTTCTATTAGTTCTTTTAAGATGTGGAGAAGAGCATGCATACCCCATTTGAGATAGCTTCCAGCAGAGAATAGACACACTGAGACAAGATGGGTGTATTAGCCATTGATTAAGAGAGCTAAACATATCATTATTAGACATACAAAATATCTGAAGTCGAGCATATCTCTAAGAACATCTGGCAGTGGGGATAAGCAGTAAGACTTATAGTTTTCTTTGTAAGCTTTGCACTATGAGAAATAAGCTGGTAAACTAGATGTCCTTTAGCCAGATCTCCCCAGAGTCATGTTTTCCACCTTTGTTGCTGTCTGTTTTTGAGAAGCAGCATGGTGTCATTCATTTCATGAGTGGCTCATAAAATGGGGGTGGATTGGAGAGAATAAGAACCAAATGTTCAGTTCTAGAGGTGGCAGACATATTGTTGCTCCAAATCATATTTATTTAGCCACTTACTGAGTGTTTTTTTAAATCGACAAACAAATCTTTTAAGCAGCATATCAGTTCTGAAATCATGCTTTAAAAAAAAGAGTGCTTCAATGAAGTCTTTAAAAATCTGGGTGGCTTAACTTCCTTTAAACAAACAACTTCTGGAAGCTTGGCTGTTGAAATACTTTTGTATTAAGGAAAGCGTTTGATGTGGAAATTATGATTGCTTCAACTGGATAGCTCAGCTTGCTTTTTGCAACTAATATATTGTGTGTTTGCATGTACCTGTGAATGCGTATTTGTGTTTCCCCTTGGACTAAAGTGCTGGTACTTTCTGAAAATTGCTCATAGCATATTTGGAGGAGGAAACATTCCATTCACAGGCTTGTTTCAAAGAAAAATAGACGTCTAGTCAATTTTAGTATTTGTTGGGGCACGGATCATTTCTTATTCATGGGTTGGAAGGGACCATGCAGATCACCTAGATTAAACCCCTGCTTTGTACAGGAATTTGGCTTATGGAAGGTGTTAAAAATACCACAAGATACTTTTGGAAGGAAAATTCAAAGGGAAAGTCCTTGCCTTCTAGAAGGACCTTCATGGATCCAGCCTGCCAGAAGGACTCATTCAATTGAATTGTGCTCAGCACTTCTGTTAGACAAGTACTATATACATGAACTTTAAATTCTGCAGGTCCATTGTACAAGAATTGGCTGGAGTTCCTTGGAAACATCTCCTTGTGGCTCCTTCCTAACCTTTTCTGGTGCTGTTGGTTCTGTTTATTGAGAAAAACGTGGCACTGTTGTATCTTAGATATCTGGAATGAAACATTGATGGGAAACCCTTCAGCAACCATAGCACTAGTTCCAGTTGCACTGAAACAGCTGGAGATTGAGGAAAGTGAGGGGGGAAAGTCATCATCGGCTCCAAAGATTGCTGGAGGCCTGTATTAATGTATGCACAGATCCCCTTTCTACCTGTTAAGCCCACCAAAGATGGTTAGCCTGAAACCATTGCCCACAGCTCCCAAATACAGAGAGGGCCATTTGGAATATAACTCCCCATTTTAAACTGTTGAATGAATTTTGTGAATATTATTTAAGAAAGTAAAATCAATAAATTAAATCATAATGGCAAGCATTTTATGGTAATGTGGTAAGCAATTTCTTCACACTCTCCCAGTTATTGGGCCGGTAGATTGAACAAACGAAAACAAAGGAGATGAAAAAGGGTTGTATGAATCTAGGATGCAGCAAGAGGGAAGTAGGAGTTAAGTAGTCAAAGAACTGTTCTGCTCTTAGGCCTTTCAGAAAGTTAAAAATGGCAGGGTAGGATTGGGGTGGGCTTTTCCATTCCAGCTGTCCATGCTCCAGGTCCCTTTTTGCTTGCCTGTCCAAGCTGTGGTGGGATTGCTGGAAACCACCTCCCTGCTCTTTTTCTTTCTTTCATTCTTCTACTTGGCTGTAGATAAGCAAGTACATGGAAATAACCAAGTGCTTTTCTTGGAAATACTATAAAGGATGTTTGTCATTGTGTTCTGGGATTTTTTTAAGCACTTCCTAATGATCTGAAATTTCCTGGTGATCTCCCATTCAAGTTCTAAACAGGCTCAAAACTACTTAGCTTTTTGAGATCAACTCAAGTTGGTTAGGCGCTGCCTCCTTATGTAGTCAAAGACTCCTTTGAGATGAGTTCAACTTCTGGTGACTTCATGGACATGTCCAAGTGGTTTTCTTGACAGCGGAAAAAGTTGCCTTTTTCCAGGAAGCTTCTCAATTCCCTAGTCTGGTGTGTAGTGCTGATATTCTTTGGTGGTATTTCATCTAGTGATTAACCGCCCCAACTTTGTTTAGGAAAATGATGAAATGTGTCTTCTGAACATAACCTTATAAGTATATTTAATATTAATTCAATAAAATCAAGTTTAGTTTTGTCCTCCACACACTACTTTTTGGAATATATTCATCTGGCACACACTGCAAGGTCAAATGTGGCTTTTGGCCTGGGGAAAAATGCATATCTCTCTAGGATAGTAGATTTAGAAGCCTCCAGGCTAACTGGGGACTTTGAAGTGAGTGACCTGCTGACAATATTAAGTATTTTATAACTGTAGCCACTGTCATCTTCTAATGAGAAGCAGGAGGTGGGATTCAGGAGAGAGGAAGTGATATCTTTCTGTGCCCCTAGGCAATCTTGATTGGTAGGCCTCAGAGAAGTAAGGCATTAAGGAACATGTGTATCATGAATGGACAGAGGATTTAGACCTTCTGTCTCCAGTTCCTGGGAGCAATGGAACCAGTAAGGTCAAATTGGCAAGGCAATAGGATAGTTCTATCAGGCTATATTATTCCTTTTCAGTGCTGCCTTTGCTTGAGTCTATAGTGTTATGTCTGCTCCCATTCTCTGTTCCTCTCTCTCTTGGTTTGCTCTGATTAATGTCCGCCAGCTTCCATATGCAGATTATAGCCTTATGTAACGATGCAGCTAATCCATTTCTGAAATCTTTCCTTTGTCATCTCTCTCTATTCTTTGTTACTCCTGTTTTGGGTTTGGTACTAGCATAATACATATCAATACCTGTTTGACCTAGTTCCCCTGGTTAAAAGGGGAAAACTGTACCCATTTACCACTTTGCGATTGAGCTGTATCCAGATTCCAGGTGAGGGGAGCTTCTCACCACTCAAGAACAGAGAGTTGAGGCATTGCTACCTACTTTTCTGGAACATTTTCACCTGGGGAAGTAGCTCCAGATTCCTTGGAAGACAGGTAAAGGCAGAGATTCCAGAAAAGGATCTAGAAGAGGTTTGGGTGTTTGTGACTAACACTCCTCATCCAGGTTGCTGTGCAAGCTTAAACAACAAGCCATGGTTAAAATGTTTTCATACTGCATGGATACCATTCTTAGAACAACCCAGTTTGAAAATCTTCTAGGCAGTTCAACATGCTCCAATTCTGTTCTAAGAAAGCTTATTGCTCTATAAAGTAGCAAAATTGTCTCTTCTCCTCCAACTTTATAAGCAATGCTAATCTTGAGTGCCATAAATGTGGCTGGACATCATAACCAAAGCTGCGGTAACCTGCTGCTCCAGGATGTAAACACACTTAGCATCTGACATTCTCATAAAAAGATAAAAGTCATAGGGAAGAAAGAGAGCATCATCTTCTCCATGTGCTGGACCTGGATATTGCTGCTAATCGTATAATTAGCTCCTTCTGCATTGCTGATTAGCTAAAGAAGTTATAAATATTTATGTCTTTCCTAAGAGCTATGAAAGAGGGGAAATTAATAATGAACTCCCTTTTATAAGTTCATCTGATCTACATGCTCCATGTAATAATGGGGAGATTTTCATAGTTTCTATAGTAACCAGACAACCTAACGGATCCAACACAATGGCTGTATTATTATGATGGAGCATTTATAATAGCCTTTGGTGTGTGTCTGTGCTTGTTTGTTTGTTTTTTAATATTTGTCTCTTTGCACTTTACACCTGCATATAAGAGATTTAAACTGACTCCGAGGTCCAGTGAAAACACAGAATCCTTGTATTAAGGCCACAGATGAAATTTAAGATGACACTGAAGTTCCCATAGGGACATCTTTTTTCACATTTGCATTCCTCAAGACATATTTTCTTCTCTTGATTCTTTTTTCTTCCTTTGTTTTTGCTACATCCTTGTTCTTACTGTTCTGTGAAACTATAAGAAGCATATTATTCTTGCTTATAACTTTCTTCTTCACCCCTATGTCTTCTTCCTTCTTTTCTCCTCCTCACCTTGTTGTCAATATGGATGGATAGATGGATGTGTACATTTCTAACTCTGCTTTGAGCTGCTGAATAGAAAACTGGAATATAAATCTAACAAATGTATATAAAATTTGTTATTTATAGACATGTATATTAAATATATCTAAATATAGATGCGTATACACCCATATTTGTTCATATGTGTATGTATGTATGTATGTATGTATGTATGTATGTATATGCTCATTGGGAACTTTGTGTTAGCAGCTAACTTTTAGCTCAACCTACTTGGTTGTTGAGTTGCACATCAGTTGGAGAAAAGGCAAGGTATACATCATCCATGAATTCAGCTGGAACTACATTTTTCCATAACAGCAGAGCAGATTCAAAAATGGTGTGTGGGATTCAATATGGAAGGAGGATCATAAGCAGGTCGGTGGGGATAAGAAGAATTGACTTAATGGATGAAAAGAAGAGCGTGGATGTCCAGTTAATGAGCAAGAGAAAAAAGAAAAGAAATTGAGAGAGAAAATGAGAAAGAGAGACCAGGCACCCCGGTGGGATGGATTTGAGAAGGCAACAGTGCGTTTGTTGGCCCAGTCAAGTTGTTTCTTATGCATTCAGGTCCATATTAGATTTCTCCAATTGGTGCCTTTTAGCAATGTTAAACTGCAATACCAGTTTGTGCCCACTAGCATAGTCAGTGACAGAAGGCTGAGAGAAGCTGATTTAGATGTCATTTATTATACATTGACAAGTTCTGTAATAGTTTCCTCTGATAAGGCTGTTGGAATGTTTTCAGGGTTCAGCCTGATTTTCTATCCATATTATGATCACCAAGATCATCTTTTTCTCCTCCCATTCTAATATCAAGCAGTCTCATTTTCTCTCTATCTCCAGTTTGGATTTCTTTACCATGAAATAATTCAAAACCCTTCTACTATTTCATTCTAATTTGTATGCAATAGGGAAAAAATGTAGGACCAAGTGCCATGTTTACTGCATTTCGATGTTATCTTGTATTGCCATATTTTCCTTGATGTGACATTGTCTCATTATGTATTCCTCACATTGATTTTGGATCATTTGGCTTGTCACCATCAGGTGTCTGAGAAAGTTAGGCTGTGAAATTACATATTACAATGAGAGTGGGAAGAATTCAAGATGAGAAAGACATTTTTGGCCTCATGGCTGTCAAAACCTTCTAATTGTATCCAACCATATGGAAAAGATGAAAGAACATGTTGGATGAAAAGGAATAAAAACTGCCCACCAGGATAGATTCTAATCCCAGATCTGTGATTTGTAGTCCAGATTCTAGAGGTCCTGTTAAAAGAAATTCCCACTCCCAAGTCCTGCCTTTCCTTCCTGCTGGTCTAAACAAGAATTGCTCAAACTATTTCTGAAACCAGTGCATGAATTTTCAGTTATTTTATATATTGCACTCTTCTCAATGTGAATTATACATATTTGTGCATTTCATACAACTCTGCAAATCAATCAATCAGTCAATCTTGATCTGATAGTCTCCGTCTTTGGATCAAGAACTATTTGTGCAGTGTTTTGTTGATTCACTCATGTATACTGTCAAATACTCCTAAATTTTTTGGCATAAGCATAGAAACAATAGCACTAAACATTTTGAATGCCTTCTTTTTAAAATCTAGCATTCACTGGAACATTGGTAAAAGTACCATGCAAAAGGATGTTGATGCAATCATATTTGTCAGCCAGTTGATGCTATTTCTCTGCAATACTTATCAATGCACACAGGAGGGAGAATACAAATGACCCAAAGCAAATGTTAAATCTCAACTACCAAAGCTGCAGATAGCAAGGCCAGTCATGCAGTGTGTTGGGAACTAGAGTTGTCTTACCTTGGAATCAAAGAAACAGAAAGTTGCATCAAAATGGGTGCATGCAAAAGGAATTGTATCAATCAAATATTATATTGTATTCATATCTTTTCAATGGGCATATTGCCTAGGCATGCTTTGAAAACAGACCTTCTTCTATGCAGTTGTGTACCAAACAATCACCATTCTTATTTGTTCTTGGGTTTCCAAATGGCCTAATCACTTTTGGGGTACCTTCTCATCATCTTCTCACCTATCCATTCATCTCATCTGGTTTTTCTGCCTCCTCTGGATCACATTTATTTGAACCTTGAATTATTTTTCCACCCAAACTCATCCCTAGTTCTTCCATTATCACCATTCTCTGAAACATTATATACAACTATCAGCAATCCAAGGATTCCTACAAGAAGCTACAGTAGATGACACCAGTTCATACTGCCTGACATACATTTTAGCCTTTTCATTCATAATTAAACCGAGTCCTTCACTTCTCTGCATGTATTAATCAGTTCCATTCCATTCAGACCAGATTCAGACCTATTCAGATCTATTACACCTTCCAACTGTCTCTTAAATGACATAGACCATCATATTTTGTTTGTTATTTTCATTCATTGACTTTACCATTTATTCTTCTTAATTTCCAGATGGGCCCATAGCTGTTGATCTCCACCATCTGTCATGGCTTTTGTTAATCAAAGTTCTCACATAATACTATTTAGCGAGATAGAGAAGATGTAGGCTTGGCTATCGGCCTTATTCCTACCTGTGCCACATGCAGCATTTCCTGCTAATGCTGAGGACAGCATCAGTCACTTCTTGCACATTTTGCTAATGTGCCACAAGAACAACCAAAGCCTACTTTCATTCCAACCATGCTCACACTGTTCTATGCAAGCTAGGATTTTTAGTCTAGAAACAGCTGTTAAGCCAACCAAATATTGTCCACATCCCACCATCCAAGAGGTACATGCATTATACTGACACACACTTGGGATCCTTTGCTCAACATCTGCGATATTTGATTATTTTTTCATTAAAATGTGATAATGCATTTATGGCTAGAAGTATTTAACTGATCCATAAAACAGTATGTTTCAGTTGTTATTTCAATTAATTTCCCATGCCTGAACCATTTGATCTGGTGATCCTTATTCTCATTATCATCCTTTGTCAGCCTGGTAGACCAGACTAGGAAATCATCTCCATAGGAAGATTAAACAGAATTAGGAAGATTATAATAACAGAAACTTGCAAGTCTGATTGTACCTCCTTCTCTTTGACTTCCTCATACATATCACCATCTTCCTGCCATAATATGTCATCTTTTCAAGAATACTTCTATCTCTTTGCTAGGAATTAGTAACCTGCTAGGAATCTATAGCACAAATGGGATTATGGACTATGTCATGTGTAGTATTCTTTGCATCATGTCATGTATCCTGGGTCAAGATTAAGAACTTGAGGAGGCAAAAGTATACTCTTAGGGGCTTTCCCCCACTTTACCTCATCATGTTCTGTTGCCAACATCCCTTTTTTTTCCAGCCATATCGCCATGACACTGCTTTAGTCTTGTCTAGTTGTACCGGTGTTAGAGGGTTCCTTCCCTTATTGCGACAGACAGCCTTGATATTTGCAAAATGTGTTAGATTTGTCTCCCATTAGCTTGGAGAAGAGTAGTGTGAACCAGTGTGGTATTTAATATCTTGTATGGGGAGTGGGGAAGCCAAGTTTCACGTCCACCATATACCATAGAAGGTTACTGGGTGACTTTGGGTTACTCCCTTTGTCAGCTTGTCAGCCCTTCAAGGTAGACCAGATTAGGAAACCAAAGTCATACATGCTAATATTACTTTGATTATAAGGTTATAGTAATAGAATCTTGCAAGTCTGAATGTGCTTCCCTCCCTCCTTCCCATCTTTGTGAGAACTAGGGAGGGTCTTGCTGAGATGTTTTCTCAGGTTACAGTTCTGGCCCAGACTCTGATTCCTTTTATCTGACTGTTCTCTTAGTTGTGGCTCTTCCTCCTGTTCCTCAAAAATTTCCTTCTGCCCATTACACAGCTCAGCCTAGCACACAGGATAGCTGTTGTGAGGGAAAATGGATATATTGTTACAAACTATGATATTTATTGAAATAATGTTTGATATTAAATATTGCTTTCTGAGTTTGGTCAACATGAAAATGGACTGCATGTCTTTTAATTCTGGGCATTTTAGCAGTTTTTTATGTCAGCGTAATCTGCCATGAATCTAACCAATTCAGCGGCATACAAATTTAATAACAATGGTTTCATTTTAATATAATAAGATGAAAGTATATCTCTTCAGCAAGTAAAAGAAGAGCTCTTCCGAATGTTTCAGTGTGGTACAGACATAGTATATAAACCAGTGGGGAAGACTACAGAGAGATGTTGCATATACAAATGCCTGCAGATATATCATTGGCACACTTACTCTCAAGCTTATGCATGACTTCATGAATGCAATTTCATAAAAAGAAATAATAATGTGGATAAAGGACAAGAAGGGAATTGCACCCTCATCACTTCCCCATCCCCCATTCTTATACAAGATGGAGGAGGTAGGAAGCAATTAATTTTAAAGATAAGGGCACAGTATCTGAGAGGGTTTTATGGAAATTAATTGTAATGTTTTAAGAATTGATTGTACTTAATTAACTCTACACTTTTAATAATTGTACTACACGAGGATCTGTATGGGGGAGAATATAATTGCTTTTTTAAATTGAATTTTACTACTAAAATGGTGGGGGGATTAAGTGTAGTGTTTTACTGCTGGGAATCTGTATGGGGTAATTTTTAAATAAAATAACTTACAGCAATTTACATTCCTGTAAATTATGTTACATTAAATTACAAATTACATTATGATGTGGCTGGATGTAAGACAAAAGGACATCCAGCTGCTGATCTGGCTAGAAGCAAAAAGAAAGTTTGATGCTACACAGATAAGCATACCAATGGTTCATGGACTGTCAAAACTATGAACCAACGCAAACTTGATGCTGTCAAAACAGAAATGTCAAGTTGGAACATTAACATTCTGAGAATCAATGAACTGAAATGGATTGGAATGGGTCACTTCACTCGAAAGGCATGTCAGATCTTCTATTTCAGACAAGCAAATCATAGAAGAAATGGAGAAGCCATCATTAATAGCAAAAGGGTGTCAATGTCATGATTGGATATCCCCCCTCCCCATGATAGAATGATCTGGGTTTAGATCCAATCAATCTTATGGTGATGCAGTAATTCAGTGGTGTTCCTTAGAGCGATGATATGTATGAAGATTTGATCACTGAACTACAGCCAGACTTTCTGGAAAATAAAATTAAAGGGGCCCTAGACATTGTTGCTGAAAACAAAGCTGCAGATGTTGATGAAACACCAGTCTTACAAGATGGTGCAGTTAAAGTGCTGCATGTGGTATGTAAGCAGGTAGGAAAACATAGCAGGGGCCAAGGGATTGGAACAGATCGAATTATATTTCAGTTTCAAAAGAAGACAATGTTAAGGAATACTCAAACTATCAAGCAATTGCCCTTATCTCACATGCTAGGGAGACAATGCTCAACCCTTTGCAATCCATCATAAATGCTGAAAGGAGAAAAAAAAATCATATTTTTATGGTCCTGGAAAAGATTGTTGAAACAACCTGGACCATAAGAACAGTGATAAATACTAGATGAAGTAAAACCACACTGCTAACTGGAAGAATTAATAATGAAACTAAAGCTTCAATATTTTGGACACTACTGTGAAAGCAAGAGTGACTGGAGAAGACTCTGATGTTTGGAGAAGTCAAAAGCTATTGAAAAAGAGGCTGACAGAAGACAAATTGGCTAGAGACTTTATGCATGAATTTACCAGTATTCCAAAACAAACAAAAAATGTTACTGACAGACAATTCTGGCCAGAATTAGGTTCATCATCTCATGAAGAGATGGAAGCATTTGAATGACTGAACAACAACAGATTTACATTCCATCATTTCATTGTATTATTACTATTTCTTTAAGAAATTAGTCAAGCCCCTACTTTTGGACCTGGTCCTATCTACTTTTGGAAAATCAAAAGTACTTTTTGCTATTGATGAGAAGGAATAAAGAAGGGTAAATGAAGACAAATAAATAACTAATTGATAAATAAAGGCAAATAAAAGATATGGGATAAAAATACAAATATTCAGCTGTAAGCCTCTACATCATCTCATCATCTTCATCCTTATAGGTAACAGATCCTTATATTTCAAGGATCAGAGGGTTTCTTAGATGCCTTCTCCATCTGGGAAAATGATTAGCAAGCCCTGGTTTCCAGCTGCTGCTCTTAAATGCCAGATCGGACTGTAATAAGGCCTCCCTCATCTGTCATTTGATCATGGATGAGAGGGCTGACCTGGTATGCATTAGCGAAACCTGGCTGGGCCTAGAAGTGGAAGGGGGGGGTGGCCCTTTCAGAGATATGTCCAGCCAGGTTTTGGGTGTGGCATCAGCTGAGAACTTAGGGGAGGGCTGGTGGTGTGGTGATTGTCATCTGAGAATTGGTTACTGCTTTCAGGGACACTGCTCCTTAGGCCACCACATGTGAAAACCTGTCCATTAAGTTGGGCTCTAGGGATCAGTTGGGATTGTTGCTGTTGTACCAGCCTCTCTGCTGCATATCAGCCTCTCTGACCGACCTCCTTGACTCCATTTCTGGGTTGGTGGTAGAGTTCCCCAGACTTATGGTCTTGGGGGACTTCAATCTGCCTTCCTTGGGAGTGGGGTCTGAGGTGGTTCAGGAATTCATGGCCACCATGACAGCCATGGGCCTATCCCAAGTCATTCAGAGCCTGACACAGGGCAGTGCCCACACACTGGATCTGGTGTTCCTGTCGAAGCAGTGGCTATGTGATGTGCAATTGGGGGAGCTTATGGTGTCCCCCTTGTCATGGTCAGATCATGCTCTGATTTCCTTGGAATTCTCTGGTGCCACTATCCATTTGCAGGGAGGCTGGACATATTAGACTGGTCTGCCCCTGGCGCCTGATGGACCTGGATGGGTGTCAGAGGAGCTGGAGGTTTTTTCTGCTGGTCTGCTACATGGTCCATTGGTTGGACCATGAGGCTGTGGGGATCCCATCACTTACCCTCTTGGGGATCCCATCACTCTCCATGGTTTACAGAGGAGCTGAGGGAGAAGAAGTAAAGGAAGAGTGATCTAGAGTGACGCTGGTGCTCAACTAAGGATGAATTCGACTGAACATGGGTTAGAGCCATTATTAAGGCCTGCCCTTAAGGGTGAAGTGGTGGTGAAGGGTGGTGAAGCACCAGTACTTCTCTGCCCTTACTGTGTCTGCAGATTTCTGCCCTCCGGCCCTGTTTGGGTGACACGAGCCCTCTTTGGTAAAAGAGGCCCAGGGAACCTTTTGCAAGGATGTGCAGAGGAATTTGCTCAGCATCTGTCAGATAAAATTACTCAGTTTCATTCACAATTGGATGCTGGCCTTGCTGCTGGTCCAGAGGAGATGCCTAGGGTGGAGTCTTGCCCAGTTATCTGGGAACAGTTTGAATCTGTTGGACCTGAGGAAGTGGACAGGGCCCTTAGGACTGTGAGCTCAGCCACCCGCTCCTTAGATCTATACAGCTCCTGGCTTGTGAAAGCAACTCAGGGGTGTCGTGTGAGGGGGTTCTAGCAGTGATGAATTCTTCTTTGAGTGAGGGATTTGTTCCTTTAACTCTTAAGGAGGCCTGGATTTGCCCCCTCCTCAAGAAGCCATCACTGGACCCCATGGTACTGGACAATTGTCCTCCAGTATCTAACCTCCTCTTTCTAGGGAAGGTGATTAAGAAAGAGGTTGTGCTACAACTTCAGAGGACTTTGGGTGAACCAGATTATCTGGATCCTTTTCACTCAGGATCCATCCATTTTCACTGATTAATGTTGATACAAAGATCTTAACAGCAGTGCTAGCAAATAGATTACAGCAAGTGACACTGTTCGTATGATCAGTAGGATTTATAAAAACTGGGCAAGCAGCTGACAACTTTAGGTTAGTTGTAGATTTAATAGACTTGGATAAAAATAAAGACCCACCTGTAATTTTATCATGAGATGATGAAAAAGCTTTTGACAAAATATATAGACAGGGCATGCTTTCTGTACTAAACAGGCTTGGATTTCCTTTGAAATTTATAAAATGGATTAAGATATTATATGAGTTGCTCACATCTAAAGTAAAGGTTAGTTTTTTCTGCTACTTTCCTATTATTTGGAGGAGCTAAACAAGGGTGTCCACTTTCACCCTTGCTTTTTAATATTTTCATGGAACCCTTGGCTTGTGCTATTAGACAACATAGGGAGATTTACAGAGTAGTACATAATTCAGTTGAACACATATTGGTTTTATTTGTGGATGATATTCTTCTGTTTATTTCTAAACCTCATACTACTGTTCCAGTGTTGATGCAAATGATAGATGCCTCTAGTAAAATAGCAGGATATTCTATTAACTGGTCCAAATCAGAATTGATGCCAGTAGGTGAAAATCTGGTTACCCATCCATTTAAGGAATATCAATCCCGTATTTGTACCGAATCCATTAAATATTTAAGTATGTACATACCAAAAGATATAACTCAGTAACCTGTAATATAAATAAAATATATAAAGAGGTTTCTTCAGCTATGGATAGATGGGAGTCATTAAACCTCACCCTTTAGGGAAAGGTGAACGCTCTCAAAATGAATATTATTCCCAGATTAATTTATATTCTAAGAGGAATTCCTATTCAAACATCCAGAAAATATTTACAGAAAATAATTTCTTTATTTAGAAAAAAAGTATGGGATTCTTTGATTCCGAGAATATCTTTACAGAAAATGCAATTACCAGTTAATGAGGGAGGATTCAGTTTTCTGAATCTGGAACTGTATCAACAAGCTTACCTATTGTCAAGTATTAAATACTGGAAGCCAGCAATTGGTGTTAATTTTCTCATTTGGGCAACATTGGAATATACATATATAGATCCTTTGGTTGGATGGACAGTATTAGGATCTAAATACAAGAGAACTCTAGTATCTCTGGAAATTGTTATGTCAGTTAGAAAGCGTTGGAATGTAAGTCTAATAAAAAAAGATTTGATCTTTTTTCCCATGCTAAATGGACTTTATGGAGAAACCCAGCATTAAAAATTGGAGAAAAGATGGTGATATAGAAAAATTGGATGGAAACAGGGATATTGACTTTGGACCAATTGATAGATGATGAAGATGAATTTTTAACATATGCTGTGTTAAGAGATAAATATCATCTACCAGATGTAACCCAAAGGCAATATTTACAACTACAACATTTGTTAACACCACTGTTTGGACCAGCAGCGTTTTCAGCTTCTGAGACACCTGAGATACTAGAACAACTTGTTAAACCCTTTAATGCTAAAAAACCTACTATTAGCTTTTATAGATACTTGTTATCAATAAATCAATTTGACATGGGGATGTTAAGAGATGAGTGGAATACAGAATTGGAAGTTTCTATATTGGGAGAGTGTCTTAACTTCTATAGGAAGAATGTCAGTGGACTTTAAACTACGATTTATACAGGAAAAAATAATATTTAGAATGTATTGGACTCCATTGTGTTTGTGTAGAAAAGGACTAAGACAGCATTTTGTTGGAGATGTAATAAGGGCAATGCTTCTTTAAAACATATTGTTTTACAATGTCCTATACTTACTAAGTTTTGGGAGCAAGTAGTGGACCATATAAATGTGACTATGACAAAAACTAAAATATTCAGAAGATAATATTCTCTTGAATTACATACCTAGTACATGGGATTTGACAACTGGACAATGTAAATGGATTCTCCGTGCCCTTACTATGGCTAAAAGACTGACATTGGACTGATAAATGGATGGCCCCATTTATTCAATGGACTGAAGACCTGATTACACTTGCCACCTATGAGCAGATTGGCTATAGACGTAGACTTTGGATGGACAAGTATAATGAAATATGGGACACATTGATACAAAGTACAGTAGGTTAGGGAAAAGCACTATAGTTATATAATTGCATTAGAAATACACACACACACAAACACACACACACACACTGACATAATATTTGCATTAGATAAATATATTTAGAATTGTAATGACATATTATACTTTATATTTTTATTATTATTTTTAAGCACTTATGCAATTTTTCTGATAATGTATGTATCTTTCTGTTTTGTTCCTTTTTGCTTTCCCCTCCCCTCTTTTTCTGCTATCATTAAAATAAATAAATAAATAAATAAATAAATAAATAAATAAATAAATAATTAAAAAGGATTCAGACCTGGGTATGGAACAGAAGCAGCATTGTTCGTGCTTTTGGATGGTCTCTGGCATGGTGGGGTGGGGGGACATCTCTCCTTGCCTTATTTGACTTCTCAGTGGCTTTTGATATGTTGAGCATGGTATCCTTCTGGACTGACTCAGAGGATCAGGGGTTAGCGGCATGGTGTTGTGCTGGTTCGCCTCCTTTCTTAGGGGTTGATTCCAGTTGGTGGTGATTGGGGGGAAGAGATCCCACCCTCATCCCCTACTGCGTGGGATGCTGCAGGGGTCAGTGCTGTCTCCCCTCTACTTAATATCTATGTACATGAGGTCGCTGGGTGAGCTCATCTGTCATCATGGGGTGAGGTATCATCAGTATGCTGATGATACCCAATTGTACATCTCCAGTCCTGGCAAATTAAGCAATGCTGTGGACATCTGATCCTGATGTCTGGAAGCTGTGAGGGTCTGGATAGGGAACAACAGGCTTCAGCTGAATCCTGGAAACAGTGGGTGGCTTTGGGATTTGGGGCCCTCAGTTCTAGGACTATACCACTTTGGTGCGGATGGGATTGCACTGCCCCAAACAGACCTGGTGTGCAATCTGGGGTTCCTCCTGGACTTAAGACTCCTGCTCGAGGAGCAGGTGGCAGTCGTGGATAGGAGGGCCTTTGTACAACTTCGTATTTTGTGCCAGTTGCACCCATTCCTTGATCAAGGGGCCCTACTCATGGTCACTTATGCCCTGGTCCCCTCCTGGTTGGTCTACTACAATGCACTCTACATGGGGCTGCCCTTGAAGAGTATCTGGACACTTCAGGTGTTGCAAAATGCAGTGGTGTGAACAGTTATGTGGGCTTCTGATAGAACAGGCATTACACTTCTGCTTCACGAGCTGCATTGGTTACCAGCTTGTTCCTGGGTCCAAT
The DNA here is from genome assembly GCF_059951505.1 of Python bivittatus. NCBI lineage: Eukaryota > Metazoa > Chordata > Lepidosauria > Squamata > Pythonidae > Python > Python bivittatus. The sequence continues at coordinate 53,174,987 of NW_028277034.1, read as the reverse complement.
TCAAGGTGTTGGTCTTGACCTTTAAAGCCCCACATGGCATGGGAACGGGTTATCCGAGGGGCTACCTCTCCCCAATTTCATCTACTCATCCCACCAGATCCATCAGAGAGAATATGTTATAGGTTCCTTCATCTAGGAAACTTTGTTTGGCGGGCCCTAGGTGGCGGGCCTTTTCTGCTGTGGTGTCTGCATTGCGGAACCGTCCTCCCCAAGAGTTGAAGTTGGTCTCATCACTCCTGAGTTTTCAAAGCTCCCTCAACACCATGGTTATGTCAGCAGGCCTGGGGACCTGAGGGGACAGGTGAACTAGTGAGGTGGCTCCGTTATTATTAACATCCCTGTCTTATTTTTTGTATTAGCTTTGTTTTTATAGTTTTTATTTTTTTTAATAATTAATAATGATAATGGTTTTAGGTATTTATATAAAATATAAATTTTAGCTCTGTTGTATGCTGCCCAGAGTCACTGGCTTTGTGAGATGGGCAGCTACAGTATATAAATTAGACAAATGAATGAATGAATGAATAGCAGGTAGAACAACCCCAAACAGCTGGCCACATTTCAAACCAGCCCAGTTTCCAGCAGTGAAAAATGACTATCAAAATGTGTTAGGGAAATAGACACTGGAAATCTATAAAAAAAAACCCTTACAAGTTGCTCCCAGGTGGCTTCTTTTGATGAACCAAGAACTTCAGAGTTCTTATGCTTTGTTCAGGGCATAATATATTCAGTAGCAAACAAAGAAGATAACAGTCTGTGGCTGTGTTGGGATAGCCACACACATGCAACAGCTCTGATACATTTATTGAGAATTCATGACCTGCTGACACCCTACAGGGTTTCCTTGGTTCTGTCCTGGTGCCTATGGGAAATGGGGTTCTAACCTTTCTCCTTGAAAAACAAGGCAAGAAAAAAAAGGGAAATATGCAGAGCATCACTTCTGAAGTTCTTTCCAACCTCTTCATGGCAGTTCTGCTATGTGTCACGTGATAAGAGGGGAGGTAACAATGGAGGAGTTGTTAATATTCCAAGTCTTGGTCCAGCTGTTCAATGATGCATTGAGGAAATTTGGGGGACTGTTTTTCTCGGCAGTCGCCCCAGTCCATTTTCAGACTAAATCTGATTTTCTCCCCCAACATCAAATTTGATTTCATTTTATTCTGCTTTCAGAGAGTTCTCCTGCTGATAGACAGATGGACAGAAGATTGACTAAGCCCCAAGCCCTTTTACATTCATTCTTTCTAGCTTTCCCACGGATTTGAAAGAATAAGAAGTTCAGTACGATCAGCAGTATGGTCCTGCATTCAAAGAGCAGATGTGGACAAAATAAAGTTAAACGTCCAAGGATCATTGCTGCAAAATTGAGACCAGTATTCTAAGGCTTATGAGAAGGACTTAATTCGAAGGATGTTAGAATCTAGTCACTTTACAGGGGAGAATTATGTCCTCTGACTTACGTCTTTAAGTCTCAATTACAAAAGGTGAAAATAACTTCAAGTTGAGCTCAGTTTCTGATGATGGCACAAGCAACAACAGGACAAAAACAGTTGCCACTGTACATTTTCCTTCAGAAATAAAATGTCTTTTTTCTTAATCAGGTCCTCTATATTGTCTGTTCAATGTCACTGTTTTACCTGTACATTTTCATTTTACTTGTAAAAAGCTTTGCACATATGAAGAGGTGGTGTAACATGCATAAAACAGAATGTAGAAAGTTTATTATCTCAGAAGTCAGTCACAAAAAACATTGAGAATTATTTTTAGTTTTCCTCGAAATGCAATAAGAAATAGGAACCAGCTAGAAGTAACTATAGGTGGTTCTCGTTTAGCTACCACAATTGAGACCAGCAACTCAATTGTTATGTGAAGTGGTCACTAAGTGAAACTGCGATTGTGCTGATGATCTTACTTCAACTTTCCTTTGCTTTACAGACCTGTGAAGGTCATAAATGCAGGAATTGGTCACACAATTATTTTTTCATAACTTCAAATGCTCACTAAATGAGGTGGTCATACAACTCTCATACTAGTATAGATTCCCCATAAGATACATATTGGGGCTCGTATTTTTTAATCTAGAGATGAGCAACCCCCAGGTTTCTGGATGACACTGATTTATGTTGAAAGATAAAAACAAAAAGCAGCACTGAATAACCCTACAATAATATAATAAAACTGGGGAAAATATTTGTTATTACTACATTCTGATTTTTAATGCTTGTATTGCACATAAGATTAAGTGCATATCAAATTTAAATACCAAAACAATACTAAATACTGAACGTTGCCTTCTTCTGAGATATTTTTTGACTATCCAATCAAGCCAAAACCTTTGTATCCTCAATGGTCCCCCATCCAAATTCTAACCAGGCTAAACCTGCCTTGATTCCAAGTCTAGATATGATTATCTATCAGATATCTGGTGAGTCCTTGGTGATCAAATGCTAATTATATTAAGTAAAGTTGGAAATGGATATTTAACATGTTTAATGGACAGAAACTATGAAATAAAGGAAAGGAGGGTGACTTTAAAGGCCTTTGACCCGGGGATTTGGGTCAGGGGGAGATTGGGTGTGCTACTATTGATGGTTAATATTTAATAGTTTATCCCTGGGCATCGGGGAGGCTATGTTGGGGGGTTTGTTTGCTTTTTATCTTGTAAGCCACCCAGAATCACTTGAGTGAGATGGGTGACTGTATAAATGATATCAATAAATAAATAACCAACACTTTCAGCAAGTTAAACAAATTTTAATCACTTCAGCTCATGAGTCTTAATTTATTGCATACTGAAAATGATCATACTGGATTGGGTAAGTCTATTCTACATCAGCGTTCCTGAAAATACCTCCATTGTGGTGTTCATGCATCTTATTTTGAAGCAGTTTTCTGTTGGGGCCATCTTTATTTTTATTTTTTGAGTGGTGGAGGGAAAGGCCATCATGTCCAACTTTGTTTTAATTTAAGCAAACCACTGAGACAAGAGATGAAGGCAGTTGATGCACCATCACTGAATACTTGGGTATCAGCTTGAACAGGAGGCCCAACAATCCTCTAATCACAGAAATCTTCTCCACAGTATTTTAATTTGCACAGTTCTTCATGACTGCTGTCTTCCTTCAGAACGTCTGGCAATACCAACAACTGAGCAGGACAGAATGATCAATGTTTGGCTCATGACTGTGAACTTCCAGAAAACTCTGGTTGGCTCTTAGGTGATCAGAAAATCAGAAATGCATTTCTTCCATACCTGATGATTCATCAATGCATTTGGTTCAAGTTTTACTTTAGGGAAAAATTACTGGCAGTCTTTGAATATGGGAATACCTTATGAAAAAATGGTGTGTGTGTGTGTGTGTGCACACACAGCCACACATGAAATTTAGATGGATTTGTACCTTTGTGCAATCGTTAGATGCTTCTCCTAAGTAGTAAAGATCTGAAAAATCGCTTTTGCATTTCTTTTTAGAGAGAATTCCAGGAATCTTCTAGAAACCATGCTTGAATAGAGGATTATTTTAAATATAGGCGTGCTACGGAGCTTGGAAAAGTGCATAGAATCTGAGTCAGAATGGGCTGTTTACCATATTGCGAGAAAAGGCAGGAACAGAAAAACTTTGATCTGAAGCTTTGATTTGAAGGTGATTCAATCAAAGCATGACATCAAGTTGAATTATCAAATCACGATGCTGAACTAAAGTGATTCACTGAACAGGACACCTTTGAATTGGTTTGTCAGTTCACTAGACATCTTCACATGTGCAATTAGACATCTTAGTGTACTGGCAATTCTAATCAAATCAACTCACTTTGATGATTCACACTGGATCTTGAGTCATTCACATACCTCTAAGGAAGAGCCACACAGGTATACTTGAAGACATGGGGGTCTGCTTTAGATTCTTAAATTGCAGGGATAATCTTTATGGGTAGGGTAACTTTGTGGACAAGCTGGGGCCTCCTGCACTCTAAAGAAATATAAGCTAGAGACAGCCTCCCACCTCATGTTCTGCCTTCCCTCATCTGGATTAGGGACCTAATAATACCTTATAGAGCTATGAGTAGGGATTAAATAATTTAAAATCCCAGTTTAAACAGCTAGTTTTGGGTAGAACAAACCAATATTAAACTGGCCCTCCTTTATTTAGACATATGCAAATGCAAATACTCAGATGCAAAGAGAGACGAGATTGCTTCTGGTGATGGAATCCAAATTGCACTCAAGCTGTGAATTCAATGGACTGTGTTGCAGTTTGAAAACTATCTTCTTCTCCATTCTTCCCAAACATTTTCCCCTTCCCATCCCCCCAAAACCTGTTACTAACCTTCCTACTTGCAGAAAGATGGCAGCTTATGCCTCTTGGTGTGTGTGTATCTCTGTGTGTGTGTTTAATCCACCCAGAGGTCCATATGTTCTTCCATCATTGTATGATTACTAACTGCTGAGCTTCATGGCATATTGTCCAATGTCAAGAGGACCCAAAGCCTGTAGGGAGAAGACAGGAAAAATTACAGAAGTAGTAAGACCTGTGTTGTTTCTCTAGCCCTGAGGAGATGATAGATAATGCATTTAGGACTTTTATGCTGCCCCCAAAAATCTGGCTTCTTTGCTTATCGTTGCAAGTCCCACTGCTGAATTCTGGAGATCGTTTTGATGTTTAGCGTGACTCAGAAGGTGGGAGAGGAATGTTTCAGTCCCACTCCGATCAGAAGGGAGCAGAAGGGAAAGAAGAGGGTAGGGCTAATTTTTAACTACCGACTATTTTTCTTGGAAATGTTAATTCGTTCCAAAAATGTCTCCCCCCCTTTTGACTTTATTCCAGTTGCCTTCTTTGCAAAAATACTCACATTTTCCTACATGCCTTTCACTTCATTCTTCAGTGTCCCCACTTGCCCTTAGTGAAATTATCAGATGCCCAAGTATGACAATGTGATATGAACTATAATTTCCAGATTGCAGAGACTGGAAGAGAAGTTGTGACACAGTACTAAGAAGAAACAGGGGGCTAAACAGGATCATTAAAGAGTGTGTATTGGCATAATACATAGCTTAATTATTTCTTGTGCTATCTTAAGTGTTTCATGAATCAGGGGTTCTGGTTGGTAGCCCTCCAAGATCTCAGGAAGAAATCTTTCCTATACTTGTAAGGATCTGTGGTAACAGGTTTTCCCCTGGTTTTTGAATTAGGTATTGATGATCATAATCCACATATCCACAATACTATTGTTTTGAATGGGGAACTAAACAGTGTTAGGTTGGTATGAAACAAACAACGTTTTCAATGGGAAATGGATGAGCCACAGCCCCTTAATCCTGATTTATTTTAGTAGGTTTCCACTTTTAACATACACCAATGCAAAACAGAATATTTTAAATGGAAAGATTTTAGAATTTTCCATTTTAAATGGAAAAGTACTTAGCCCATATAAAATAATATATCCATAGATCTTGTCTGAGAATCATAGTGTTGAAAAGAGACATTGAGGACATCTAATCCAAACCTCTGTTCATTACCATTAAACCATTCCTGACAAATATGCCTCTAGCTTCTGTTGGAATTGATCTAGGCAAGGAGGGACCCCTCCCCCACATTTCTGGGTAGTTGGTTACATTATCAAACAGTTCTTATTATTAGAAAGTGTTTTGTTTTTGTTTTAAACAGTCACAATCTGTTTTTCTAAAGCTTAATTCCTTTATTCTGTGTACTGTATTCTGGAAGAGAGGGAACAGGCCTTGACTTGCTTCTGTATGGCATCCTTTTGGGAATTTGAAAAGTCCTATCATATTCCCTTTCAAACCTAACTTGTTTTCTCAATATCTCTTTGTAGGACTTTGCTTCCAGTCCCTTAATCAACCTCACTGCCTATCTTTGAACCCCTTCCAGTTTCTCTGACTCCTTCTTAAAATGTGGAATTCCAAACTGGATGCAGTCTTCAAGGTAGAATCTGTCATGGCCCGGGACTCAGACTCTGACTCTGAAGAAGCTGCTCCAGCTGAACCAGTGGAATGTCAGCCTCAGGAGACACCAAGCCAGGAATTGCCTAAGGCTGATCAAACACAGGCACTATCAGAACAGCTGGAACAGTCAAATGATGAGGCACAGCCTCCAAGCCCTCAGACTTGGCGAGTAGAGCAGAGAGTGGAGCGAAGATGCTCAGTGAGGCTTCTTGCCAAGCAAGGGAGAAGCTATCTTAACTGAAGAGAGCTGGTTGCAGCCTGATTTAAGAGGCAACCCTGACCCATGTTTCTTTGTTGGAAACAACCATCTGATCTCCTACTCTGGCATGTCATTCCTGTGAAATTCTGCTTGTGAACCCAAAGACTCTGACCTTTGGACCGGCTGACAAACCTGACCTGGCTCTCCAAACTTTGGATGGATTTTGACTTTTCTTCTGCATGCTCCTGTTGAAAGCAAAACCGCTCAGGCAACTTTTCTTTCCAAGAGATTTTATCACTTTACATTTCTTCCCTTGTCTGCTGTTATCTGCTCAGCCTGGAGTGAATTGCTTTCCTCACCTAGCAACTGTGTGTGTATGTGTGTGTGTGTGTGAGTGAGTTTGAAACCTGAAAAACAGGACAGGATCTGATCAAAGCAGAACTGAGTGAACTCTTACTTCTTTGAAAGCTATACTTACACTGATAATGTTGCAGTGCTTGGGAATTTCAGGGGGGGGGGGGGAAGGATTAAAAAATGTCAAAATGCTGCTGCAACCATGCAGTCAAAGCCCTACCCTTTTTACATATGTCTTCACACACACATACACACACACACACAAAGGAATGGGGCTTATATTGTGGGGTCCTGGCTGCCATCTTACTTTTTTAGATCTCCCTGAAGATAGCTGTGGCATACAGTATGTCTTTTCTCCCAGCTGGACAACACAGCTGACTCGACTATGAGTGAGAACTAAGATTTTTTGCTGAAAGCTGCAGGAAATAACATATCCATAAAATGCATGATTTTCTTTCTGGCTTGATTTGTATCAGCTTTTTTCTTCAGGTCACCATACAAAGACTTTTGCTGGAAATTAAAATTGTATCTTCTTTGACTTTGGAGGCACACCCACTGTCCTGTTTCAACCCTTTCCTGCTTCTTTTGTTGCATTTCAAAAGCAGCACCAGGACAGAGAGCAGCCATCTGCATACAAGGTAGAAAACTATATGGGTTCTCCTATATGGGTTCAAGCAGAATCATATTTGAGCTTATTTGAGGAATAATTATCCTGTGGCCAGAACTACTAGGTACTTTCTTTATTCATGACTAGAGAGATACAGTGTAGAACATAATAGGATGTGACTGGTGTTGGCTCAGGGCAAGTATTTGAGTTTGAAATAAATACCCATATTAGTCAGAAATGCAATCTTTGCTGCTGAATTAAATTTAATGGTATCGTTTAAAAAAGGTTTGCAAAGGAATTATCAGTATTATTAGCCTTCCCTAGGCCCACATAGCTTGAATACATATTAAATAAGAAGAGGCCTGCTGTTTTCCACCTTAAAAGTTCAGAATATAAGAAACATTGAATCAGGCTAAAGATCTGTAAGTATCATGGTCTTGTTCTAGAACAGTCAACCAGATTACTCTAGGAAACACATAAGCATGATGTATGTACAAAATAGTCCCTTTCTTCAGTTCTGCAGCAACTAGGATCAAGGTGTATCAGGTCTTTAATATAGTAGTCATAACCACATCTTGTGATTGGGAATTCCAGAGCTTAACATAGCCCTCTGGACAGCCATTCCTTTCATCTGAACATTGGGAGATTCTTTGACTAGACACTGTTCTCCAATCCATGCTCTTTGGGGGGTTTGTTTTGAATTTTTGTTCATGTTCATTAAGTGGCAAAATTCTGAAAAGCATGATCTCAAGGTCCATGTACATTCTAGATTTGTCTAGATACTCAACCAATCTGAAATCTGTATTATCTGTATTTGTGTTAGAATATATTGTCCACTCACCTTCATAGGTTAAGGCCCATGGGAAGATGATAGGCTGCAGTATCACTCAGATAATCCATTTATAACACCAAGCCTTAGCATGGTTGCTCACTGTCCTTGTAAATATATCGTTAATAAATGTTCCTTGATTGGGTCCAAAGAACTCTCTGAACTCATTGACTCAAGCATTTAGCCCCACCAGGTTGGATGCAATACTGCCCCTATATCAAGACATCATCATCATCAACAACAACAACAACAATGAAAGGGGTTTAACTACTGTGTCTGTTTGTACGGTGCTTCAGAGTCCATTTCTAAAAAAGTGCTATGGAGGCTATGGGAGTGCAAATATACCCCAGTCTGCAAAACCTTAAAAGCAGCTATGCTATCTGGGGGGAAAAGGCAGCTTTTTCAAGGTAGAGATGTGACATTCCTACCCCTGTGCTCTTCTGCACCCTGGGAACCATTGCATTGCCCTAATGCATAGTAACATCGCCACAATATTACAGTCACTAGGCCTACTGTTCTTGTGACATTAAGAACAGTCTGTCCAAAAGAGAAAACTATTGAATCTGAAACCAAAAGATTCTTCAGTCCAGCTAACATAGTCTGTTTCAAGTGGCAGGATCCACGTTTTTATGCATGCTTCTGAACAGCTGTGTTTGCACAATCCATTTACAAGACAATAGAAGGACACTGAGGAACTGGAAAGAATGCATAGAAAAGCAACAAAGACAGTGAGCAGCTTGGGAGCTAAATCCTATGAAGAATGGATAGAGGAATTGGGTATGTTTAGTCTAAAGACAAGAAGGCTAAGGGGAGAGATGATAGTACTTGAAGGATTGTCACAGAGAAGTGGATGTGAATTTATACTCTATAGCTCTGAGGGTTGGACAAGAACAAATGGGTGGAAGCATCAGAGAAGGAGATCCAAACTTGAAATAAGGAGGAATTTCCTAACCATGGCAGCTATAAGAAGTGGAACAGCCTGTATCTTAGAGTCAAGGGAGCAACTTCACTTCAGGTATTCAAGCAAAGGTTAGGCAGCCATTGGTCTGATAGTTTGAGGATTCCTAACCTCAGCGGGGGATTGGACTACAACACCTCTAAGATCCCTTCCCATCCTAGGATTCTGTGATTCAATGACATAGCCTGCTTATTGAATTAACCCATTTTCTGATTTTGCACAATGCTCTGAACAATATAAAAAAACCACAACTAACCAGACTTTAAACCTAACCCAATTTGCACACTGCAAGAATGCAGCTCCTTGATCTTTGATCTAATTAAGCATATCATGCCGATGTAGTCATTGTTTATTGTCAGACCTAAAGACCAAAAGTCTTGCTGTGCTGCTATCATCATCATCATCATCATCATCATCATCATCATCATCATCATCATCATCTGGCTTCCATACTTGATGTTTTATCTTGGAATAATCTAGGCACAGAATGCAGGATTTGGTAACCTTTTGATGCCTGGAAGCAGTTCTGAACATGTTTTTGTTGGGGGTGAGTGGGGGGGAGCAATGAAAAAGTGGCTGGAGATGAAGAGTTCTACAAGAGTGGAGCCATGCTACCTCTTTGGCTTCTGCCTAGATGTTCAGCTTTTTTCTTAGAAGGAGTTTAACTTTGTTCCTCTGTTTATTTATGTTTAATTCTCTCGTGCTCTTCAAAGTTTTACATGCCAGATGTTATGGCTTGTCTTGAAATGTTAAGAAACCCTGTCAATGATTTTTGGCAATTGTGACTGGAGGTTTTGTGGCCATGTGCATCCTTCCGGTTGCCCAGTCTTGATGGACCAGAAAGTGCATCATATTAGGACTAGGGAGATCAAGGATGAAATCCCCATCTTATTACCTGACCTTGGACTTGTCTCTCAATGTAAATTATATTACTAGTTATTAGGTAGACAATATGGGGACCAGGAGATTAATATATAATGCCTTGAGCTACTTGGAGAAACCATATAATAGAAACGTTAGGATGAGAAATGAATGAAAAGTAATGCCTCCAATGTGGTAAATTGCCAACAGATGGCAGTACTGATGCACTACAAAGTTTGATGTGTTCTTTTGCATCTGTTCCTTCACTTCAGTTTGGCGGGAAGTTGCTCTGGGAAAAGGTAGTGTTTCTACTCTTCATGAAATAGAAGCCTGCACTGAGTACTTGTCACTGCAATTTAAGCAATGCACTGTGATTGAATTTTTGACTGTTGAAGAAATCTCTCCAACTGAAATTCACCACTAAATGCAGGTTGATTAAAGTGATGGCTGTGTTGACATGAGTACTGTGCATCACTGAGCCAAAAATGTAAAGATAATGAACCAGGAAGAGCTGATCTGTGTGATCAGCTATAAAGTGGACAGTCTGTGACCACAGCTGATGAGTTTCACATGAGAAAGTTAAATGAACTGATTAGGGACAACTGGCAGCTCACTCAAAGGAAATTGCTGTCAAGTGTGGCATTTCACAGGAACATGTGGGTCACATTATTGATGTTATTAAATATTGAAAGATTTGTGCAAGATGGATTCCTTGCATGAAGCAGAGATGAAAACGTCAAGAGTTGAAATTTGCCAGCAATTGTAACATCATGACAATGAAGATGAAGAATTTCTTCACAGCATTGTGACACCCAATGAAACATGGGCTCATAATTATGACCCAGAAATGAAGCATTCATCCATGGAATATCATCAAAAAGTTCACAGACAAGAAGAAAGAATGAACAAACCCAGGCTTCGGCAGGAAAACTCATTGTTACAGGTTTTATGCAGATTCACATAAACGTCTTTGAACCTGGTACCACTATCAGTTCAGAGCACCACAGTGCAAGACTCAACACTTTGAAACAACAATTAAGAAAAGTTCAGAAGCACAAGAAGGAAATTTGCTGCAACATGACAACACTAAGCCTCATATCTCACAAGCCACCAAGATGTAATTGTGAAATTGGATCTCACCTTATCTCACCTGCCATAAAGTCCAGACATGGCATTATGGAACTTCAAACCTTTCCCAAAATAAAAAGAATACCTTTATGGGCAGCTTTTTGACTCAGCTGAAGAGGTGGAAAGGACTGCCAGGACCTACGTAGTTGAAGAGACAAAGAGTGGAGTTCTTTTATGACAGCTTTAAAAAACTTGCCCAAGTGTATAGCAAAGAGTGAAGATTATATGGAGAAGTAAATACAGGTAACCAAAGAGATTATTTCAAGGATTATTTTTCTGTTTCATTATCCCTATTTAAACTAAAGTTATGGAGGTGGATATTATATGCAAACAAAACTGTAGTAAAATGTTGCATCCAGATTTGAAATACTAATTACATTCATGATATCCCTACATGGCATAGGCCTGGTTCCTTGAGGGACCACCTATCTCCCATTGTATCTGCCTGGCCAGTTCAATCTAGAAGGGTTGGCACACTCCGGGTTCCATCGATTAAACAATGCCATCTGTCTGGATCCCAGAAGCACACCTTCTCTGTAGCAACATCTGCCTTCTGGAATGACTTCCCCCAGAAATCCAAATGGCTCCTACCCTAATGGGATTTTGAAGAGCTCTAAAGACCTGGCTTTTTGCCAGGGCTTTGGGGACAATGACAATGCTCCTTTCTTCCTCTTTGTTCCCCTCTGGGTTTGTTTTCTTTGCCATTGTTGTTCTTGTCTTGTCTTGTTTTTTGTGTTTATTTTGTTCTAGAATATTTCTGACCATTGTAAACCACCTAGAACGACTGGGAGCCAGGCAGCATATACATTTAATAAATTATTGTTATGAGTTTTCCCACCATTAGTGATAATTCAATGTCCATAGCAGGCTCTATTGTGTAGGGTCTCCATCCCAAAGTTCTTTGTAAAAACAAACCAAACCAACATAAAAACCTTGAACTTCCATCAATCCTAGTGTACTATTCTGCTGAAACAGCAGAACTCCTGGAAATAGAATAGGTAGATGTTGCCACATCTGGAAATGTGAAGTGTTCAACCAAGGGAGTGGGATATGTTCCTTTATTTAAGGGAAAATATATGGCTGCCAAAGTGAAATGATATCTTAACACTCCACAGTTCTAATTAAGAGCCATTTCCACATCATTTATCCCCTAATGCTATCCCTGTGAAACCCTCTCAGAGCTACTAAAATTCCATTTGATCTTGATCAGAAGCACGGCCATCCATCACTCTGGTGCTTGGCAATGTGTGGCCTGAATGATGGGTACCATCAGTTCACCAATCAAATTCACTGACAACAAGTCGCCAGAGAAACATGCAAGCCAGCATTGTTTGCTTTTGTTTACCCAAGCCCTGATTCTCATTTATCCTTACTCAGAAATTGTGAAGTGGCATCATTTAATAAGGGTGAAGGATTCAAACCTTTGCAAATTCCAATAAGAAAAGATTTGACATACATCTTGCAGGGCATTGTGCAAATCAGGAAGGAGAGCACAACTGATAATGGTGTTGCAATGGTGACCCATGACTTTATAAAAAAAAAAGATGTTCGTGGAATTTTCTTGTTTCGATTTCTCCCAAACCAGAGCAGTATAATTAAAGAGTTTAGTTAGGGATTTTCTTCAGAGAATAAACAGACTTAGCTCTACAAGATCCAAAGCTGCCTTCAATGGCCTCCCTTCCAATATCCTTTCTGGAGACCAACCCCTGGCAGAGATTCTATCCAACTTTCAAAGGCATTCCGTATCTGACAGACTGGATGGGGGTCATGCAATCGCGTCACCCGATGGAAGGATTTGATCATTAACATCCGTCCATCAAATCTTTGAGAAGTGAGGACAGAACTGATGCTTCCTAAAGCAACCTGGAAAGATCAGCTAGTTGACGTCAATTTCACTACCAGCACAAACATTTGATTTAAAATGCAGACTGTGGCAGCTATGCTTGGAGTGGAAACTGGAAATGGCAAAAGACTGTGAATGTTTGTCACAGCAGTGGACCTCACTCAAAAAAGCTGACTCCAGTGGAACCATGCTCCACAGATTAATTGTGATATATACACATACACACGCAGACACGGCTTCTTGTCCTTTTGGTCATAATGTGCCTGTCAAATAAATTAATGTTTCATCCGGCAGAGAGTGATGGTGCCTTGGGCTTTCTCATTTTCCTAAACAAACAAGTTAGTATTGCTGTTTCTCTTTGCCAGGCTAGAAACGCTGAGGAAGAAAAAAATAAATAAATTGCAGGTATAGATCAAAATATATTTACTTTCTGGAAAGAGCTATTGCTCTTTTTTTTTTTTTGAAAAGGTGCATTTCAGTCAAGGCCTGATGCAAATGTGGACTATATTTACCTCAGGGAAGTGATGAAAGTGACTAACTATCTCACTGTTTGAGATAGTTAGCCAGATGCTGAGAATTAACAATGTGTTGTGTACAACAAAACACACACACGTACACACAGTCTGGTTGGAATGGATGATGCAAAGCTTTAGGCTCCTTTTATCTAAGAAACATGATATTTCTCACAGCACTGTGGCAAACTTTCTCTGTTCCAGCGTCTATTATGTGATTTTCCTTCTGTTCTTCTGATTAGCATTGGGTCGTGCTGCCCAGAGTCAAAAGAAGCCTTTAGCATTTCTGCTTGTAGCAATTTCTAGTAGGCACCATCAGCAAGATGGATAGGGCAATTTCAATGGTACCCCATGTGGTTCTTTCCTTGGCCCTCTCTAGTCCACATTAACATCCCCATTCAAAGTTGGGGGAAACCCGGTGACAGCTTAGTCAACTAAAACCAGCAGAAAGATACTCATTAAGGTCAGCCAACGTCTGCTGAGAGCTGGCTAACAGCTTCTGCCATCGGAGTTGGCAAAATGTTCACTTTGGGCAGGGATGCTGTGCTTGGATTATTTAGTGAAACACACACACATAGACCAATGTGTGCACACTGACTCATGGATGTAGTAAGGTCAGGGAAAAGCTATTTGTTTATCCCTGAGTATGCCCTGATATACTAGTTCGCTGAACAGAAAGACATTGCTGAAAGATAGTCAGGTTATCTGTTGTAACCAAAAGTGGCTGTTCGAGTACATATAACAAGCTCATTGATTACGACACGGACCCATAATTGATTTTTCATGGACTATGAGACCCCCAGTTCACTATCTTGAATGAAGAGTAGGTATACAGAACATCCATACTTGGATCGGGGAAGAGTAAATGAAGTCAGAGAACAATAAATTGTAAGTGGATCAGAAAGTGAGAATTACCTGCTGATAGTGGCCATCTATATTTCCTAAAGTTGAACAACACAAAAGAGAGGAAGACAATGGTAAACCATTCCCACATTGTTGCCAAGAAAACCATTTCATCAGAAGATGGGTCCTATTCCTATTTCCTTACATTGGAAGAATGTTTTTTAATCTTTGGTGAGAAACCAAACTGATATCAAAACCTACATAGATGTCCTGCATCAATAGTACAAACCATTGACATAAATATTAGGACACCGCACATTTTGGAAATGATTTAAAAACAAAGCTTTCAGTGGACCACAAGTCCAGAACCTTGCATTAAGAGAGCCCAACTTTTCTCAGGCTTTTGCATGAGCTGGAGAAAAAGAAAAAAATGCCCCCATTTTTTGGGGTGGTGGTGGAGGGGGATTGGCTGCATCAGATTTAATCAGGGCATTCCTTAAAATGGTAACTTTCCTTGCACTCATGCTCATGGTGGTTCTTCAATGACTAGCACAGAGGTGCTACAGTTATGCAACTTCCAAGCTGTGCTTATTTTCAGCATATACACAAATATCTAGGACCATCAACCGATCAGATTCCATTTTAATATTTGGTGCCATGTAAAATTTCTGTTTCTACATTTTAGTTGGATTGCTCAGCCTTAGCTGGTTTGGACAAAGCAAAAACAGGTATTTGTTGATTTTTTTTTTTAAAAAAAAAGCTCACAGAGAGGGGGGGAAAAAGAGACAATCCCATTATCCTATATGATTCTATGTCTAAGAAAAAGTGGAATAATCCCTCCCCCCCCCCCCGCTTCAAGGAGAAGAAAGCAGAGTATGAATTGGTAAAGAAATCACATTTTCTCACTAATCAACTCAGACTGAAACTTTAGTATTAAAGGTTTAACTTAATGGTCAAAAGAATTGCAAAGGAACACTAATATTCAATAAACAAAGGAACCTACTTAGCCTAAATAGTCTCTCATAATGGTTCTTGGAGAGTATAATTGCCCTTTTCCTCAAGTGAATCCTGAAGTTAAAGAGTAAAAATTTCTAAAATAAATTTAAATAGGAATAAGTGGGGCAGAGGGGAAACTCATCTAAATGTGAAGGGCAAAAGATAAAATCTGAAATTCTCAGATGAGGTTTGGAAATGCAGTAAAGCTGAAAGTCAGAAACTTCTGATGGGGACTGAGGCTACACGTAGGGATATCAGAGAATGCCGTCCTGCATTTTTAAGTAAAATGGTGTATGTTTACTTTTCTGCAGTTTGGGAAACAATTACCCTTCAAATTCCACACTTCTCCAAATTTGTGATGGAGTTCCATGCTCGAGAAATTGCATGCAAAGATAGCTGGATCAGGGAGAATGACACATAAAAAGAAATTCAATTTGTCTTGATTGAGCGATATGCGCCATCAAGTTGTTTTTGACTCCTAGCGACCACCATTTTATATTTTCTATCCATGTGGTTTTCTTGGTAAATATACAGGAGTGGTTTGCCATTGATTTCTCCTGCACAGTATGAATTGATGCTTTTGCCAGTGTCACTAAAACGATCATCTACCTTGACCATCTTTCTGTGTTGCTACTGCCCAGTATAGGTGTCTTCTTCTGTAGCTGGGCAGCTGCATGACTTTCACGCCTTGGTGACCCTGTTGGGAATCTCTACTCTTGACATTCTTTGCTCATCCATCCCACGAAACAAAGACTTTTGTCTTATGTATGTTCTAAAAAAAAAGCACAGTGATGTAACAAGCTGTCCGAGCTTGCGTATTATTGAATACGTGCAAAGAAGAAATGGATCAGATGTTGACTGGCCCATAGCAGAGCTCTAAATGTACTAAAGATGTAGGTCTGATTCAGATACTATATTTGTTGTCTCTGGGTCCTTCAACCCATAGAAAGGTTGAAGCCACAGACAACTTCTGGAGATGATAGATCATGAACATCAGCATGTTTGTATTTTGGGGGTATTGCGATTATAGTGAAGGAAAGTTATCTGTTAAATACCAGTTGTCATTTCAATTTTGCAAAGCAACATTACTTGAGAATTATCTGTGGGGAATATTTTCTCCTTGGCCACTACTCATCCTCCAAGTTTCATCTGTGACTGGTCAGGAGAAGGACATGCAGTGGGGAAATGACCAATAGCTTTAACATTGTTTTAGGTGTAAAGGCAACCCCATGCTTGTTTGAGATTGGCACTAGATACTTGCATTTTCAATCTTGATGAGCAAACTCACTTTGGTCAGGTTTGAATCATCAATTCAGACTGTCAATTTGATTGATGATGCAAATCAATGTGGGAAATCAGGTTGGTATGATTTGATTTTCCAAATCAATTAGGAAAAAATTGGTACACTGGTTAAGGTTCTAGACTAGAAACCAGGAGACTGTCAATTCTGGTTGGGTGACCTTGGGCCAGTCACTCACTCTCCTCCAAACCCAACTCACAGGGTTGTAGTTGTGGGGAAAATAAGCAGTGGGAATATTGGGTATGTATGCTGCCTTGAGAAATAAAACATTAATTAAATAAAAATAAATTAGGGGTCAAATCAATTCAGAAGCATCCAATTTGCTTTGATGGTCTCATTCAGTTTGGGGATTTGATTGAGCAGCTTTTGAATGGAATCTCCAAAGCTTGACACATCCCCATTAAATATCTCCCTTTTGTTTATGAGTTTGTGTTTTTCTTGTGTTACCAACAAAGGTGAGAGCAAACAGAAGAAAATGCACCATCTGAGCAGACGGAAAAGGAGAAATATTTGTATAAGTGAAACTTTATTATAATGGTGTCTCAATGTGCTTCATGCTGGGACATAGCTATAATAAAGTCTCCTTTGTGCCAATTGTCCTCTTTTTCTGAATATCACCCCTGCCTGATGTTATTCTTGCAAAGGAAAAGTGGCCATGAAATTTTAATCTTCTTTTTCTTTTTGATATGGCTTTCCTCCCAGATGCATAGAAATACAATCCTTATAAACAGTAAAGGTCATCCCAAGTTTTCTTCTCAACCTCTATAGTATGAGGAGGAGGAGGAGGAGGAGGAGGAGGAGGAGGAGGAGGAGGAGGAGGAGGAGGAGGAGGAGGAAGAGAATTATTCTATATTTCTCAAGCATCTTGATTACAATTATTAAGGGGAATTTATGGGAAACTAATCATCATGTATACTAAAGGATCACAGGATGAAGAAGATTTAAATCTCACTGGGAATGCTAAAGCAAATGGGGAAATCAGGTCCACATGTTTGCTTATTGACAAAGGAGATATTCTCTACAGAGTTGGAGAGGAAATGCCATCAGACTTCTGAGAATAAATGGCAAACCTTGGAATTTACTAGTGTAAGTATCTTTAGGCATTAATGGAGAACATAAGTTGATGTCTAACCTAACCCCTGTGTTGCCTTGACCCATCTGGAATTCACTTTAGACATCCTATCATGATTGATACCTAGACCCCTTATCATTCATCGGGGAGGGGGGGGAACAGTCCTTTCTACTATACCCACTGGGACTGGGGTGACAAAAACTAGATTTGTATTCTACAATGATTGCTAAAGAAAAAGGCATTCCTTTAGAATGGGATCTCTCAATCAAAGCTTTTCTTCGAATGGATAGATTGTCCATCACAATTAAGGAGGTGTGAAATCTATCTTGATTAAAGCTGAAAGCAATTGTCGTGATTACTTCTGCACCCCTGGATGAAATCTGAACGCAAACCTTGCATTCAGTTATCATCCCCAATTGTATTGTTTTCACAAGTTGGATCTGCTCTTCACTACAGGTAGTCCCCGGGTTAAGAATGCCCAGTTTAAGGATGACCCATAGTTAAGAACAGAGCCTATTGTAGCAAAATCCGAGTAAAATACACAATGATTCGAGTTAAATACACAACGATTCGGGGTAATTATACAATACTACTTTTGCAGTATTATACAATAATACTGTTCTGGCTTGCATACAAATTCAACTTAAGGACAGACCTTGGGAATGGAATTCGTTCTTAAACTGGGGACTAACTGTACTTAAATTGTAGTTTTTACTCTTCCGCTCTGTACTGGGATAATAGATTCTAAACTAGGGCAGAAATGCTAGTAACTCCCATTACATTCAACCCAGCCATTGAGTAGAAAGAAGTCATGGATGCTGGCAGGAGAATTAGGGGTGCACCAGGATGCAGAGTTTTGGATGGGGCAGGGAGATTTTAGGAGGGATACATACACTCTCATTTTCAGAGTGATGGAAAGAGGAAAATATGACAGAAAGCACTGAAGTGGCCATTCCAGGGAAAGGATAAATCCCACATCTGCAGTCCATATTAAAATTGAGATTTGCTTTTACATATTGATTGATTTAAAAAACAGTCCTGCCTCCCATGAAATATTTTGGAAGTAGCTTGCAACTGAATTTAAAAAGAGTATTTAAACATGGTTGCCTCAACCCTTTGGAACTCTTTTCTCCACTGAAGATTAGCTCTCTCCTTATTTTATTCTGGAAGTAGGTGAAGACCATCTGTTTCATCAGGCCTTCAAAGTGGTGATGAAATGTTTAGCAGAGCCTGGGAACATGGAGGAGGATCCTCATTATTATGGAAGGAGGAAACACAACAAAGAGACTCAGAGAAACTCTCTTTAGTTACACTAGATATACATTGAACTGGACAATTATTCGAGATGCTATCAAGATGGATCTCAAGCCCTTGGAGACAGGCAAAATTAGGAAACAAAGCCACTTGGATTTCTGGAAAGATTTGTATTGCTAATAGGTAATGTAGCAGAATTTTGAAAGTCTCCCAAAGAAATTCTCCTGCACACATTATATCTAGTATACTTAAGGTGGAGTTTCTTTCTTATCCCACCCCCTGCTTATGGACTCAGGAATCTTTTCTTTAATGGTCTACTTCTATCAGTAATGGTCAAGTTCTCTCCTCCATGTTCCTAGGATTTGGTAGATCTTTAATCACAAGAGGATAGGTCAATAGCAGTGTTTATAGCTATACCATCCATGATTGTTATAGTTTGATGCATATTGGAAATTTATTCTCTTTTTTATGATTTTATGGTTTATGATGCATTTATGATTTTAATATTGTGAGGTGTCCAGAGTGGACACTATACAAATATTGTATATAAAGTTCAAAGAGAGGAGGTGAAGCTATTCCTTTACTTGTATAAAGATGGGTTGGCTAAGATAGATATGGAATGTTAGTTTAAGTTGCTACTTAAAGTATAGTTTTCTATTTCTTCAGAAATAGAAACTGAACTTAAACTTTTGGAAGAACATTTCAGCAAAAGTTAAATACCTACTCTTTTGGGGTTCTGGAGATTTCTTACCTTGGTAGGAAGTTGAACTGCAGAATTTTGAAGGCCCTAAACACATTCTTGGCTGTATTTAATACAGTTAGGTGAATCACCCAAAATATGCTGTGAATCACTGATTTGATGGATTGAACCAATTTCTTTTAATTGATTCAACTGGTTCAAAAATTGATTTGGCTCACTTTGTTGATTCAGGCATCCACAAATTTGACATAAAATTGTCAAATCAATTCAGAATCATCCAGTTTGATTTGACCTAACATATTAATTTGGTGATTTGATTATTCAATTTCATTAAATCACCTTCAGATCAAACCTTTGAACTTTGTATTTGGTTTACCCAGTCACTTCACTCATAGAATTGTAATGTGGGGTAGACTAAAGCATTTGATATGAGGTGTTTTGGGTGACAGCTTTTCCTAGGAATGTGAACAACTAAATGAAAAATTTCTGGCTTCCTTTCTCAAGAGCTCTCTGTGCTATGTATCAGCTCTTTTCTTCATCAAATATCCCTATGGCAGAGTGGGATTGCAATACTTGTTCTGTCTAAGCTTGTAATCCAAGGTATAAGAATTGATACATGAACAAGATGTCATAATGGTGAACATACAATGCAGATATAGAGGGAGAATTCTGACAAGTCGGAAAAAATCCCTCTAAATGAACTTCTTGCTTCTGACAGTGCCTTGAAGATGCCTCCAAGTAAATTCAATAGTATATTACCTCTGAGCCTGTAACTTGTACATCCATCAACCCCCATGAATGTGTCTAATTCTGTATGTAGCCCCATGTAATGGTAGACTGCCTACAACCTGAGGGTCCAGGAACCCACGCATATCTCCAAAGTTTTGAGCTCTCACAATAAAAGTTTCACCTGACCTCTTGTGTTTAATGTGACCAAAAAGAGAGAAAATTATGAATTACAAGAATCATCCTATTAAGCACATTTAATTAATTTGACTGAATTTGAATTCAATCAAATTAATTTTTGTCCTGGCCATGTTTTCTTGTTGGAGTGCCTCTCCCAACATGGAGGCCACTTGTGGCTCTTGGCACAATAATTGTTTCACACCCTGAGTTTAATCCCTGTCTAAAGCCACCATGCTGTCCTGAATGACGCCTATGCATTAGATGAGCAAGACACATTTTTTTATCTAAAGAAAGTGTGGGAACTCATGGCTACTGTACCTAACCATATCTTGCTACCATGTTCAATAGGCCAAGATGGCCAGACCTAAGCAAGAAGCAATCAGTTTCTGACTGACCCAAACAGTAATAGAGATCCAAAGAGCTATGCTTGAAAGCGGCTTAATCTAGGATGATCTCCTTTCCTGTTTTTATAATATTATTGTTGTTGGCTGCACCAGGCAAGGAGTAAAAACAGTGGAGTTCCCCGTGCACCATAAAGAATAAGTGTATGAGCTACAGATGTATTCAGCCCAGGTCTGCAGCCTCTGAAGATCATTGCTGACACAAAGCTGTTCAATAGCTATATGAAAAGTGTTCTCCTGGTCTCGGCCCACAGATAAGGAACAGGTATCTGCATTTCACTTGGCACTTCCTTCCACTTCTGTTGACAGCTTCTGTGGAGAGGCCAATGAATAAATGACTTGTGGAGTAGAAACTGTCCTCTTAATACTGCAGGAAAGGGTTGAGACACCTTGGCAAGTTGGGATGAGAAAGTCTGCTCAGTTACTGCATGAGTTGGATATTAATGAGACCTCAACAGTCTGGCCTTAACACCCACCCCAGGAGCTCTCTTTAATACAAAGTGCTGTGACTTTATGTATTTATGTATGTATGTATGTATGTATGTATGTATGTATGTATTTATTTATTTATTTATTTGTTTATTTTCTTTCCTTATTTGCACTTCAGGAGAGGAAAAAAAAAATATCATTGCTGTTCCTGTAGCACATTCTCTTTGGAAATTGCCACCTGGACGCTGTATGTTGTGAGCCAAGCTGCCCATTTGTAGCAGCTGAAAACCTGTCTTTGATTATTATTATTTTTTTTTCAAGGAAAATGAAGTGGAACAAGATGGAGGAGCAGCAGGAGGAGAGAAGTGTGTGTAGCTTGGTCTCACTGATGGGAAAGGTCTTAAAAGTTTGCAGTTCCTTTCCAAAGATCAAGGAACAAACTCAGGGCATTGGTTAATTCAATCACCGAGTTAAGCATGTTGTACAGCCCGGGTGTCTGAAGGGATGTGTGTTAGCAAGGGGAGTGATTTGGCCCTACAGGAATATAAATCATTGTGCAGATATAGATCAAATGCAGTATCGTTGATTGCAAGGTTCCTCAACCTTGGCAACTTTAAGACGGGTGGACTTCAACTTCCAGAATTCCCCTGCCTAAAGCAGGACCAGAACTCATGGTCTCCCTGTTTTTAGCCCGATGCCTTAATCACTACACTAAACTGGCTCCCTCTCTCTATTTATTACCAGAATTAAAATTAAATTAAAATATATTGTAAATGAAAAAATGCATAAACCCACACCCCTGGGTCTACACACACACACACACACACATTTAACATATATTATTTTAGTTCAGGGCTGGGGAAAAGTTTGATTGACACATACTACATTTAACATCTTGTTGTTCAATTGGTTGTTAGTTTGTAGAGCCAAGGACTGCAGTAGGTGAGTCTGTGAAACAAAAAGGATAAGACTCTTTTATACATAGGAATTGGGTCAGGTTTGGAACATTTTTGTTTTCTTTTTTAACTACATTAAGTCTGCCAGAAGGTAGGAAACCTTGTCTTTATAGGTTTGGGTAGATGTAGTTTTAGAGGTTACAAAACATAGGCTCAGGAATTGCATAAAACAATCATTGCCCCAACTACTTGCTGATCTCCTACAATTCATGAAGGATCTATCCACAAATCTTGTTCTATTTCCCTATCCTTTGCCCTACAAGACAATCAACATTTCCTCAGATGGCACTGTAAAATAAAATTGGCAGAGTCCTTCATGGAAGCTTGTCCACCAAAAAATTCAGAAGATCACTAGAAGACACCCTGAAATGTACGAGCATGAAGCAGCAGGTTGGAGTCAATGGTCTAAATGGCCCCTTTGAAATATACGATTCTCTAATTGTGAAACCATAAAAGGTTTCAAGCAAGCAAGAAATGCCAGGCATTGCATAAAAAAGAAGAAAAGAAAAAGAAATGTAAACTCTGCATAAAAGCCAAGTTGGAAGTATCTTTTCTGTAATGCAAAATCTTGTTCCAGGCTCTGTTAGCTTTCTAAATGGTAGCATTGTGCCTTCAGGAAATGTAATATTTTTTTCATAAATGAGCCATCCTCTCACTAACAATGAGGTCACTAGTCAGGGTGGATTCAGTGATGAAGTACCTTGGGAATGTTTTCCTCCTGATTGCTTTTCTTACCACAAAGGGCAAAGCATGTCCAAGTTGCACTAAGCCTGCCATGCATTCATGCTCGAAGCCAGCACCTTCTGAGATTAAGAAAATAACCTTTGGGAGGGTTGGAGAGATGGGAGTAAACTGGCAGGCAAACTGCTATTGTTTATCCTCATCCTAAGCACTTGGTCTACACGGAACGGGTGAGCTCAGCCTTTCTACAGGAGCATCTTTTGTTACAGAAAGAGAAAGGAGATTGATTTTCTTTCTTTCTTCAGGCTGAATGGAGAAAAAACAGTGCATAAAGAAAATGATATTAATAAGTGCTACTCTGGATCATCTGAAAGCAATCAGAAGTGCCATCATTGTTCCCAGATATGTGGAATTAGGTGGACCTCCTCTGAGCAGATTAAAATCAAGGTGGCTGAAAGTGTTCTCCAGTTGTACAGTGTATAGAAGAGTAAGAGGTTGAATGGTTTCTTCATTCTTTTACAATGGACACAATCACTTTGCACTGAGGGTTTGCTCCTTAGAAGATGGCAAAGCATCCTGGATCACCAGACAGACTTCTTCTAAAAAAGTCTTGCTGCACTTGCAGGATGGTGGAACAAAGGCTGGGATGAAATTTCAGGATGTTTCAGGTGCTGGAATTCAACTTCTCCTGTGGTGGTTTCCTGCACCTGCGTCTATCATTCCCAGTGATCATTAGAAGTGGTAGATGTAGAGAGAATTAGCAGAGAATCACTGAACTTTTTTTCTCCTTTTCTTGCCTAAAGGACTCACTTTGTGTGTTTCCAACTAACATACCTCCCTGACCTTCAACTCCCAGTTTAGTCACCTTTCTACAAGCAGTTCAGGTATTTACTTGACCTGCTCTCTTTTCATAATGTAAAAGCACACAGAAAAACCTCCTGGCTGTAGACAGCCCTCAGGAACTTAGGTTTTTCTACCACCATCTTATTTCATAGAGTAAGTAAAACCTATCTTTATTCGTTCATGCAAGCACCAGCCTCAAGGCTACTTTCTTATAAAAGTTCTACTCCTCACTTTAGTCTTTCTTTCATCATAGCTTCTTTCCATTGTATACACCTATCTGCTATCCAACAATACAGGAGGGGTGAGCAAGAGTTTTCCTTTTTCTTCAAGGTCACATTCCCTTAGAAATCATCTGCTGTGGGCTGCATGCCCATAGTGGGAGCTGAAGCAAGTCATAAATGGGGCTGGAACCAGGCATGTGTAGTTACCTATTCTTTCTCTCTCATCCTTCTGACCTCTTCCCCCCCCCCCCCCCCCGACAAGCTGATTTCTTGAGCTCTGTCTCTTTCTGACACATTCTTAGCAATCTTCCAAGCAGTTGGCTTCCAAGGAAGGGACAGAAAACAATTACTAGAGTGCTTTCAAAATTAGAGCATGACCTACAGCAGGTGTGATATAATGGCTAGATCTCCAGAAACAATCAGGTATCACAAAAATGACAACTCGATCTATAACTATAATAGCTCAGACTAGTAAACCCGTTTCCACTTTGATAAGATGTCATGGAAACTTTTCCAAAAGGCCCATCATTGTGGCCATGGACAATTAACAATCAACATTTACTGAAAAGTAAACTGATTCGGTTGCTCTGCTTCACCTGGTCTAGCCCTTTAAGATGTTTTCCACCATTTTCTTTTTCCTTAGACAGCTGGGTATACTTCCAGATGAAGGGCTGAGTTTCTTTGTGATTTTAAGAAAGTCTATGGTGCTTTTGTGTTTTTATAGCCATTCTTTAACTAAAATTATGAACCCAAAAATGCAAGAGAGTCATTACCCTTTCAAAACGCCAAATCACCAAACTGTCTCAAAAGCGAAGGGAAGTTAAATATAGGTTTAGTTATGAATGAAAGGCTAAAAGGGACACCAAAAAGTATGAATGAATGTCACTCAGGTTATTATGGGTATATATGAAACTAGGAATTCATAAGTTAGTAATAGTCACATGTGCTAAATTGAAGATGATAATGGAAAAAACAGGTGAGTCTTGGGGGAAATAATGTAAACAGGGTAAAAATTATGCTGTTGAGTGATAGGAAGATATGGGTGGGAAGAGATAAGAGACTATAGAAGAAGCAACTGGGCCATTTGCAGACACAAGAATGAATGAGAATGGTGACTGATGAGAAGCAACATTGAGAATAAGGTCTCCTTTGGATACCTGGTTTAATTTCCTTTGCTTATTATTTATTTCCTTTGCTTATTATTTATTAGTCCTTTTCTGTGTTGCCTATTTCAAAAGGGAATAGCATGATGAGGGTGAATGGTGGATGGATGGATGGCTCCCAGGTGTGTTTGGAAACCCACATATTTATTAATTTATTAGATTCATATCCCATATTTTCTCCAAACAGCCTAAGGTAGCAAATATGGCACTTTTTCTATAGGTAAGTTAGGCTGAAAGAAAACAACTAGTGTAATGTGGCATCCCAAACAATCGGGTTTTTTTAAATTAATTTTTATTAAACAAGTTTTTTACAAAATAAAAACAATACAAATTTAAAGAAAAAAGTAAAGAAAAAGAAAAGGAATAAGTAAATAGAAAAGAAACAAGGGACAAAGACAAAGAAAGAAAAAGAAAGTTACAAAGAAATGGCTTTTGATCTTCTTTACAGCAGTTATAAATGCATTTATATTTTATCCTCTCTCTCTAAGGTTACATCATGGCTCCTTTCTTTGCACATTCCACCCTTTTCAGTCATCAAACCCATAAATCTCAAGTTCATTTTTTTCCCCGTTTCCAGCAAAAAGTCCATAAATGGTTTCCAGTCGCTTCCCAAACATTAGTGATGGCCACCCTAAAAGACAACTAGTCAAACTCATGGAGAAGACTTCCAAGGATTATACAGTATAATAGCTTCATATTACCGCCAATATCATCACCACCACCGCCATTAGAATCAAAATCAACCCTTCATGGGTTGAGTTTGCACACTGTAGTAAGGTACAGAAAACCCAACCATGTTCATTAATCAAGCTGGACATGTTAGGAACACGCAACCACTAGGTGTTTAGCTGACTTGGCAAAGAAGGATGTTGTACTAACAGAGCCAGCAGAAGTTGCTGGGAAACATGGATAAGAAGGTCCTATTTTTCTTGTGTTCTGCTCGTGAGGTTCCCAGAAGAATCCAAGATAAGTTTGCCTTAGGAGAAAAAAAAATCTAACATTCGTTATTTGAGTGTTAATTGGTTAATGTGCCATTGATTTCTGGAACCAAACTAATCTTGACAAGGAAAAAATAATAGCTTTGGGGCTTCATTTCTTTCCTACACATTTGTCCTCTCTCAGATTCTTCCCCCCACCACAACCAGCTTCACTAGTTAAGTTTTATGCAGTGAAACACTCATGAAAAGACAATAGTAAGTCTCTTTGGCAACTCTATATATCTGGCCTTAGCATGTTGAAAGCTACTGCAAAATACTTTGCTGCCTGGAGTTCTTTATTCCATTAATATAATCTGTTGGGACTCACTGTTGAATTTTATTTCCTCTGGGCAGAGCCAAGCCCTCCCCTCAAAACATTTTGAAGTGGATAGGCACATTTGGGGTCTTGAGCAAAGTGTGGTGTGGAGGTTAAGATGTTAGACTGACACTCGGGAGACTCAGGTCCTAGTCCATCCTCAGCTATGGAGGTTCATGAGGTGACTTGACACCATTTTTCTCCCATGCCCACCTACCTCCCTGGGTTGTTATAGGGGAAATTTGGAGTTACTCATGAAGGTCAGGTGGAATAAAAATGAATGAATGAATGAATGAATGAATGAATGAATGAATGAATGAATGAATGAATGAAATTTATGAGTGCTACCATGAGGACATCACACAGCAAATCTCTAGCTGTAGCTCTAACTTCCCCCTTCCCTCCCTCCCACTCTATCTCTCTATTTCTTTATATTTCTACCTCTACTTCTCTCTCTCTCCCTCTCTCTCATCTTTACTTCTCTTTTCCCTGTCTCTCCCCTTTTCTATCTCCTATCTTGTATCACTATCTCTAACTCTCTATTTCCTATCTCTATCACTACCTCTCT
Source organism: Python bivittatus (assembly GCF_059951505.1). NCBI lineage: Eukaryota > Metazoa > Chordata > Lepidosauria > Squamata > Pythonidae > Python > Python bivittatus. Next base: position 53,148,111 of record NW_028277034.1, on the reverse strand, counting down.
CTCTATTTCTGCCACCAGTATTTCTAGGCTCCCACTCCCAACAGATTCTGGGCAGTGAACAATAAGGCAACAACAATACAATTGAAACAAATACAGTACAATTCCTATTGGAAATGCAGAACCACAACAAAACCATTCAGTTTGAGCCAAAGGCACAATGAAATCAAACTGTTTTATCTATTAAGATACCAAAATTCTACTGCCATACTCCTAGACATTCCCTACTTACTGGTATCCTTTCCCTGGTCAGCTGAGTGGACCAAACACTGGGTTGAAGCTGCCAGCCATTTTATTTCCTTATTTTAAAACAGCCTCTGTGGTTCATTGCAGCCCTCGAGGCATTCTCAGAAATGATGAAACTGCTGAGAAGGAAAGATGAAGCTGCTTTTCAATATAGCAGCTCTGCATTAAAAAAAAAAAAAGAATTAAAAAATTAAAAACTTTTAAAAATCCAAAGTAGGAAAAAACTTCAAGGTGGCAAGAAGCCAGGCAGGCACCAAGGGAAGTGTTTCTGGGTACTCTGGCACTTCTGGAACCACACTGGAGAAACCAGGAATAGAATCTCTTATGTATCTAAGGTAAGATCATGGCTTGATTTAGAGGGGAGAAGCAGGGGTATCTTGGAGGAGTGTCAAAATCCACAAGAGGGCTATCATGATTGAACTCTCATTGCTTTTGGACCTGTGCACACATACAAAAGGAGTGGGGCCTCCAACATGATACCATGTCCACCCCTCAAGGATGCTTCTGAAAAGACAGGGAGTCTAGTGCAGTCACATTTCTCCTCCAAGGACTTATGGGGTAGCTCAAAAGCAGTAGGAAGGAATTGGCTTTGCTGTCTCTGCCCTCCAGTGTGCAGCAATTGAGAAGATACACCCTTTGAAGAATTTGGGGCTCCTTATCTAAAGATTAAGTGGGACTTGATATGGAAAGTCACCTTTGCTTATTCTCTTGACTAACCCATTCCCATGGAAAGCAAGGGCGAAGGCCTCATTGAAAGACTAACTTTTGCAAGAAAAAGGAGTAAGTGAGGAAAGCAGAAACTTCCTTGACATTGCTACCTGTCCCCAGTCATTTTAGGTCATTTGCATCTCCACTCGGCTTCTGGCTGTAGTAATAAAACCAGTCTGGAGAAAAATGCCTGCAGCAACAGAGCAGGGGAGTGCAAAGATGAACAGACAAAAGGCCAGCTGCATACAAATTGGGAACTCTTCAGCAACCCAATTGCACACTGAAATTCCTTCTTTTCTGCAGATGAGCCCTGAGGGGCATGCAGTGAATCATAGAGACATAGAATTGTGGAATTTGGAAGGGACCACAAGGATTGTCCAGTCCAACTTTCTGTAATATGCAGGAAAACCAATTAAAACCTCCTTGGGAAGTAGCTGTCCAGCCTTTTCTCAAGAGCCCCTAGAGACGGACAATTTACATCCTCTAGTGGTAGATTATTCCACTGTTCACCAGAAAGTTTTCCCTTATATTTTAATGAAATCTGAGGAGCTTCAATTTACACCCATTATTTCTGGCCCTAGTTTCCATGACCATAATAGTTCCTGACCATCTTCCTTATGGGACACTTTTATGCACCTGAGCACTGATATTGTCTTTTCTTAGTCTTCCTTTGTCCAGAGTAAACTTCCAAGCTCCTTCAGCCTATACTTATAGGGCATGTCCTCAAGAGCTTTCTTGTAATAGGTTTAATTCCTTTTCCCCAGCTATTTGCCTGCTAGTTAGTACCATCACCACTGGTTGGGTATTGAATAATAGGAGCCCACCTGACCTCTGATCCTTCCCTTTTCAAAACCTTTCCAAAATAATGGACTTCATTCAGTGGTGAAAACTATTGTCCAAAATTACCCAATTACCCAATCGGGCCTTCCCTTCTTTAAATTGGTTCAGCCAAAGATATGGATGCTTTAATACGGATTTTTGAATTGAGCAAGGGGTTGTTCTAGATGTGCTTCATGGACTTTTGAATTCTTTAATAGTGTGAAAACAGGCAGTAATGGCATCAAAACTCTATTTACTTAAGATCATAATGCTTGAACTACAGCTCCATTTATTCTCAACATTTTTTTTTAAAGAAGGCTTCTTTCTGATCTTTTATTTGGCCCTTTATGTAATGATTTTTTTTAATGGGTTTTGTTGTGAATGGCCTTGTCACTATTAATGAGCACTATTAATATAAAAGTGGGATTTAAAATGTTCCAAACAAACAAAGACCCCATGTAATGTAATGCCTGGTAGGATTTAAGTGTTTTAAGTGCTAAGTAAAGTTTTCATAAAAGCAATGAAAAGAAACAAAAATGACTTGTGACAAACCTGTGACTATCAAGGCCACATGCAGCTAAGAGGAAAAATGTCTCCATCGTAAATGGAGAAGGAGCAAAATTACATTAAACTAGATATGGCATGTCTGCTTTTTAACTGCAATTGTCATGATTGCTAAGGAAGGGAAGAGAGTTTGGACATTCCTTGGATGAGTGAAAAACCCTCTTTTTCAATTTATTACATTGAGTTAATAAGGATGGGGGGAAATATATGTGGTCTTCACTGTTCTTATTTATGGAGAAATGCAGAGATAGTAACAGGAAGTACTCAGCAATGAACAGCTAACATTGGATGGTAAAATGACCGGGGGCTAACTTGGGTCATCATGGCACCATTGCAATTTATGTGAACACTCTTACCCATACTGAGAAATAATGAGATTGCAGTCCATTTGTTGACCCACTTTAGCTTTCAAAAACCTTCTTGGAGGCAGTGATCTGTAATCTTACTGTTCCTGGATGACAAGTTTAAACATTCACAAAAAAGGACACCAAGCCAAAAAGGTCTCTGCTCAGGGAGGCAGGTCAGACATGACCTGAAAGGGGTCTCCATTCATCTTAAAAAGATCGTGCATGCTCTCTGCTCTGCCTATAACCTTTCAGCCAAGGCAGAGCAGATGTCTTCCCCTTGGTAGACTTCTGCTCTGATGAATGGCATGATGATATCATCCATACAAGAAACCTACCTGACATCAAATAATGAAAATATCTGCTATGATCGTCTACCTGCCAGGGGGAAAAATGATTCTATGAAAGTAGCAGCAACCAATTTCAAAAAGGCAAGTAAATATTCATAAAACATCGCCCAAAAGATGCCAAACATTCATCAGATAAAATTATTGGCTCCAAATCTTTCTGTCGGCTTCAATGTTTAGACAGAGCATGAAGATACTTTTTTCTCCCATAGATAACACAAACAGCTCCAAATTGACTTGAGATCTCTTTTCTGCCGGAGAGATTGATTCAATAGAACTGTTGTTCTGGAAGGCACTTGCCACAGCTGAAAGTGCAAAATGACATTTCTAGCCAATCATCTAGATCTGGTTCAAATTTGTGGCACTCACCTTCGTGGTCTAAATTTACTTTCTAAAAAGGGACCATTGTTTTTTGCTTCTTCATTGCAGTCCCTCCCCTGCCTTTTTAATTTCAATTTAATTTGGATTGAATGCTCAGATCTGAGGGGCTCTGGTTCATGTGCAGTTAAAAACAGTAGCAACATTGTTACATTGCTAGTTCATCAAACTGAAGAGAACTTATTTAAGTATTTTCCCCACTCGCACCTAACTATACCCAGGTAACATCTTATTCTGCGGTGCCTCACATTGCTGCCTTCCATTAATTTCTAGGACTTTAGTGAAATGGCCATAAGTCAACCTCAGTTTACCAGTGTTCAAGTACTACTTCCCTCCTTATTCTGACCCAAGCTAAAGGCAGCCTGAAGCTGGATGAAGTCTGTTGAGCTGTGTCCTCCATGACTTTGGAGGGAACTCAGGAAACTAATAGTGACTGGGGAGAGAAGCAATTCAGTCAGAGGAGGCATCAGCAAAGGGAACAGACAATGGGAGCAGATGTTCTGCCAGCTCAAGGATGAGTGGAAAACACTTCAACACAGTAGTAGGGAAAGGCCCTCAGAGTGGTTCAGACCATAGTAAAAAGATGTGTGGGTTCACAGAAAAGGTCTCAAGATGACAGCTGCACCCTGTTCTTCAGTTTCTCATTTCTGCATGCGTACCAGCTTCTAAGCTGGGTTTAGACATTACTGATGATAGGATGGTGTGGGGAGGGATCCAACTGCCTAATAAATGTAGACCAGCTGCAGCAACTGTTGGGGATCAGTGTAGACACCGCGTTGTGGTGCTCCGTGAGCATTGCAAAATAACTAGTCCACAGTCTGCTTGTAGAAAACTGTACACAGACTTTTACCGTACAATCTATACAGAACGTACAATACACCAACCTACCAACCACAACTCCAAACCCCAGCCACACCATAACCCATGGTGCACCTTACTATATACTGTGATTTGTGTTGTGTCATGTAGCCACACCCTTCAGGTGTGGGCTCTGAGTGAGTTGAGTTGATTGCATACACAGTTGAGCTGTGCTCTGTCATTGCCATATTTACACTGATAAATTTCTCCTCCAGGGTAACCCCCTGACAGCAACTGCTGCCCTCAGCAAATCAGGCAATCAGCACAGTCCCTGCCCCCCTCGCTACACACACAACAAAAATTGCATTTGATTGTTTTCTGGCATGGTGGCAATTTGGCATGGTACTTCACTTGGATCCCTCGATGATTACCTAGTTTGCCTTTATTAGTGTTCTTCAAACTTTCATGCTGGTTGGGAAATTCTAGGAGTTGAAGTCCACACATCTTAAAGTGGCCATGTTTGAAAAACACTAGCCTATAATGGCTAGACATTCAAGGTTACCAAAAGCATTCACAGGGATCAGCAAACTCTCTGCTCAGGGCATTTCTCATGGCCTAAAGAGTTTTAACTGGAAGCAAAAGTGAGGAAATCTTTATGTGTGCACATGTGGCATTTGAGATGCCAGCTATGCTGTTTTATACATGATAAGCTGGAAAATAAAGACATATATATTTGATTCTTAATTCCTCCCTCTAATGTTTTATAAAGGCTTTTGCTTCTTTGAGGCTCATCAGAGCACATCCCTGAAGGTGTCTCTAGAAAATCTATTCTTGCTCCCTTCCTTCCGCTCATTCTTTATTAATGTATATGAAAACGGAATACCGGGTAACTCCGGTATTTTGCATAAAACAGTGGGTTAAAACACGAGAAGCCAAGAAAGAAAGACTGTGAAGGAAATACAAGAATTCTCCAAAGATGAATGCTAAAATCTGCACTGCAAGACATCACAACTCCTACAACTGAAACAAACACATACATGAAGCAATATATTGTAGCTTGCTTCTCCAGCCAAAGGCTTCCAAAACAACATACAGATGAAGCATAAATAGCATGTTTCAAAAAAAACAAAAAAAGCTAAAGAAGTTATAGCAAGAAACACAATGAAATCAGATCAACTCAGACCAACTCATGCCAGAAAATAGAAGGGAATGTATGTAGCTCAGGGTTGAACTGCAGAGTCCTTGGTGTTCTCTGAGATAGGTTGTTTTCTTACAGATATTTGGTTACCCGGCTAGGTAATATCTTCAGTGCTAGAAAGGAGTAGGGTTTGCTCTCTGTTTTTATACAGTGGCATGCCCTGCCACCCCTTCATGGATCACTGCCTTGTAGTGGCGAAGGGGCTTGCGTAACTCAGTGAAGCCATGAGCTATACCGTGCAGGGCCACCCAAGACGGACAGGTCATGACAGAGAGTTCTGACAAAATGTGGTCCACTGGAGAAGGAAATGGCAACCCACTCCAGGATCCTTGCCAAGAAAACCCCATGGACAATGTTAAAAGGCTAAAAGATATGACGCCGGAAGATGAGCCCCTCAGGTCGGAAGGTGTCCAATATGCTACTGGGGAAGAGCGGAGGGCAATTCCAAGTAGCTCCAGAAAGAGTGAAGCGGCTGGGCCAAAGCCGAAAGGACGTTCAGCTGTGGATGTATCTGGAAGCGAAAAGAAGGTCCGATGCTGTAAAGAACAATATTGTATACGTACCTGGAATGTAAGATCTATGAACCAAGGCAAGCTGGATGTGGTCAAACATGAGATGACAAGATTGAACATCGACATCTTGGGAATCAGCGAACTGAAATGGACGGGAATGGGTGAATTTAATTCGGGTGACCATTATATCTACTACTGTGGGCAAGAAACCCTTAGAAGAAATGGAGTTGCACTCATAGTCAATAAGAGAGTGGGAAAGGCAGTAATGGGGTACAACCTCAAAAACGACAGAATGATCTCAGTGCGTATCCAAGGCAAACCATTCAATATCACAGTCATCCAAGTCTATGCCCCAACCACTGATGCTGAAGAAGCTGAAGTTGACCGCTTCTATGAAGACCTACAACACCTTCTAGAACTAGCACCAAAAAGATGTCCTTTTCATCATAGGGGATTGGAATGCTAAAGTAGGAAGTCAAGGAGTAATCAGAATAACAGGCAAGTTTGGCCTTGGAGTACAAAATGAAGCAGGGCAAAGGCTAATAGAGTTCTGTCAAGAGAACAAGCTAGTCATAGCAAACACTCTTTTCCAACAACACAAGAGACAACTCTACACATGGACATCACCAGATGGTCAATACCGAAACCAGTTTGATTATATACTTTGCAGCCAAAGATGGAGAAGCTCTATACAGACAGCAAAAACAAGACCAGGAGCTGACTGTGGCTCAGATCATGAGCTTCTTACTGCAAAATTTAGGCTTAAATTGAAGAATGTAGGGAAAACCACTAGACCACTCAGGTATGACTTACATCATATTCCTTGTGAGTACACAGTGAAGGTGATGAATAGATTTAGAGGATTAGATTTGGTAGACAGAGTGCCTGAAGAACTATGGACGGAGGTCCGTAACATTGTACAGGAGGCAGCAACTAAAACCATCCCAAAGAAAAAGAAATGCAAGAAAGCAAAATGGCTGTCTGATGAGGCTTTACAAATAGCTGTGGAAAGAAGGAATGCGAAAAGCAAGGGTGAAAGGGAAAGATATAAGCAACTGAATGCAGATTTCCAGAGAATAGCAAGGAGAGATAAGAAGGCCTTCTTAAATGAACAATGCAAAGAAATTGAGGAAAACAATAGAATGGGGAAGACTAGAGATCTCTTCAAGAAAATTGGAGATATCAAAGGAACGTTTAGTGCAAAGATGGGCATGATAAAGGACAAAAAAGGCAGGGACCTAACAGAAGCAGAAGAGATTAAGAAGAGGTGGCAAGAATACACAGAAGAACTATACAAGAAAGATCTTAATGTCCCTGATGTCCACGCTGGTGTGATCACTGACCTTGAGCCAGACATCCTAGAGAGTGAAGTCAAGTGGGCCTTAGGAAGCATTGCTAACAACAAAGCTAGTGGAGATGACAGTATTCCAGCTGAGTTATTTAAAATACTAAAAGACGATGGTGTTAAAGTGCTGCACTCAATATGCCAGCAAGTTTGGAAAACGCAACAGTGGCCATGGGATTGGAAAAGGTCAGTTTATGTTCCAATTCCAAAGAAGGGCAATGCCAAAGAATGCTCAAACTATCGCACAATTGCACTCATTTCACATGCTAGCAAGGTTATGCTCAAAATCCTACAAGCTAGGCTTCAGCAGTATGTGAACCGAGAACTACCGGATGTACAAGCTGGGTTTCGAAGAGGCAGAGGAACTAGAGATCAAATTGCCAACATTCGCTGGATCATGGAGAAAGCACGAGAGTTCCAGAAAAACATCTACTTCTACTTCATTGACTATGCAAAAGCCTTTGATTGTGTGGATCACAACAAACTGTGGCAAATTCTTAAAGAGATGGGAGTACTAGACCACCTTACCTGTCTCCTGAGAAATCTGTATGCGGGCCAAGAAGCAACAGTTAGAACCAGTCATGGAACAACCGATTGGTTCAAAATAGGGAAAGGTGTACGACAAGGCTGTATACTGTCACCCTGCTTATTTAACCTATATGCAGAGTACATCATGAGAAATGCCAGGCTGGAAGAATCACAAGCCGGAATTAAGATTGCAGGGAGAATCATCAAGAACCTCAGATATGCGGACGATACCACCCTAATGGCAGAAAGTGAAGAAGAACTAAAGAGCCTCTTGATGAGGGTGAAAGAGGAGAGTGCAAAAGCTGGCTTGAAACTCAACATTAAAAAAACTAAGATCATGGCATCTGGACCCATCAATTCCTGGCAAATAGAAGGGGTAGAAATGGAAGCAGTAACAGACTTCATTTATTTGGGCTCCAAGATCACCGCAGATGGAGACTGCAGCCATGAAATTAAAAGACGCTTGCTCCTTGGGAGGAAAGCTATGGCAAGCCTAGATAGCATATTAAAAAGCAGAGATGTCACCTTGCCGACAAAGATCCACATAGTCAAAGCTATGGTTTTTCCAGTAGTAATGTATGGCTGTGAGAGCTGGACCATAAAAAAGGCCGAGCGCCGAAGAATTGATGCCTTTGAACTGTGGTGCTGGAGAAGACTCTTGAGAGTCCCCTGGACTGCTAGGAGGTCAAACCAGTCAATCTTAAAGGAAATCAACCCTGATTGCTCATTGGAAGGATTGATAATGCAGCTCAAGCTCAGATACTTTGGTCACCTAATGCGAAGAGAGATCTCTTTGGAGAAGACCCTGATGCTGGGAAAGATTGAAGGCAAAAGGAGAAGAGGACGGCAGAGGATGAGATGGTTAGATGGCATCACTGAAGCAATGAGCATGAAACTGAGCAAACTCAGGGAGGCAGTGAAGGACAGGAAGGCCTGGCGCAATATGGTTCATGGGGTCACGAAGAGTCGGACACGACTTAACGACTAAACAACAACAAAAGTGAAATATCAGAAGAACCCCAAACTGGCAACGTAGCACCTTCTTTCAGACCTTGACCAGCCATTAGAGTAAAAGTCCCTTTTGAGTCCTGCTGACTTATACAGGCACATCCATTAAATATTCCCACCTGCTGAAGCAGCCTAACTGTTACTGATGCGATTTTATGATGTCATCTCTTATGAACCTCTTTCTGAACACTCCTTTGAAACACTATTACAGACTGCGTGATTCTGTTTTGCCAGCTTTGTTGTGAATGGCCCTGAACATAATGCCTACAGAAAATGGAATATTTGTAAAGTCACATGCTTTAACCTTGTGTACATTTGTTCATAGCAGCTAGGATTTCTTCTCTGTTTTTCAGGCAGTTTACAGGTGGGAAGGCAGAGAAGGTGTATGTCAGGCCAAACAACAGAAAAATGCATTGAAACAATGTCAATAAAGCAATCGATGGAACATAGGCTGAGCAGCTACATTAAAAAAAAATCTATACCAAAGTTAAAATACCAGTTAAAAGATATCCAGTTATCTTTTAGCTGGGAATCTTAAAGACAACATTTATACCTGATCAAGGACATTAATTTATGGATAAGAGGAGCTATATCTGGTTATCAGCAATGGACAAGCAGCAGTCTTAGGGAAACCTGGAACTGGAGGAGCTCATTAACTTCTTTCCATTTATGTTCCCCGTAAGTGATATGCAAAATATCATCACTAGCAATGTACCTTTCAAACCCCCTTGTCCAATCCACTTTTAAAGCTTTCCAAGTAAGTACGTGGCCATCTTTAATGGCTGTGATAATAAATTCCAACTTTCTGCTGCATGACTTAAGAAGAGCCTAATTACATGCAACATTCACCTGAATTACAAGTTCACCTCCATGACAGAAATCTAAAGTTGTTTCCCACAGGCTTGGAGCAAGTTTTTATATATATAGCAGCTGGATAGCATAGTGGTTAGAGCACTGCCTTTGACATAGGAGACCGGGGTTCAAATCCCAGCAGGTACCTACCTTACCAGTAGGGGTCCTTGGGCAAAGACCCCCTAACACTTCACCTGCCTACCTCAAATATGAGAGTGACACAAACTAAAAGAGTCATGCTGGCTCAGACGTCACCTGGATTAACAAGGTCTATGTCAGATGTTGGGGAACCAAGACAATCTGACAATAAGTGGGCTACTGGAACAAACTATACATGGATGAGACAAGAGAACTTGGAATAGATGGAATGCTACTACAACAGTGAGGGGATATATGAAACGTATGAGGGAACTATGGATGGACAGACTACATCCACACTAACTGAGAAACAACTAGTTACCCAGTCCTTCAAAATAGTGAAGAGGAAGCTTCTCTCACAGCTTGAGATAGACCAACTTCACATCACAACCCAGACTCAAGCAGACCTGGAAGAACAACTGGATGTGCAGCCAACACCTGAAGCTGGAACGTCACTGCCACCCCCTCCATTACAGAGCACAGCAGCTGATATGAGGCATAAGATCATGGATAAACTAGCTACAATCAACCCTTGAGACCAATTACCAAGGCTTAGTGGAGAGGTACCATCAGTATTCTAGTATGCTAGAAGATGCTAATAGAGCCCTCATGACAATCCCTACTACCACCATAACTCAAACCAATGAACTGGTATACACTACAGCCACTGTAATCCTGGAAATGCTTGGCTACATGATCAAGAAGAACAGCAGTACATACTCCCCGCACCCCGGAAATGAAGTTGGAGGCTAAGATCAAGAACAGGCACTCAGCACCATATCCAAAGAAGCAGACTGTGCACAGCAGCCTCAGAGGCAGTCCAACACATAGTGGCAGGGTGTAAGATGCAGTCAGGAACAGCATACACTGAACGGCACAACCAAGTAGCTGGCACTGTGTACAGAAACATCTGCACAGCGTATGGGCTAGACCCTCCCAAGTCCAGATGGGAGATTCCACAGAAGGTCATGGAGAGTAACAGGGCTGAGATCCTGTGGGACTTCCAGATCCAAAGAGGCAGGCAGGTACTGGCCAATCAACCAGGCATCGTAGTAGTAGACAAGGACCAGAGGACAGTGGTGGTGATAGATGTATCAGTGCCAAGTGACAGCAACATCAGGAAGGAGTATGAGAAGCTGGAGAAGTACCAGGGCCTGAAGGAAGAACTAGAGAGGGTATGGAAAGTCAAGGCCAAAGTGGTCCCAGTGGTGGTAGGAGCACTCAGGGTTGTGAGTCTTAAGCTGAGAGAGGGGCTCCAACAGATCCCAGGAACAACATCAGATGTGTCTGTCTAGAAGAGTGCAGTGCTAGGAACAGCTAAGATACTGTGCAGAGCCCTCAAACTCACAGGACCCAAGATTGAGGAAGACACATACCACCCACAGGGGTGAGAGGAAAATTATTATGAAGAGGAAAACTGACAATGAGGGAAGTAAGTCCAACAATCAAATGATTATGTGCCATCAAGTCATTTTCAACTCCTAACAACCAGTCAGGTAGATTTTTTTCCATTATGATCTATCTCTAACCTGTTCTTTCAGGCTCCCAACAATGCACAATGTAACTGAGTCCATCCCCCTTGCTGCTGGTTGTCCTCTTCTTCTCTTTCCTTCCACCTTTTCTAGCATCAAGGCCTTCTCCAGAGAGCAAGGTAGGTGAAGGCATTATGGGTCTGAAGTAGGATAATTTGAACCTGGTCATTTGTGCCTCCGGTGAGAACTCTAGGTTGATTTGTTCAATGATCCATCCGTTTGTTTTCTTGGCTGTCCAGGGTATTCTCAGGAGTCTTCTCCAACTGGGATGACTTTCACGCCTTGGGTGACCCTGCTGGGAATATATACTCTTGGCATGCACTCCTGACATTCTTCGCTCATCCTTCCCAGAATCACCCAACTGCCATAATGAGGCAGCACAGTAGGACTTGGCGGGGGGAGATGGGGAGGATGTAAATTCAATACGGAGCAAAAAATGCTCTTGATATAAAGTTGCTATATCTATGATATAGAGATCTAGGACATTTCACTTGTTTAAATTCTGGACTTTCTATGTATTTAAGGCTGGTTTTGTTACCAAATAAATAGCAGGAACCAATAGAAGGCTGCAGAATGGCTTCCTTCTTGCTTCGCCATAAAGCAAAAATAATGGCTGGAAGGGGCTTTGGAATATAAATCACTGCCTTTCACTTAGAATGCAGAATCCCCCAACTAAAGCCTAGCAGATCTTTTCCTATTCTTCTTTACAGAAATCTTACTTATTACTTCCTTATGACAACATCTCCAGTTCCCAAAGCAGGGCTATTTGAGAACGGCAAGCTCGCTCTGAGCAAACTAAGCAATTTAATTTTGAGGGGGGTAGGGGTGGAAAGCATCGAGATTCATACTAAATCAAGGTTTGTAATAAAAAAGAGTGATCTCCACCCGCTTTTCTCCTGCTTACACTTAATGCAAGACTCCTTCAGTAACTCCTGCACAATTGGTTTCTTTTTTCTTTGGTTTGAGGAACAAATAATATTTATAATCCCCTCTCTCATTCCTTTATCGCCTTGATTCCCCTAGAGGAATATACTCGGCTAGCACCAAATTCATGTCACTTAGGAATTAGTTTAGGAGCTGTGCTGACAGAGAAAACCTGGCCTTGGATTATAAGGAGCATCACCCCTTTATTTATTTCCTAACAGGCACGGCCATGTCATGAAAAAGCAAAAGAAGGGCCAGATCACCAAGGGTTGCTAGGCTGTTCTTCCTCCCAGCCCATCTCAACCGAGATTATGTGTTTGGTCCAGTTGCTAAAACCATGACTGGTGGCTCACATTTAGTAGCTGGGACAGAAATTGTTCATATTATTTTCTTGATCGCTTCTCATCATTTGGATGAATGGTGATTTTGAAAATGTGTTCAAAGGAAAAGGAATTTTGGATCAAATCTCTGGGAGGGACGATGGTGTTTTTGCATTGTTTAGCTACAAGATGACCAAGGAGTTTTGTATGTGTGGGTGTGTGAAAGTTTTCTTTTATTGTACAGTTCTCTCCATGATGGCCTGCAAGATTCTGGTTTCCCATGCTTCCATTCAATCCCAAGAGAGAGCATCATGCAGGACCTTCCCTCATGGTGGCTTTTTCCATGGAATGCCACTCTCATTGCAAGGAAACATCTCCCCTTTGAGAAAGCTTTGGCACATTTCTCCTTTCCCTGGACTAATTTCTTTTTGGTGGAGAATCCCAAAAGTCCATCTGTACCTTCCTTTAATCAGTCTGCAGTTGCGATACGGAGGCTCTCATCCTTTATTTCTCCTTGGCCCCAAAAGTAGGACAACTTGGTACAAATGGCATGGTGTCTGGGGGGAGGAGAGGTGGGGGGATAAGAGACACCTCCTGAACCAGAATGTAATCTGTACATACATCATTTGCATCATTATGCAACTGGTGCAACACCCATTGTTTGTGCTCTGACATCACCATGTGCTGGATGACATGGGTCTTTCTGAGTCTTGCCACCATTTCACCCTGCCTTTAAAATGAGTAGCTGCTTTTTTATCTCAATGTGAATATAACTGTGGTGATATGCAATGAACAAATGCAGTGAAATGCTTTTTAAATTGAGCGACTGCTTTTTCCCCTTCCCTATGAAAGCAAATGCAAGGAACTAGAGTGGAACCAGTGCAGTGGAAGTCAATATCAGAATGGTGGGAAAGTGCCATGGCATCTTGACCTCACTGAGGGAGGGAAAGCTAAGGACCCAATAGAAAACTTTCTGTCTTGCAAATTCACCCTTAATACAGAAGAATGGTTGTCAGAATGTTTCTCTGTGCAGTGCAACTGAGCCAGAACCCTGCAAAACCTTGACGGTGTCATGAGAACACCACAGAACTATACTGATCCTGGATGGGTACAAAAGCAATAGGTGAAGTGTTCCTATGGGTGAAAATTTCAGAAGAGACAGCTACAGATGCATTAATGCTCCAGATCTGGTGCGAAAAAATGCATTAATGTCAATATCATGCTAATATACAAACTAACTGGAATATATTGCAAACAGATGTGAAGCACATCCTTTTTCCAAGAAGCAACTAAGGTTCAGAGTAATAGAACTGCAATGCCTTCCTTAAACACATTATCTCTGTGTTTTTTTTAAAAGGTGTCTAGCTAAAACAAATACAGAGCCATAAAATAAGTAAGCATAAGAACACTTAGTGTTGTCCAACGCTCCTGCCAGGAATGTTACTCATTATTTATGCAGACATAACTCTGAACGTTGCAGTTTCTTCTTTATTTGGCTTGCTGAAGGATCCCTAACCTGAGCTGAGCTGTAATCAGCCTCTGTCATAACATCAGCATGAAGGACAGAGTTAAGGCAGGCTTCTTGTCAGCTCTACACTTCACAGTTTTGTTGTGCTGCATAGCCTCCAGGCAAGGCTCTTTGGGCTATGATTTCACCGAAAAGGCATCTCACCCTTTTGATGAAGCAACTCAGAAGTGCAAGCGATGGAGAGGTGGAAACAAAAGCAAGCAAGCTTTTCTGGGGAAATCATGGCACGGCCTTCCCCTTTAGAGACAATCACAGGATTTGCTGTCATGAAACACAGCCAAGAGGTGTTAACATCAGAAACATAAAAGAAGGCAGTTGAGCTTGTACACCGCTGAAAGAAATGTGGACTATGTGCTTCTGAATGCTCACAGTATGGAGACCTATTACACACACACATATGCCATTTTGATTCTCCCCTGATATGTGTATACTGAATTTAAGTTCATTGTACCTCATCCAGCTATATACTAGCACTGTCTACATCAAACCACAATGACTTCAAAGGACAACTTGGGGCTACGAGCTCTGGATTGCACCTAGCAGAATGAGTCCTATGAGAGGTGGGTGCAAGAAAGGGATCAGTTAATGCTTGATTTAGCAACCCAAATCCTCTGGAACATTGTCAGGGGGCCCGTGGGAATCAACTTACTTCCCTTTATAATTTAGAGCAAATTTCAAAGCTTGAAAAGGTAATTTCACATTATTGCTGGATGCAAGAGGCCCTGAGGATGCAAGAGGACCTATCAAAGTGTCCTCCCTGATATCAGATCTGTTTCTTGCTTGTTTAGCTCCTTTATCCAATTCTCAAGTTTGCTGATGCTGTCTCTGATAGTTTCTCTAACATCATCTTCCATTCAGCCATATGCTGCTGTTTTTTTTTTGTTTTTTTTTGTCTGCGCTCAGTCATTGCTGACCCTGCAGTGACTGCTTGGACGAGTCCTTGCAGTTTTCAAGGCAACTGTTTTTCGGAAGTGGTTTGCCAGAGCCTCCTTCCTAGGGCAGAGCCCAGCTGGCGAGCGCAGGAGGTGGGGTTTCCGTTGCTTCGCGCCCTTTTTGGGCCCGCGCGGTTTTTCGCGCTTACCGGCAACTGCTCCCAACTCCTTTTTTGCAAGGCGCCGCCAGCATTTTTCCTCCCACCAGAGTGAGAGTACCCATTTATCTACTCACGTAAGTTTTCGAACTGTTGGGTTGACAGGAACTGGGGAGGAAACAGGAGCTCACCCTGTTTAACGCGAAGGCTGGACTCAAACCGCTGAAGCATCGACCATTTCTGGCCGGCAGCTTTCAGCATCATTAAGCCGCTGCGCCACTGCATCCCCATATGCTGCTGTACATCCATTTATTTTTTTTTTCTATTTTACAACCCAGCTCATATAGGCTTGTTGGCTGAAGTTCCAGATAGCAACTGGCTCTACCTCTGGATAAAATAAATATCCTCTGGATCCAACTCATGCTGAATCTCCTGTGGATTCTATGTCCCCATGTCCCATATGTCTTGACCCTATTCTTAAATCCCAGAATATTCATGCCTTTAATTGCATTCATTTTTTCTTTCCATACTTTCTGCTGCTTTTCACACTGAGCAGGGGAGGGAAGAGAGAGAAAATGAGAAACTTATTCAGAAATTTCCCTATGGCACAAGGATGTAAAATAATATCTCCATGAATTCTGCTGGAAACCAACTTGGGTGCATCCTTTCCTTTGGACTTCTTGGTGGAACGAAGATAAACTTCACATGAAGTCCTCCAGCATTCTTTTCCCTGCTGATCAATAAGGTACAAAAATGTGTCTGGGATGACATACATTACCCCAAACTACATGCATAATATAGTTATTGTAATTAAAAAGAAAGCATAGTTAGTGTCATTGAATCAGGCCTGACCCATATGGACAAAAGCCAACCCATTTTGGCCTGTCCCAGCATTAATCTATACCTTTTCCAAGGCATTCCTGTAATCTGAATGGTCTTGTTTTCCACTTCCTTAACTTCGCTTGATATCTACAAGCATAGTAACTTTTTTTCTAGATCACCTGACTCGGACCCCAGGCAGGAAAAGATCCTCAGCCCTTGTGCACACAGAAAGATCAAGGGAGTAGGAGGTGTTCAATGAGGCTTTTCAGAAGAACAAGGCATGACTCGGGAAAATAGACCCATCTTAGCCAGTGCTATAAAATAAGGCTTGGGAATCAGGCTTCTGTTGGCAAACAACTCTCTGCCATTGGGTCTGACTTCTTGATTCCTTGACTGACCTTTGAACCAGCATGAGACTACACCCAGTTCTGATTCCTGGATCTTCAATTTGTCTGCATGGAATCATGGCTTCTGAAGTAATCCTGTTTATTGTTTCTGAGCTCTTGCATTCCTGCACTGTGGTGAGATTTACTGCTGCCATAAAGAACTCTGATTTAATCTGACTTTCTACTCTTGTAATTTCTAGCATAGGACAGCCAGAAGAGTTGTGCATGCAGGTATGGAAACCACTTTCAGTTTTTGCAAATGCCAGAAGCAAAGGAAGATGCTTTGCAAAGCAACTGTGAGAGATTGCTTTCTTTGAACCTTCACTGGAGTGAAGGTGTACCCCTATATTTGGCTACATCTATATTTGAGTTACTGGAGATCATAGATTTTCATAGTATAATTTATTTGGTAGCATAACAAAATCTAGAATGATCTCTCAGTAGCTTCCAATTAACCTTTCTTCTTTTCTGATCTACAGTAGCTATGACCTCTGTTCTGACACCCAAAAGGTTGCTTTTGGTCTCCTGCTTTTGAAGTGGCACACTTTTCAACTTCTGATTTATTTCTATTCTAATTTAGATTTCTTTATTTGATTTAGGCATTCACTGACTCCAAATCAAGGAATGATTAGAGGTTATAGGTACATCTCAAACACTTTTTCTGTCTTCTGTAGTTCTCAACAACCAGAAGCATAGAATTCCCAAACAGAAGGCTACAACTGTGTTCAGTATGTGGGTATTGTTGTTTATACTGCAAGCTGGTTTGAAGATGGTTGCCCTTACTCTATAATGATCAGTGATCTGAATAACTAGTAGGGACAGAGAAATTGCTCACCCTTCATTTTGGACTGCCATTACCACATGCAATATTAGCTACTTGCTGTTTGTGAAATGATGCCACTGGCTGGGTGGAGCAAACAGATTTTTCTTAAGATTGTGCAACTCTTACAACACTGGATATTGGACATAGTTCTTGCAGTAAGTTTCAACTCTGTGCTCAACATGGTCTAGCTTATAAGAAATCTTTATAGCACATTAGGACTGAAACCCCTTCAACCAATTGCCTTTTGACAGATGAGGCTTCTCCCTCCTTTTTCTCTGCACTTTTCCAGGGCTTAATGGAATTCCTGTGCTTTATGTTTCTGAGGGTCATCCAGGTAGCAGTTGGTGACATTCTTGTCATGGGGAACTCTTGACAAGCCTCCCAACATATCTCCCACTCTACTGAGATAGATCTCATCTACTTTGTACAAGCCTGAGGGCCAGGACAAAAACCAAAGTTGATTTTATTACACTGAAAAGTAACTGAATGTCAATTAAATCAAGGAAATGTTGGGGGTAGGGCTATTCCCTAGAGTTTCTTATTTTCCCCTTCTGCCACATTAAAAATTAGAATTTTTCAACAGCTTTGAAGGAAGTCCTGGAGACTGTATCCAAGTCTTTGGAGAAAGGATGTAAGTTGCAAAGCGACCTCGGTATGTATCTCTTGCTTTAGCAGCAGGCATGACCTAGAAATTTAATATTTTAGTTCTTAAAATGTTCTAACCATAGGTGAGTCCCAAAGATTAGTTCCACGGTATTTAACCAAATCACAGTAGTATCTACAGTACTGAGGGATGATTGTAGGAGTCCAATATCTGCAAATATATAAGACTGCTGGTAGCTGCCAGAAAGAAGAGACATCATCTGCAAACACTGCAGGGAATACTTCGTAATATTGCCACTTTGCCCAACATTTCAACTACAATATTTATTTTCCTTTTCTTTATATTCTTTTTTTTTCTTTTTTGAAAATATGAATTCACGAAATCTGTGTGTCTTTAAATGAATGGGAGCTTATGAACAGTAATGGCAGGGTCTTAAATGACATAGAGATAAGATATAAGAAAAGCAGACACCCACCAAATTACATCTCTCTGCTGCAGGTAAGTCCCTGAAGGGTGTCGCTTTTGAGAGTACAGAAATATTCGCAACCATAAAACAAAGCAATTGGTACTTTCTGCACATGAGATCTCATAGCCAAGGAGTAGATAATGAGGCTACGTGTGTTAATGGCATCTTTAAATAAATACAAAGTGTGAGGCTCTCATACTTTGGAAGTAAATTGCCTTTTTAATTGAACAGATCACTAACAAGTGGTGGATTCTGTTCTGACCATGTGAAAACTTCCCATTACATTTTAACAGTAGAAAGGCCACGGAGAAGCACTTTTTAGGTCTGTTTCAGTTCTAATTGCTTAAATGCTGTTGCATGCACTGCACGTTTGAGTTAATAGAATGGAGGATTTGTGGGTGAGGTTGAGGTTTAATAGCGAGGCAAGTGTTGGGTAAGGGTGGATAGTTCTGAGAAACATCATCTGGACAATTTTCAGCATGTCAAATATGCTGCTCTTATTAGCTCTATCATTCTGCTCCTTTGGCCAGCTCTAATATATTGATCTCCACTTCTATGGGTTCTGGCACTGAGCTGGAAATGCAGCAGTTGTGTCCAAACAGAAGAGCAACAACTAGATCTATCAGTAGGAAAGAAAGGCTTAAAAAGGAAGGAGTGATTGAACTCCAGCTGACGTCTCCAGCACTGAGTGTGCTGTTCTTTAGCAGAATAGATTCTAGTCCCTTTTACTAGTGATCCTTCGCTCTCTGAACCTCAACTAGAAACATCTAGGACATGGACAGTTGTTTCATTTGGGATTGGGTCATTGGTTCTCTACTGTTTACATCAGGAATAAGCAACTTGTGGT
Source organism: Python bivittatus (assembly GCF_059951505.1). Lineage (NCBI taxonomy): Eukaryota > Metazoa > Chordata > Lepidosauria > Squamata > Pythonidae > Python > Python bivittatus. Next base: position 53,129,047 of record NW_028277034.1, on the reverse strand, counting down.
ATTCCAGATGTTGTTGAACTTCAAATCTCAGCAGCCCTTGGAAGCATGACCAAAGGTGTGGCTGTTATGATTCAGTATCGGCAGGCTTGAATTCTGTCATCTACATTGACTACCAAAAGCTCTTGACTTTGCCAGAACTCCCAGTGGGCTGAAATATTGTTTTCTGGGATACTACAGAAGATTTCTATTACTTCTATTACTCTTATTCAAAGTAGAAAACTGAGTGACTGGGTGTTTTTTATTTTTAATAGAAGAATGTTAAAATAATATATTCATATTCTAGGGCCATAATAAATCACTATGGCATTTGTTCTAGTTTGGTCAGAGATGGACTATCTTTGTGGAGTTAAATAACTTTTTTCAATCAGTTCGAGGGAACAACTTACAGACTGGGGAGAGACCTTGGAAGAAGGGGTGGAGTCAGAGAGATGCTTGATTGTGTATGTTTGTTCTTGGAAACTAGGATAATTGTTGTTATTGTTGTTGATAATGATTATTGAGGAGCAAAACAGAAGCAGGAAATTGAGGGGGGAGAAGAGGGAGAGAATTTTTGTACTCTCTGGAATCATCTTGGGTCAGGAGGCACAAATATTCCAATATTCTAAATCCAGAGACATTCATAAATGCCACAAGAACATCAACCAGTTCTTGTTATTATCATGCAAATTATATGAATTATGGAATTTGTATTAGTCATATATGATGTAATTATGCAATTAATGTACAGGGCCAAATCTGTGACATTTGCATATTGAGGTCATGATGCACATGCTCTGTGTTCCCGTCTGCATCTGCTCATGTCCAAGAGTCATAACCCACTTAATTCCTTGTACTCTTTTTTTTTTTAAATGAATCATATAATATAATAAGCAGATAAGCACAAAAAGGAAAAGAAAAAGAAAAAATCAATGCAAAGATATAATATCACTGAGAGGACACAGAAATTGCAGAAGTTATACAGTAGGCACTCTACATATTTGTTGAAGGATATACCATAAAAAACAGAATACAGTGAGTTATTTTTAACAAAGAGGAAACAGATTTTGAAGGTCCTTTTAAATCTCTGAGCTGAATGCCAATATCTCCACTGTTTTATTATTTAACATTAAAGCACCTAACAGGGAAAAGAAAAAGAGAAAAAAAGAAAAGAAAAGAGAAAAAGAAAAAGAAAAAGAAAATCCGCTAAAATATTAAGTAAATATTGAGTTTCTAACCTCCCCTTCATTGTACTCTGACTGGTATCAATATTTATAAACATTTAAATTTTCATGTATTTCTAACTTCAGTTCTTTAATCAATTCTTTTTCCCTAAACGTTTAAATTTGCCTTGCTGCATAATATATGATATATACAGAAGCCATTCTTGCTTGAATTTAGTTGTTAATCTTCTCATTGCTGCATATTCTCCAAGTTTAAGTTCTCAATCTGTTATCATCAGCAACATATCTCATTTCCAATGTTGTTCTAAGTTTATCTTTATGGCCATCAACATGTAACTTAATAAATTGTAATTTTGTTGTTGTTGATACATCCTGGAATTATGCCTTATTTATATTTATTTATAAACTATATATATATAGTTTAATTCAAGTTTAGTTTCTAAAATTCTCTGAATGGTGCTATGTATTTCTTTCTAGCACTTTTGACTTTTTTTCCACGTCCACCACATATGGTAAAAAGTTCCTTCTTCATGGCCTTTCCAACATTTATTACTATATGATTTGTCTGTCTTGGCAATTATTGACAGAGTTGTATACATTTATAAAACATTTTGTATCAGTTTTATGTTAAATTGTAGCTTGGGGTAAAAAAATAAAATAAAATTCAACCCCCATTCATTCCTTGACACAGCCAAAGAAGGGGCTGAATGCTGGGCCAAACCTAGTTATTTTCCTTGTATAGTAATTAGTGGAGAGAAGGAGAAAAAGGCATTTCACTGACCCATTTTTCAACTTGGGACACAGCAATATGGCAGGATGAGGTATATTACAATTTCTCTGTCAAAAAAACCTAGCATCTTCCAGCAAACACATCAAATGGGATTGCTTGGCTGGGCTGAATTCTCTGCATACTTACCTAGGAATTATTCTCACTGAATTCAGGGCTGCTTCTGAGTAGCCATGCTTAGAAGGCAATCTTCAAAAAATAGACTTACATAGTCTCCATGGTTAGCTCATTACTTAAAATAATCCGAGTGTTAGTGCGACATCTTCCAATTCATCAAAATGTGAGAACAATCTACTTTATAGTCCTCCTCTTAATTCCTATGAGCATGATTTGGCAACCCGAGATGTCCAGCAGAAACCATGATGATATCACATATGTTGTGTTATTTATTTATTTATTTATATTTCAAATTTAGATACCGCCCATCTCACAAAAAAGTGACTCTGGGTGTCTCCCAATAAAACAGCAATAAATATTAATTAAAATACAATAAAAACAATATAAAATACAATAAAAATGCAATAAAAACCAAACACATATGCAAATAATATCTTCCAAGATTTTTATGGTCAGTAAGATGTTAACATATGGAAGCATCTTCAAGGTGCTGGCTTCCCCCAGGGTTGGTTGCCCCTTTTTTCATCGCATGCCAGTTGGCAGAGCCAGGTCTTGACTGCTTTGTGGAAGGACAAGAGAGTTGAGGTCTGCCTCACTTCTGGGGGGAGAGTATTCCCTAGGGTGGGGGTCATGGCAGAGAAGGGTCTCTTTCTGGACCCCGCCGGTCGACATTCTTTCATCGATGGGGTCCGCAGCATACCCTCCCTGCCTGACCGGGTGGGATGGGTGGATATAATGGGGGTGTTATCTTTATTTATTTATTTATTATATATTATTTGTATGTTATCATCATACAAATTATATATATATATATATATATATATATATATATATATATAATATTGTGGGTGTGTCAGCTGTATCATGGCATCGTGATGTTTGTGACTTCCCATGCCAACGCCCAGATTTACAACAGCTTTTAAAATCCTTCATTAATTCATTTCTGTATCATATTTCATATGATAATATTATAACAGAGAAATAACCTGCAGCATTGGCTGCATTGGCTTTCAACAGTGGGAAAACGTGAAGACAATATGTTTTAATTTTATGTCATTGGAAAACATTATTACAACGATGTACCTATTCAAACAAGTTTTCAGCAGCACAAGAATAAGAATGGGTGGTTTTCAATAGTGCTCATGAATTCTATTAGCACCTATGTTTATATGTACCTTTATATGTACTTTTATTAAAACATCTCGAAACCAAGCAGATTTTTGAAAGTTGTATGTTAATACTATTAATACCAACAGTCAAGTTACTGTACATCACTGCCTTGTAAGCAACAGTGCTTTCATTCACCTCTCCTTCACCCCACTTCTCCAACTGTGTGCACTCCACACTTGTGAACTTCATCTCCTTGAATTCTTGCAATGTCCCAATGTTCTGGGAAGATTGTGTGTGTGTGAGAGAGAGAGAGAGCGAGCAAGAGAGAGAGAGAGACAAAGAGACAGAGACAGAGACTTTTGAGGTCAGATTTAATACTTCTAGATATCAATATTCTTTTGAACTACATACCTATTACATGAAAATTGACAGTTGGACAACAGAAATGGATTCCCTGCGCCCTTCTTTATTGCATTGGAAAGATAAATTTATGGTCCCAATCAGTGGATTGAAGACCTGATGTTACTTTCAATTTATGAACAATTGCTTACAGACATACTGTAGATTACATTGAAATATTGATCATTATTTGTTGTGTATAACTCTACCTATCTACCTACCTACCTACCTATCTATCATCAATTTATCTATTGTGTGTGTGTGTATCTTGTGGTATTGCTTTCTTTTTGCTTTTTTAAAATTATTTTAAAAATGCTCTTCCTGTCCTCCTCCTCCTCCTCCTCCTCCTCCTCCTCCTCCTCCTCCTCCCCCTCCCCCTCCCCCTCCCCCTCCCCCTTCCCCTTCCCCTTCCCCTTCCCCTTCCCCTTCTTTCTTTCTTTCTTTCTTTCTTTCTTTCTTTCTTTCTTTCTTTCTTTCTTTCTTTCTTTCTTTTCTTTTCTTTTCTTTTCTTATTTATTTATTTATTTATTTATTTATTTATTTATTAGACTTGTCCCCACCCATCTCCCCACAATGGGGGACTCTGGGCGGTTTACATCATTCTTCCCCCCATATTGGCTTTCTTTTGGTTGCAAATTAACTTCTAAATATAATTTTGGTAAGAAACATTATATTGAAGGACCTCAATGTGAAATTGAATGATATTCCTAAAATCTGGCATTTTCATCTTATGAAGAACTTTGGCTTTATCAAGCTTGGGGTACAACAGAGGAAATCATCCTATGTAACTGGAAAGAAAGGCACTCTTCTGATTTTAAGGAATAGATCCAGGATATGAGTTTCTTGTCTATCTTTGAGATGTCTTTGTGGTCTAAAAAATGAGAAGATGACATTGTTATGTTGTTATACAATCCAGATTTAGTAACCTTAACAGCTGCATTAATTCCATGTAGGTATTCATTCTTATTCTATGTATTTTTTGTTGCTATTTTTTTGTTATGTTTAGTTCATTTAACCCCTATAATGAATTATTTTTTCTTCACTTGCATTATCGCTATTCAGTGTAGAATTTTTTCTTTTTTTATTTCACTGTTGTAATATTTTTTTAAAAAAATTAAAAAGTATATAAAACTAACAAACAAGGGTCCTTGGTTCTACTTACTTCCTCTTAAGTTTATATAAATGTTAGTAAAGTGATCACAATTCTTCATTCCATTCTCCCACCAATGTTTTAATGTTGAACCGCTCCTAGTACACTACTGCGGGAAAGAACTTGTCACAGGAAATGAAGATCTCTTGGACAATATGCTATTTGGAGCTTCCACCTCAAAACTCAAGGGATTTAAAAAAGCAATAAAGCAATTTCAGATACCATGAATGTACAACCAAATGGAGATAGAATTAATAATCATGCAATTTGCTCAGTAATGGATGGATGAACCTGGTAAATCATGACATCAATTCTCTGCTTGAACTGATTAAAAAAGTCCTTGCCAATTTTATCTCTTTGACTCCTTGACAAAGCGGAAGTGATGGCTGGGCCTTTGAAATGCAATTAGAATGAAGCGCAACTGCTGGATAATAACATTATTTTTACTTAAAAAAAAAAAGAACATAAAGAAAACTACATCGCAGTCAGGCAAAATCAGGATTTTGTGATGGTGGTTGTCTTAATAGACTTGATTGGAAAACAGAAAATTCAGTCACATTTGAAGAATGTTCAACAACACACACTTTTAGGGGATTTTAGCAGGTTGGGGAATTCTGGGAGTTGAAGTCCACACATCTTCAGCCTGCCAAGGTTGAGAAACACTGAACCAGATGGTTATGGCCACTATCTTGACATTTCTATTCTCTCTGCAGACACCTCTGGTTTGGGGGAACAATGCACACTTAGTTCACTGTATTAGGTAAGGAAGGGGCTAAGACTGGAGGAAAAAGGAACCAGTTCAAGTCAACATTTAGTCCTGTCTCTTCCCTGCGATGGTTCTCCTGGCCCCTAGGATATTTCCAGGCTTCTGTGGGTCATGATGTGCTCTCTTCTACCTTCCTCACATTTCATATTTGGGGCTGTAGCAATTCTGGGTTCAGATACCTTTCTTTTTCCCAGGATATAGGCAATTCCTATTATCCTCAGCCTTGTTATCTGCACTTTCATGGGCTTGCAGCTGGTAACTACAAAGCAGACTTCCTTATTCATGGGGAAGGGTTTACCTACCTGACCTCTGTCTTTGGAGTGGTCACGTGTATATGCTTATTTTATGTATGTGCAGGCTTCTGCGTAAGTGTAATGTATGGTTTTTCAGTCTCATTATCCATAGTCTCATCTACATGGGAACAGAGCCCCCATGATGAGTGAGGGCTGCCCGCTGAGGTCCTGCTCACCCCACTGCCCCCACTGCCTCAGGGCCAACCAATGACATGATCTTCCCAGCCTGATTTCCTTCTGCTGTTCCTGAATCTCCCTGGATATAGAGTCTCTTCCAGCTGTTTCAAATGAAAACAGTAAAAGTGCAGAATCTCTGGGTCACAGTGGACTCTCTCAAAGCCTCTCTGGGTTATGTCTGCTCTAACAGGAACAAACAAATAAAAAATAAATAAATCACCTCTTTTTTTCTATTTCATCTTGACTAACGTTTCTTTGGTTGCTTTTCATTCTTTTTCTGGGAAAAGAACAGTTCTTTCTTCATTTCTAGGTCATAGATCTATCTCAACTACCTCTTCTCAGTCTATTTGCTGCCATTTATCAGTCCTATAGTTATCCTCTACTGATGGCCCACCAAATGCTCTTTGTCTCTTACCTCTTATCAAGAATTTGGCATTGGAGGAGAGGATTGCATGGGAATGGAAGTTGTTGTGATTCATAATTAGAGAAGAACGTTCCTAGCGTTCTCTGTGTGTGGTATCTGTCTCTCTCTTTCTCTTTGCAGAGGTGTAAATTTACACCATCTCAGTTGATGGTAACATGAAGCTGACCTTGTCTGGGCTCTGAAACTAAATAGAATTGGAGTTGATTTATATTTGGATGGGAGACTTCCAGGGAATACGGCTCAACTGGGATATAGGAAGGAAGGATCCTGGAATAGGACAACGTATTGTTGCCAAAACAACTGCATTTTTAATTTATTTATAATACTTTGAGATTGACCCCGTGGTGAGACTCAGAGTAGTGTACACTAAAGCTGGAAAAACAAAAGCAACCATAAAGCGTATGTGCCAAAATGAAACAACCACAATTAATAAGCAGAAAAATATTTCAGAATGCAAGGAAGGAAGGTGTTCTGCATACCTCAGGGGAAGCATATTCCAGAGCACTGGAGCCACTACAACAAAGGCCTGCTGTTTAACACAAGTCCTGTGCTTTTCTTGTCGAGGGAGGACCTTCAGCAAACCCTCTTGAGATGTTCAGACTGGACAGGCAGAATCAATTTTGGCAAAATATGACTTATCTAACCTGATGCTGTATTATGTAAGATTTTGTAGGTAATTACCAGAACGTTGAACTGGGCTTGGAAATCTATTGGTAACCAGTCTATGGCCATACTACCCTGAAAACACCCAATCTTGTTGTATTGGGAACCATTGCAGCAGCTCTAAATCCTCCACTGTCATCCAGCAATGGTTGAGCTTACTGACAGTAGTTTAGTACTCATTCTGAACCAATTACAGCTTCTAAGTCATCTCCAGAGGCTGTCCCACATAATGTGCATTGCAGCAGTCCAACCATATGGTGATCAAGGCATGATCTAGATCCAGGTAGAGTTGCAACTATTACAGCCAGAGGTGGTCAAAGGCCCATGGGACATGGCCTTCACCTGCTCTAAGCAGAAGTCATGAGTCCTTGGGGACCTCCAGTCAGAAGCTAACTCCTTTGGGGGAAGTGTTACCCCCATCTAGACTAATTGCCAAGTCCATATTACCGAATTGTCCTGAAGTTTATTGACAAAAAGCAACTCAATCTTTATAGGATTTCATTTGAGCTGGTTTCACTCCCTCTAGACTGTAACAGCCTCTAGACCCTGGTCAATAGTAGGTTTGTTACTGAAAAAGTCCAACAGCAGGAGTTCCACGTTATTATTATTATTTCTTTTGGGATTGAAAAGGACGTGTTAAAAGCCAGAGAAGCTGCATGTGAAAGTTAGCTCTCACACAGTGTGTGAAAATCAATGTTAACTAATTTGACTGTTGCAAAAACAAAGAAGAGATGGAAACAGATCAGCACACTCAAAAGCAGTTTGTTATATAGGGTGGAAAGGAAAACCCTCTCCCTATAGGGCTTTTTCTTGAATCAATGAAGCTGCTGAAATTGTCTTTATTCCTGTGATGGAATGGAATTATGAAGGCCAGGCTCAGGGAGATAAACATTTTCTTAGCTCCCCAGAAGAGCGTGAGAGGAACAAGAGGATGAGACTGGCACCTCCCTGAGGAATTCACACTGTTGTGGCTGGCTGACTTTGGGAGATGGGGTTTCAATCTGGGAAGATTGATGTCAGGCCTAGCCCAAGGAACTCCAAGAGACAATGCAAATTCAGTCCAGTTATGTTTATTAGCTACAACCTCTAGCAAGAATCAGCCCCCCTCCCTCCTACCATCTGCAAACCTGAAGTAAAGGGCTGTGGACTGCTAGCTTGAGTACTTCCTCCGGTTCCTCCCACGCTCTTCTGGGGAGCTAAGAAAATGTTTATCTCCCTGAGCCTGGCCTTCATAATTCCATTCCATCACAATTCCACATGCACGACTGAGCCATTTAGACAAGAAATCTAAGAACTTCTGATTAGTTTTATTAACTGAAGCAAGTTAGAATGCCATCACGAAAGAACGTCAACTGCAATGATTCGAGAAGAAGCCTGCAGAGAGAAAGATAGTTCAGCATGCTGGATGGGGAATTCTGGGAGTTGAAGTCCACACATCTTCAGCCTGCCAAGGCTGAAAAACAGTGCCTTAGACTATTTGCTCCCTTCATTTAAGGGAACTGGCCTATCTCCATCTGCCCTTCAGGTTTGCAGCTGGCAGAATGACTCTTACATTGCCCATGACTGAAGAAAGGACAGTATAATGGAAGTCAGGAAGACTTTCACCCCATTCTTTAACTATTTTGAAATCCAACCATTGTAAAACACCACCTTCCACTCAACAGTCTCTTCTCCTTTAAAACAATTTTGAAAGTGAATTCTATTCCATCAATCTGAGAACATTTAGAGAAATATGGAGGAGCCTTTCTCTGACCTTTATGAGTAATAGCTGACAGAAAGTACAGAAGGCTAAAGAGTTACAAAGAGGATTTGATTCTACCTGTTTCCTATGCCTTCACAGTGCAATATTGCTGATATTAATGCTTTTTTTTCTGGGAGAAGGGTGCATGCACACATATGTGTGCACATACACATACCAAATCAGTTAATACTCATTACCTAAAGATTTTTTAACATTCTTGAGTGAATACTGCTCAGAAACTCAGAATCTGCTGCATGGGTCCTGTGCTGAAGACAGGAGGAATAGATAGTGTGAGAAGGAAATCAAGTTCTTCCCCCTGTGTCAGCAGGAAGTCAAAGCTTCCCATTGGTCTCACCCTACCATTGTTTTTCTTAACAACAATCAAGGCATATGATTAAATTATAGTAAGAATGGGCTCACCTAAAAGGATTAAAGACATAGCAGGAAGAAACAAGAGTCCTTCACCCCAGCCCAAAATTAAATAACTAAAGACCTAGCAGGGAGGGCCAACATTCCCTGAAGCTGTAATTGAATCATAAAAAGATTTCTTCCCTGAAGGGATCTACATTCCAGTTAGACAATACCAGATAAGGCAAACACGGGAAGCCCCAGCTCAGTAGGGTTCGAACACTCCCTTCCAAAGATCTAGTCAATTATGCTTTCACCGGAGAGCACTCTCTCTTGGAATCCCAACTAATTACCTTTTCTAAGAGTTCCTAGAGGGTGGGCATTCCTTCACACCGTTCAAGAAACAATAGTATGATCTTCCCTATAAAAGGAACTCCTGGGGAAACCCTGAGTGTAGCTCCTTGTCAGCTGCTCGCCTTGTGTATCAGGGTCTCGGAAAGAAAATCTTCTCTCTCCTTCAAGCAACTGCCTGTGTGTTTATTCCTGGCTTGGAGATGAACCTTGTAAGCTTTCTTTCTAACAATTGTATGCCATTTATGAAGCACTATCAACAAGTATTAGGCATCAAGAAAGAAGGTTAAGAGGGAGAGAGAGAAATGGATTGTATCTGGTTTTCCTGATTTTCATCATGACAATGAGTGGTGTTCCTCCTTGCTAAGAAAGGAGGAAGATAGCTTTGGCAATGCCCCCAAAGGTGAATGTTGGGTCCAGAAGGCTCTGGGTCATGAGATAATAACTTCCACGCTAGAGATCTAAGGGATCTTTCTGCATTTCTTACATGGCATCCATAACAAGCAGGACTTGCTGAGAACCTATCAGCCATCCTTCTCAGGAATAGTTCCCGTGTTATGGAAATCTCTCTCTCCAGACTGACAGGCAGCACCCTCTCTCTTGGCCTGTTGTAAGCAATTGAACATAGTTTTATTCTATTGTGGTTTTGGCTTGAGCTGAATGAGCACACCATCATGCTTTTTTAAAATGGGTTTATAAGACCCCTATTGTATTAAGGTTTTTTCTTTTAATTACAGTGATATTGTTTTGCCCTTTGCCATTGAGAGTCTGTTAGGAGGGTGGGCTAGAAATGCTCTAAAAATAAAATAAGATATTTGACAAGTATCAGGTAGCCTGCCTGTCATCTTTTTACCAAGCCAAACACACACACAACCCTTCCTTCTTTCTATATTCCTTCTTTTGTTCTCCTTAATCGGAAATAAAAATTAATGAATGGAATGTTAACCCAATGAGCTGCAAGGGGAATTATTCAGCAAGTCTCCTTGCTGTTCAGCTAGCATGAAAAGTGAAAAGAACAGTGAACACTTGATACATTTGTCAATTGAGTTACGGTTCCCATTTCCTTTCCTGTGACCTTCAAGCTTTCAAGTGAAAAACAAAATGCGAATTATGGAACTTTTCAGGTCATTTCACCATTTGTCCAACTGCCTCATTTAAACACTGGCAGGCAGCTCTCTTCTGTCCTCCTAGGGGTTCCTGCTGCTTGCCCAATGCTTAGCCTTTCCTATGAATAAATAATTTATCCTTAACCTTATTTATTTTTCTCTTTGTAAAACTGTGTTAGACTTGAAGAGCATTGGAGACATGGAAATGTGTTCTATTTGTGCTATTGTATTGCTGAAGGGATCTCACACCTTCAGTGATACAATAGCTCTTTTTTATTTTTTTTAAGGCTCTGAAAATCCTGTCCCATAATATTTCTGTCTTACATGTATAGAGTCATGAGTTTCAGACTAAGGCCATGAAGAAAAGAGTCTGTCCCTCAACCCCCACCCAAATCCATTCAGTTCTGATGCAAAAGAGTTCTTCCCTTTCAATTTCTTTCGAAGGAGAAAATAATGTTGTGAAATTATTCTGGGTGGGATGTGCGATTCTTGCTCTCATATAGTGACAGAATGGCTAAGGGGTGTGCAAATATCTTAGCTTTCATTCTCAAATCATCTCCCCAGCAACCTGAAAGTCTCTCTGTCTTCTCAGACTTCCATTAAATCCTACAAAAAGACTTCAGGAAGAAATTCTGCCTATTTGTTTTTTCTTAGTTTGAGAAGACAAAGCAATACAAAGATGTTTAACAAAATGAAATAATGGTAGCAGTACCTCCCGTCTCTCAACCTCCAATGAGAAATTAAGCTCAAAAGTTTCACCAAGATAAATGTTAAAGAAATTCCCAAGCATCCTGAGAATAAGGCATTAAAGCAGAAGTTCCTTTTGCATGCTAAGCATTATTACAAGGCAGTATTATTTCAGATATTTATCTATCAGAGCTGACATGCCATTTTCGCTACAGAGACATCTGTTGCTGTATATCTAAGACACACTTAGTAACACTGCATCATAGTATCATCTAGGAAGGCAACATATAGCAATTTATTATAAAAGAGAGGTGTTATGCACTAATGATGTTACATCAATGTAAAACAACCTATTGAAAGGAGGGTATTAAAATTTTGTTATGGTGTTATCATTAATAAATAGAATAAATAGGAAAACAGCTACCTTTTCAGAATCCTTGTCAGCAGTCAGGGAAGAAGAGGAAGTCCTGTGAGAACTTTTTCCAACTGAAGTTAGAAAGTTTTGGGCTGGGGCTATATGGGGGTGTATTTGTACGTGCATAATTGTTCCTCTCTGCTAGTCTTAGTGATTCTATTTTCAGATAGATCGTGGACATGGTTTCCACTTTGCGCATCAAGTAGACCTTCAATTGGTTTAGCTTCAGGATGATGCCATGTCACTCTTCCTGATTTTGGCCCCAGTCAGACATACATTAGTGATGAGATTCTCAGAGCAGAGATGCAGAGAATGTAAACATGCAACAGGCATCAGTGAGTGAGCGTGAGAAAGGGAAGCTAACCCTTGATTGCACACATGGAAGTGAGAGAAAAGAGTGCATTGGATTTTAAGGAGAAGGGGGATAAAGTTTATATCAGCTTCAACCAGCTCAGTGACTGCCCACAGTGTGCAGTAGTAGGCATGTCTGAATTATAATAAAGAATTAGTTCCAGCTTGGTTATCCCAAATCAATGGAGGGCTTCTGTTTAGTTTCTGCCTGCCCTGAGAGTCTGGCAGCCTCCTCTAGAAGTGTTGGACTTCAGCTCTCAAAATTTTCCACCAGGCATCCCATCAGATAGGAAGGCTGAGGATTCTGGAAACTGAAGTCCCGTATCTCTGGGTATCCTTCCCCTAACAGAGAGAATAGGTCATTGACATCTTGCTTTGCTGTGGAGTCTGCTGAAAATTGGGGGAAAGGAGGGAGAGAAAGAGAGGGAGAGTACACATTTCCCAGCTGTGCAATTGCAACCTGGGGAAAGTTCAGTGCACAATGTGGTGAGACATTTCACTCAGCCTTATCTGCTACCTCAAATATTCCATTTGCACATAAATGATAGGAAAGTGCAGAGATCTGCAGCACAGCAGGTTGAACCCACTTAACATGCTTCCTTCACTTGCAATCTACCTCTAGAAAGCTTTTCATTTTGAACAGCAAATATGTCCTCTCAGGTAATATATTCCCTGTCTTGTAATATCAGTTCTGACAACAATATTTCACAGAATGGATTTTTATGTTACCATCTCTAGGGCTTTAAATACATTCTGGCTATATTCACACAATACAATTAAACCTGGTAAGATACAGATGTAGCTGATCCATTGCACAACATGCTATTCTTGTTTAGTATTAATCTTAGTTAGAGGTTTTGTGTGTGTATTATTTATTATGTTAAACAAATCCAACATGTGGTTAGTTTATGGATCAATGTATTGTGCAAACCCAGAATAGGTTAGTCCAACAAGACTTTTTTGTTTTTTAAATGGGCCCAGCTGTTAAATTGTAATACTTGAAATGTGTCCTCATGAATGCAAGCTCTTGCTACCACATATAGTGAGAATGTTGATCAGGGTGAAAAAAAATGTGGTCACCAGAATCTTACCTGTAGTGCCCAGAATAGATGGGATCAAAAATGTCACTCCCACTCTATTTTTGGGAGAATTTGAGAGGGGATAAATGGTCAAATGTACCTTAAGCACTGCCGTGGTTGAAAACACATATTTCACCCTGAAATTCTCCCCAAATGGTCCCTGACATGACTTCGTTTTAGACCCTGTCCCTAAACATGTCTTGGAGATTTTGCAGTGGTCCTTGAGTTGATGGAAGTATTGTAGGTGCACACCAGCAAGAGTAGATCTCTTCCTTCCTCCTTACAGATATCCTTTGGCTCCTGCAAAAGCATCAGATCCTGCTCCATTTGAATGGAAAGCACTGTGTGACATAACCATAACCTAAACCATGTATGGATAAATGAATGAATGAGTAAATAAATAAAAATATGCTTATTATGGTCACTGACCAGGATTGCAAACAAAAACATATTAAAAATAAAAATAAAGTAAAAACAAGATAAGATATTACAATTGGTGCTGGGTTCGTCAGTGGATAATAAAACTCTGCCTAATTTTACAGGCAGTATAACAAAATTTAGCTATGTTCAGGGAGATGGAATCATACTGATCTCTGTGTTAAAAAGTTCAGAATTTCCTGGGTGTTTCACCAGGTAAGGAGTTACAAGGCAGGTCCTTGAGTCCTTATAGACCAGTGTTTCTCAGCCTTATCAACTTTAAGATGTCTGGACTTCAACTCCAACATTCTTAGGTATAGCAGATTGTTCCTGTTGAACTTCCAGCTCTTTGATATATTGTTTAAATAGGCTGAGTGTGTCCTCATAACCCATAATTAGGAACACCTCCCTGGAAAAGCCAAGATGTTGACATTTTTATGAGATTGTCCTGAACCATATTGATTTGTAATTGTCCTCAGTAACGGAAGAACTCAAACCTGTGGGAAAGAACAGTAACTTCAGCAAATGTGCTATGATACAGGTCCATGCGCCTGTTTTGACTTTAGATAGCTCTGCCTCCCACCTTAATACTACGTTTGGAACACATGGGGCTTCCTGAAAGATAGTCCTTAGGAATTTAGATTGGACCCTTTCAAAAGGAGTAAAGGAAGTGTAAGGTATAAACTGTGTATCTAACTACAGTATGTGTAACAGTATGCCTAACTGTGTATGTAACTATGTTTGTAATTATATGTAACTATTGTAATTATATGTAACTATGTAATTTGTAGGATAATTACAGTCTCCCAGGACACAGGTTTCAAACACCTTTGTTTCAGCAGAGGCTAGGAAGAATAAAGATCTTATGGAGATCTTATGGAGATATCCATCCACCCATCCATCCATCCATCCATCCATCCATCCATCCATCCATCTATGGAAGAATAAAGTTAAATATAGTTTGCCATGCTTGCTTAAGAAGAAAGAAGAATCTTATCACACTTTTACAAGTCAAAGCATAGTTAACCTTCAAGGATGACTAGTTTGGCATAAGAATAAATGTTTATTACGCATTATAAATACAAGCTGGAAACTTCCCTTGGTGCATTCTCTCTTAAACAGAACATTTTAACACATGTCAATAAACCACAGTAAGCCTCATTCACCTTGTTCTCCTAATTGTTTCTAACTACTGCAACCCTGATGGCCTATGTCATACACCTCCCTTGGAGATATCTTAATCAGTATAAGTATGAATGGGTCCCTTTCACACATCTCAGAAATGGAGGCTGAGGATTCAGGAAATGCAGGTCAACCCTCAGATCATCAGGAGGCAGAAAGACCATCAACCCATCCAGGAGAAGCTTAAGTTTTCCATGCATTTATGGTTCAGGCCATAAGATATAGCAGACAATAAAAGAGCAGGCAGAAGATAGGAGCATGTTATTGAAAAAGCATTCTTCTTCTCTTCTTGTCATTGCTTTACTTAGGTGCCACATTTCTATATCAAAAACCAGAATGGGGCCAGGACAAAATTTAAATTTGATTTCACTGATAGACATTCAGTTTAAATTAAATGCAATTGATAGCACTATGCAAAAATTTGGTTTGGAGATTTGATTTGAAATGCTTTTGATGGACTCTCCAAATTGAATTGACTTTCTAAATCAAATTGGAAAGTCAGACTGAAAACCAGATTCAATCAGATGCCCCCAAATCAATTCAGGTTATCTGGATACTATGGCACATGTATAGAAATGGCTTTTCCTGAATTGGATTAGAAATGCAAAATTAAATGTATCTGATTTGATGCCTAGGTTCAAACTTTCAAATCTGGGGCTTATCTGCAATGCTACAGTAACTTGTCCAATCATCAGAACAGGCCAGTGACCATTTCTGAAGGGCAGGGATGGACGATGTTGCTTTCTGTTAACCCCGTTCATCATCAAGATGACCTCAGGGTATGCTTCTCTGCTCTACTTCCAAAATATAGTTTTCCATATTATGTCACCTCAAGGCTCCAGGATCCTGTCTGTTTCAAATGGCATGCTTCATTGCAGACTAACTCCAGCAGATCATCAGCTATTTTGCAGAGGCAGGAACACTCCTTCAGCACTTGCCCTGTTCCCTAATACCTTCCACAGCAGAAGGCTACAATAGACAATGGTTATAGCTCTTCCCTGGTAAATGGAAGGTTGCTTGCTTGAAACCCAGTGGAAATCTTATCTTACTGATCTTATCTTACCTTACCCTTTTTCAGTCTGTACCTTATCAGTGCTGCAGCTTTTCATTATTTTACCAGTTACTTAAAAGAGAAGGTTTCACCATGAACTCCCAAATAGCCATATATGATTTTGTCCAACCTGCACAGACCTGTTAAGTATATGATTACACTCCACTGATGTATTGCTGAATTACAACAAGGACTCATGGTCTTATCACTACATACCTGGACAACTGCAACGTGATCTCCATGGAGCTTCCTTTGAAGACCACTCAGAAATTATACTTGGCCCAGAATACAGTAACCCTTTTACTGGCAGATGTTAAGTGCAAGCAGCATATTAGACCTGTGCTTAAGACCCTCCATTCACTACCAGTAGGTTTCCTAATAAAAATTGAAGGGCCAATTTTTACTTATAAAGCTGTATAAGGACTGCCTGTATCGGCCAGAATCAATCCATTTTTTATGTTCAAGTAAGGATTGGCTACTTAATGCAATTAAAGGGGCTGAGATTAGGAGATGGTCCTTTTCTGTAAATGCACCTACTTTGTGGAATAGTCTCTCTCCCAGTATTAGATGGTCCCCATAGTACAGGCCTTTTAAGAAGCAGCACAGACAGAATTGTTCTAGTGAGCCTATGGTGGTAGATGGGCACCTTGATGGAGATGCTGAATTTTTGATAGGAGTTTCATTCATTCATTCATTCATTCACTTTTCATTATTATGGATGATTCTATTGCAAACATTTTAATAGATTATTATTATTATTAATAATAATAATAATAATAATAATAATAATAATAATAATAATATTGCAGTTACTATTTTAATATTTATTGCTGACCTTGGATGTTTTATGCATATGGCCGCTGCTCATGTTGAATTTGATTGTAAGCTGCTAGAAATCCTTCTGGATTCATTTCTATCTATCTATCATCTATCTATCTATCTATCTATCTATCTATCTATCTATCTATCATCTATTATCTATTATCTATCATCATCATCATCATCATCATCATCATCATCATCATCATCATCTATCTACCTTAGTAAGTAAACTGAATAATTTTCCCCACCAATTACATCAGAACTGACAATATTTAGAGGTCTCCAGGGGCTTTTATGACTGGTATATGACTCTGGAGCTATCCTGCTCTCAGTGTCAAGCTTTGCAGGACCGATCTTTGAACTGAGCTTGAAAATGAGTTGGAAGGCCTGGTGGTGAGAAAGGATCAGCAGTGGTCTTGGGTGCCAGCATCCAAAGTTGTCTTCTCCTCCACCCACGTTCATGGGTAACCCATTGTTTAATCACAGCTCTGCACTGATTTTGCTTATGAGTGAAAGGTAGAACAGGAACTGATGGATGTCATGGGAGAAGGCACTATCCAGAATATAAATGAAGAGAAGAAATCATTCTGCTGGTGTAGAAAAAGCTGGTGGACTCAGCACATCACAGTTGGTTCCCCACTGCTTATGATGATTTGCAGTAGTTATCTTCATCCAGGCAGAGGTGTTACTGTGGCAAGCTTGGTTAGCGCTATAATTGGTCAATTCCCAGGCTAAAAGCAAACTCTTCTCATTTGTCTTCCACTGCATTTTATTGATATTTCCTTTCATCCTGCTCATTTACTCTCCCTTGGCACAGTAGGGTGCTTGACTGGTTCGTAATAAAGTATTTGCTTATTATAATACTTTAATTTTGCCTCATTTGCTAACTCCTTTCAAAAACACAGCTCACAATGATTTGTTATTTACAGGAAGTAAGTTCACGTTCTTATTTTAGGTTCTCAAAAGATGTTTACCTAAGGTTAAAACTTGTTTTTCTATCCTGATATAAATAGCTTTCCTTTAGGCATTGGGGCAAGAAGATTGTTTGTTTCATATCATAATGCAAATCCATCAAATCACACTTCTCCCAAATACATTAATGTAATTAAAAACCCAAATCTTTACTTCTCTAAATTTTGCTAACCATTTTGTACCCCAGCAGATACACTCCATAATGTATATGTTGGAAAACAGCACGCAGTGCTGCCTTGATTAGAGTAACATATACTACTGTAAAATGAAATATATTAAGATAAATGCTCATGTTAAAATAAACAGATACTTATCTCAAAACGGGAAAGAAGGAATTTAAACTTAGCAAAACAACACATGATAACACTATTAAGAAAGTGATGAGAAAATCATGTACTCTATTTCCTACCGTATTCTACTTGGGAAATCAAAAGAGGCCAACAAGATTACAATAAAAATAAAAAATGTATACAATAATCAGATTGGAAAACATTGAATATTTACTCCTGAGATTTATATTCCATGCTGACAGTTTTCTCAACTGCAAACTAAAGATAGCAGAAAGAACCACAGGATGTATGTAATTATCAGGTTATGAATTTATCCAGCTTGAAATGGATATATGTATTATTTATGGATGCATTATGAATCATGCTGGGGAGTGTGAATCAGTCGAGAGCCAATTCCTGTTCAAAATGTCTGATAGGACAGTGGTATAATTTGATCTGAATTTGAAATTTAGAGCTAAGAAAATTCAATTGAATCCAATCTGAGGCTACAGTTGATAAATATTCTATAGGTTATAATGGGGAAATATCAAAATGCCTGTTGCTACTTTATTTTTGAAGTACAGGAGGAAAATACCACAGACATTCATGTCCCCTTTGGCGGGGTGGGGGCATAAACTATGCAAAATTTTGGGTAGATAAATCTCAAAGATTTTGTTATTTCCCCCCAAATATTCCCCCTGTACATCTGGAGATTAAACAAGAAATCACAAACCAGATTTCAAAAGAGCAGCTTAATAAATCTTCTTTTCTTACTTTCTTTCTGTCTAAGAAAACCTGCCTGAACAAATTCTAGGAGAGTGGTAATCCTCCAAACTTTTCGATGAGCAAAGTTTGCGAATGAGGTCAAATGAACTAACCAGCTATTCATGACAATATTAGTGAGGCCATCATATTACTCAACCCCCATCTCAGTTTTGCACCAAGGTTGGAGATGCTGAAAAGACTAAAAAAAGAAAATCCATTAAATCTTCAGATCTCTCCTTTTTTGGTAAAAACCTTTATTATAATATATAGAAAGTGCAATTAAAATACAAAACAGAGAGTATAGAAAAGAAAGACAATAGAACTAAAAGAAAAAAGACAAAAACTAAAATAGTGAAAGTAGATAGAAAGATGAAACAAAAAATGACTTTCCACTGTCTCCAGTACAGATATAGATACAAATTAAAAGCAAGTTAATCTCTTACCACCAATTAATCCAAATTCACGTTATTTCTATCCACACAAACCATCTAATCATTAAAACCCACAATCAAAGCCTCATTTTTTCCCACATAAGCACGTAATCTAAGAAGGGTTGCCATGAGGAGACAAATTTAGAATCAGTGTTATCTCTTATCAACACTGTTAATTTTGCCATTTGAGCCAAGTCCATTAATTTAATGATCCATTCTTCCACTGTAGGTATTTGTGAATCCTTCCATCTTTGCGCATATAACAGTCTTGTAGCTGTGATCATATACAAAAGCAAAGTTCCATGTTGTTTCTCCAGTCCTTTCTCCATCAAACCCAATAAAAACCATTCTGATTTTTTTTTAATGTTCACTTTAAGAATCTTTTGAATAGCAATACATATCTGATCCCAATTTTTTTAGCCTTTTCACAGGTCTACCAAAGATGATAAAAGTTTCCTTCACCCAAAATCTTCAGATCTCTCCTAAGTGATTTTAAGACCCCTGATTCAGTTCTGAACCTCAATTAAATCCAACATTTTCATTCAAAGGGTGTGGTTTGACCAAATCTCCTTTGAATCAAATCATGCCTTTAAAGTTCTGCACATCTCTAGATTCAATCTTCATTTCCTCAAGACATTCTGTCCTAGATCAGAGTGTAAGGAGAGAATTTATCCATATACATTCAGCCTCCTTTTCAAATGCACATCTAAAAGTTCTATAATAGTACTGACCATCATGGAATTATAGTTGACACTCTTGCTGATTACTCTGAAATAACATGATCTTGACTTCCAGCTGTTTGGAAGGTGTTAAAGACATCCCTTAATTACAGCAAACTCAACAGTCATTAAAATGGACCGGTTTAAACCAGTGGCCTCAAACAGTTATTATGGCTAACTGAAGTTCTGCTGTATTGGGGGGATGCGTCAGTAGGTTATTCTATGCATGAGTAAATCTGGATCCAGCCATTTATTCATGAACCTGAGTCCCTGATTATATTCCTCCAACTAAGTACATAAGGCAAGTATATTGTCAATCAGATCCTATTTCTCCGTTAATTAAATCACACAAATTGATTATGCAAGAGTTAGACCATGATTTACTGGATAAACCAGAGTTTTTCAGGTATGCACAACACAATAAGCCATGGATTCACATACTACAGGGAGCAAAAAAAAATAGGTTTATAAAATGATCATAATATGGGGTTATAGTTTAAACAAGTCATGCAATACAGCTTAGTGTGGAAACCCAGTCATTTGTGATGATAGAAACCTGGTTTGCCATGATCTCTGAGCCCTTTCAGTGGTTTACTGTAATTTGTGAACCAAATAATTTATTTTTCTTCCATCTAGAACCCTTTCGCCTTTTTCTTTTGCTACTTGTTGCCAGGTTCTGCACAGCAGCGATAAAAATTCCTCAGATCATGACCTGGGCCATAAACTATTAATGAGCATCTACTTCATCATACTGGAGTGCTCTGTAATTTGATAGACATAGTCTGGCACATACTAACGTTTATGTCTCCCTACACCCATCTAATGCTCCTACCCCTCCTTTTAGACTCCTTTTAGTTATAGACTTTCTGTTTCATATTTTTTAGCCTTTTATAATTATTGTAACTATTATAACTATTCCTATTATTATTTTTAGACTTTGATGTATTTTCTATGCTTTCTAAGTGACTGTATCCCACCTTCCTTATGCTGGTCTTTGACCGTCATAAAGATTTGATTTGATGTGTTACTTAAGTTTTTCTTGAAGTACGTCTTGAATATTGAAATTTCTAAGCAAAGAAACAAGAAAAGACGTGCTTGTATTCTATTGTGAAGGTTCCTTCAAGGCTCTCCAAAGGGATGGAACTATTTAATATGAAGGATGCTTAAGGAATTTGAATAGAATGAATGATTAGATTGAATGTTTGCATGCCTGTATCCCAAACTAATATGTGAAGAGATGTTAGCTAACAGCTTTCCTATATTTCTGGATGTTGCAGCCAGTTTCAATGTGTCAAAAATTTTAGAAAGAAAAATATTAAAGCCCATATTTAGCAGGGCACACACACACACACACACACACACACAGACAGACAGACAGACAGACAGATAGATAGATAGATAGATAGATAGATAGATAGATAGATAGATAGATGGATGGATGGATGGATGGATGGATGGATGGATGGATGGATGGATGGATGGATGGATGGATGGATGGATGGATGGATGGATGGATGGAAAATACTGATTTTGAAACACAGATGTATGTGTAAAAATTGCCAAGAGAGCCAGTTTGGTCTCATGGTAAGGGCACCGGGCTAGAAACCAGGAGACTGTGAGTTCTCCCACCTTAGGCATGAAAGCTGGCTGGGTGGCTTCGGGCCAGTCCCCCTCTCTCAGCCCATCACGTCTGGCTTTGGTGACAAGGCAGTCGGTCAATTCCTGTTGCGACCAATGGATCAACATTCAGTTGATCTGGAAAAAAAAAAGTGGACCCTGCACCTGCAGGAAAATGCTGGGAAGAAAAGAAAATGTGAAAAATTGTTAGAATTGTGAGTTAAAGCAATGAACCATGAAAATAACTCACCCCATATTAATTGATACAGAACTGAGTTGTGTGGATATATATGGGAGGAATCGTTTATTTCTGGAGCCACCATGCTCCAGACCTGGAAAAGCAGGAGTTCCCAGACCTGAGAAATATTAAATATTTACCTATACTTCTATAGCCGCAGCTAACTACTAGGTACATGTGTTAAAATACCCATTTCTTTTAACAAGGCTATGGGGGGGATTTGATCCATTCTCCTCCCTCAGATTTGTTTTGACATATTTGTGCTATGGATTTTTCTCGCCTTTGAGGCCTGATAAGCATCATATTTGGGCTAGGAAAAAAATTAATTTGCAGTTATCCGCACCTCATGCATTGACTCATTTCCATTAGAGTTCTTGTAGATCTGCTTACTTTGGAGGGATATATTATAATTTTGGATCAGTGTGCAACCATTTCCAAACACACATTAAAATTACAGTTTTGCTGTGATAAGATAGGAAGCCCAGAACTTTGAAAAGGTTTTAAGAGTTCTATTTTGCCTCAGTTCTACCAAATCCTCTGCAGAGAAAGTTGTGATATTTCTCTGCCCTAGATTTAATTAATTCTCATGTATATCACAGAACTCCTATGATGTTTGTATGTTATCCAGGCAGAAGAAATATCTATATCAGATACATCAGCTATCTTGAAGAAGAAAAAAAGATCGACAAGCGAAGTTTAGTTTTGTCCCCTGGGAATTTATGCCTTTACTTCCCAAGGCTATTAAAATACTGCTCACTTCAATAATATTTGTGAACAGCTTTGATACATTTAGATGAAAAGCAGTCACAAAACACAGTGCCTAAAGCTAAATGCAAAATGTAAAATGCCCCTAGAGAAGTTGGCTTGGATGCATTGTGCCATTGGAACAAATCAAACTTAGAGAGAAAATGCTGAACAAAGGATGTTCTACTGATGAATAAAAAGGGGGAGCAAACCATCAGAGGAAGAAGGCAATTTGACTAATAGCAACCAAGACTATTTAGAGTGTGCTTATCAGATGTTTGAAGGACTTCACCTATAATATCTCTGTAATCTATCATCCTTCTGCATTAGGAGGCAAAGTTGTTTCACCAGGAGATCTTGGGAGTTAATGAAAAAGTCAAGGTTTGGCCCACAAGTTAATCAAAGAGCATAGGGCGTAAGTTATCCAGAGAGTCTGAAAAGCCTTAAACCACAATGTCGTTATATATGAAGTTAGGATGTCAGTCCAAGGTCTGAAACTTTATCACTCATGGGAGTTTGTATGAACAGACATCGACTCCCACCTCTGATGCAGTTAGTTCTGAGTCTAGAAAGGTCAGGAAAAACACTGGCATATTATATATTATTATACTGAAACAGCATATTATACTAAAACTGAGAAGATGGAATAATAGATGGTTTACATGGCTAGATTTAATAATATGTTAAAAGACTGAGCTAGTTTTATATTAACATTTTATGGATATACTTTTAGTTTCTATAAATGTCACTCACTTATTCATTATTCTATATATTTTTCTCTGATTTTATTCGTACTGCTATATTTTGGTTGTACTTCATTTCACACACACACACGCGCATGTGTGCATGGGTGCATGTGCGTGTATGTATGTATGTAGGTGTGTGTGTGTGTGTGTGTGTGTATGTATGTATGTATGTATATATATATATATGTATGTGTGTATATATATATATATATATATATATATCAGACAAACCATACATGGACAAGACAAGAGAACCTGGAATTGATGGAACGTTACTACAACAGTAGATTTAAAGGAGGAGATATATGAAATGTGTGAAGGAACTATAGATAGACAGAAGACCTACATCCACACTAACTGAGAAACAGCTAGTTACCCAATGGTTCAACATAGTGAAGAGGGAGCTGCTCTCACAACTTGAGATAGACCAACTACACATTATATCCTGGACTCAAGACAACCCAGAAGGACAACTGGATGTTCAGCCGACACCTGAAACTGGAACACCATGGCCACCTCCCCCCACCCCGCAACATTACAGAGCACAGCAGCTGCTATGAGGGATAAGATCATGGATAAATTAGCTACAGTCAACCCTTGAGACTGACTACCAAGGGACAGTGGAGAAGTACCATCAGATAGTATGCTAGAAGATGCCAATAGAGCCCTCCAGACAATCCCTACTACCACCATAACTCAAACCAATGAACTGGTATATGCTATAGCTGCTGTAATCTTGGAGATGCTTGGCTATATGATCAATAAGAACAGCAGTACATACCCCCCTGCCCCGCCCCCAGAAAATGAGATTGGAAGCTAAGATCAAGGCATCTAGGAGAGAAGTTAATAAGCTGGTGGAACTACAGAAAGGTGTAGAAATTAAGGATAAGTCTCAGCTACTGAAAAAAATACAAGGGCTTGACTCCATCTTGAAGCCCTAGAGACTGCTAAATGAAGGATACCAGTCTAAGGAGATATACTAGAGAAGCAGAGGCCAAGAAGATAAATGCCCTGTTCTCCAAAGAATCATCCAAGGTGTACTCCCAACTGCAGTGTAACAACACAGAAACAGCAGAGCCACCAACAGCAGAAAATGAACAGTACTGAAAGAAAATATGGGAAAAGAGAAGACACATAACGCCAGGGCAAAGTGGCTATAGGACCTGAGAACAGATAACAGCAATCTCCCAGAACAAGAACCAGTCACCATCACAGTAGCAGGCATCCAACACACAACTCAAGAACATGAAACAGCTGGACAGCATCTGGCCTAGACATGATCCTCACCTACTAGCTAAAGAAACTAACAGCAGTGCATGAACGCCTAGCAGCACAGATGAACCAGCTGCTAGCAGCAGGCTCCCACCCAGACTGGCTAACACAAGGAAGGAGAGTGCTGATCATGAAAGACCCCCACAAGGGAACAGCACCATCCAGCTACCAGACAATAACCTGCCTCCCCACAACATGGCAAGTCCTATCAGGCATCACAGCCACCAAGCTACAATACCATATGGGCCAGTACATGAGCACAGCTCAGGGGGGCATTGGGAGCAACACCAGAGGCTCAAAACACCAGTTGCTCATAGATACAGCAGTCACCCAAGACTCAAAGCCTAGGCAGACCAATCCGAGCACAGCCTGGATTGACTATAGGAAAGCCTACGACTCAATGCCACACACATGGATCTGTGAATGCCTGGCACTATACAAAGTCAACAGGACACTAAGGACCTTCCTCAGGAACTCAGTGGGACTGTGGAAGACAACAACTCAAGACAGCTCACACAAATGGCCATTAAGTGTGGCTTATACCAAGGTGATGCACTGTCCCCACTGCTGTTCTGCATAGGCTTGAACCCCCTCAGCCAGATAATCACAAGAACTGGATATAGATACAAGTTCAAGAGTGGAATCACCATCAGCCACCTCCTCTACATGGAAGACATCAAGCTGTATGCTAAGAGTGAATGAGACATCAACTCGCTGATCTACCTGACATGGATCTACAGTGGGACATTGGGATGTCATTTAGACTGGAGAAGTGTGGAGGGATGGTAGTAAAGAAAGGGAAGGTAGTTAAGATTGATGGGGTGGAACTGCCAGCAGGCCACATAGTAGACATACAGACCAGCTACAAGTACCTTGGTATCCCACAGTCACATGGGAACCATGATGAGGAGGGAAGGAAGACAGCAACATCCAAGTACCATTAAATGATAAGACAGGTCCTGAAAAGCCAACTCAATGAGAAGAACAAGATCCACACCATCAACACGTACACCCTGCCAGTCATCAGATACCCTGCTGGTATAGTGAGCTGGCCAAAGGAGGACATGGAGGCTGCTGATGTGAAGACCTGGAAGCTCTTCACAATGTACGGAGGTTTCCACCCCAAGTCCAACACCCAGAGACTGTACACCAGCCTGAAAGAGGGTGGGTGGGTCTGGTAAGTGTCAAAGACACTGTCCTGGACAAAACCCAGAGCATCCAGGAGTACATCAGTAAGATGGCACCCAAAGATGAGCTGCTGAGAGAATGTCTAAGGAAGCAGCAGACATGGGAGGAAGTTCAAGTGGAGGAAATGCCATGGCAAGAGAAGCCCCTGCATGGAATGTACCATTGACAGATAGCTGAGGTGGCTGACATTGGGAAATCCTACCAGTGGCTGGAAAGGGCTGGACTAAAAGACAGCACTGAGGCACTGTTCATAGCAGCACAAGAACAGGCACTAAGCACCAGATCCATAGAAGGAGGGGTCTACCACGCTAGACAGGACTCAAGGTGCAGATTGTGCAAAGAGGCCTTAGAGACAGTCCAACACATAGTGGCAGGGTGTAAGATGCAGGCAGGAACAGCATACACTGAATGGCAATACATTTAACAATTCAAATAATAGAAAAATGTAACAGAATGGATGAACGTCATTGATGAGAAGCTATACATATGGTTACAGAAGCATTTGGACTGGTGGGGAAAAATGTCCTTCCTTGTCCAGACAAAATTCATGGTGAAATTTTTTTTTCTAAACCTTGTAGAATTCTCACTCTGTTGAGACTTTGAGTTGTTCCCATCTCATTTATGAAGAAATATACAAATGTTAAGACGTTTGTATCAAAAGGAAGAAAAGAAAAGAATTTCTCATCCATATGTAACACAGAACTTAGAAGATGGAAGGAAGTTATTTTATTTATTCGCTTGTTAGCAGATTGCTATTTCTTCATTCATCCTTTGGTTGTAAAACAGCTCACAAAAAATGTGAGAAAAAAAGGAAAGAGATTAAAACTGCCCTCTGTGTTTGGGAAAAAGCAAGCTGAAAATGCTGACTGAATCACTCCCCACCACTCTTCCTGAGGCTAGGCTCAGCTCATCCCCTTCCCCAAAGGGATATACAGTAAAAGTTTACCATCTCAGAAATGTGAGAGGGAAAGTGCTCAGTTTCCCACCAGATTGCTGAAATAGGTGAATTTACTGCCCCAGACTCATCATTGGCATCCATGTTGGTGGCCTAGCTAGTCATTTCTATTTGACTAGTGTAACAATGACCCCAGCTGGCTAGCTGAATCCTGGGTTTTTCAGGAACATGCTAATGTCCACAGGCAATGTCCACCCATGTCATTAGCCTAGAAAAGGGAAAGCCAACGCAGAGTGTGTGTGGGTGAGCAGAAGAGGAGACAAGGAAGAGGCAAGGACGTGGAAGCAATGTCTGGGCAAGTGCAAAAGGTATACGCTAGCAAAAGGGCAGACAGTCAACTGCCAAGACCACAAGCAATGGTAAGCAGCCCATCTTGGCTTGATCCCTGCCTGAAAGTTGGCTTGGGAGCTCAGCTTGGATGCTCAGTAGCAACATTGCTGAAGAACAGAGCTTGGAGCTCAACAGCAATTATAAAAGGAGCAGCCATACTAATGCATCTAATCCCCAACAAATGCAGGAACTTTGGAGGAAGAAAAGGACTGCATGTCGCTTTACAGACTTCAAGACTTTTAACCACTGTAAGGACTGAGCCCCCAAAATCAACCAATAAGGGCTAGGAGGGTGAAGTTAATCCTGCCCAGTGAGGACCACAGCTTATTGTTGTGCAATTTCTTTTCCACAATAAAACATTATGTAAAGTGTTCATTTATGCCATGGTGTGTCTGGTCATCATCAAGAACAGCTCCTCACAAGCATATTCTAAAATCATAGAAACTCAGAGTTGACAAGGGCCAACAAGATCATCAAGCCAACCACCTGCTTAGTGCAGGAAGCCAGATTAAAGCACCCGGATAGAAGGCCTTCCAACCTTTGATTGAACGCATTCAGGGAAGGGATGTCCACAATGTCTCTGGATAATCGGTGCCAATGTTTAGCATTTGCCCTTCTTCGGTCAACTGGCATTTGGCATGATTTCCAAAGGAGAGTCAACAGCCTCCAAATGGGGGGCACATCTGGGACCCACCCCTTTTTTCTGTTTGTCTGATGCATATAATAGCAATAAAAAGCCCAGGTCTTTGATCTCTCAGTTACCATCTCCGTTTTGATGCTGTTGACCACCCTCCAAGAATGCCCCTGACATCAAACGTTGTTATCAAATTGTGAGTTTTACGGTGATGGAGAGCTATAATTATTAAATGCCCAGCTGGAACATCATTGTATTAGCACTATTTAAATTGAATTAAATGTTAATGTCAAGTATTCAAATTTAGCTTTGGTCCTGACCCTATATTCTCCTCCCACCCTCTTTTAGTAATAATTTTTCATAACTTTTAGCAAGTTCATATATCAACATTATATATCTATATTTCTGTTTGCTAAACAGTTCACTTGTTTAAATAATTTACGTCAATGTGCAACTCCAAATGGAAGAGACAGGACAGAAAGATACAAGAGAGTTTTTTGGTTAACATTCCATATTAAGGATGAACTAACAAACCTAGTGACCTTTAAATGGGATGGTGAAAATTAAGCATAACTGACTGCCATGTCTTCTAATTATGTAAGGGGATTGGGGGGAAAGGGGGAAATACAGCATTGATCCGGGTCACAATTCAAAGGGCATGGTGCTGATTTTCAAAACCATTGTTTGCTTTGTCTCCCCTATTTGAGGGTTTCAAAGTTCATCTTCTGATACATAAACAAATCAGAGAGGAGGGGTATAGAAGTCAGCAGGTCAAGTAAAATACTTGCACCAATAATACATAGAAGTGGTCAGTGATTTTCTACAAATCCTAGAGAGGTAGAAGGGAGCAGGGGGGATTTTTTTTTTTTTTTAATACACTCTGTTCTCTTCTGGCAGATGTTAAGGGTGAATTTCTAATTCTGTATGAATATCCTGATCAGTGAATCGTGATTTTTTTAAAAGAAAAAGGAAAAATCAATAGAGTTTTATCCCTTATCTATATTATATAGAACCAAGTCTCTACTTAGTTCCATTTAACAGTGTTTTAAAAAGTACTACATGAATACAGTACAATAAAACATACACAAATAGAAGTGTTGTGACAAATAGCACCCTTGGAACAATAAAATATCAGATCAGAATTTATATGTGATGATTGTTCAGGGAGCAAAAGCCTGCTGAAATAAATCATTTCTATCTGTCTCTAGAAGAAAACACTCTTAGTGCCAAAAGAGAAGGCCCATTTCCTGTGCTACCACCACTTTTCTCTGTGTGGTCAGAAGCAAAGTTTCTGATGCTCTCATTAAAGCTAAGAGTCCAACTGTCATTAGGTTATAGATGCAAGATGCAACTAAGTCTGTTTTTGTTTCCTAGTAATGATGTATGATTCTAGTCCAGATGAAAACAACTTTGAAAGGTTTGGAGAATTTAATCTGTTCCTCTCTAGTTCCTGTGGATTGCAGCTACGTTGCTAGATATCAATTACAGTAAATCAAGTTGGACTGGGGACAACAGAACAACAATCCATGGGCTTTGATTTGGGACATCCTTTCCAAGTTCTTATTACTCCAGATTGCTGGGACAAGATTAGCTCTTTCATGAAGATCAGCCTAGGTGTAGGTCTAGACTTTGGGAAATTCTTCCCAAAGAGGAAGTGGTCTCTCCTCTTGAGATCCAGTATGTACTACAATGAATATAATACTGTGATATTGTGTGATCAGAAGACTAGAAGATGACCCTTCCGGAAAATCTGAAAGGACATGGATATGTTTTGGCAGAGGATAGACAGCTCTATGTGAATAATAATTTCATGTGAAGTAGGCAGTTGGAATCAGTGGCATAAATGATCTCTTCCAGCTCTATGATTCTATGATTCTACTAAGTACCAATCACATCTGATTTCAGAAATTCCAGAACCACTACTCTAAGAGCAAAGTTATTGATAGGTTCAGTCTTTGACCTTAGCTGCTGCTGAACTAGATGGAATAGCTTGGGGAATGGGCAGGGATTTGGGGGAGACACTGTTTTCAAAGTGCTAGTCTGATCTTCCCCCATGTTAAATGTCCTCTACTGCATCAATGCTAAGAGAGAACTACTGACTATTAGTAACAGTGCTGGGTGTTTTTATTAGTGAAGACAGAAGACAACTGGAATTTTATTTCTTCCTTGGCTAATTTCAAGTGATGCCATCCAAGGCAGGTGTAATCCATGCCAGCCAATTAGGGGATCATCTATCTTGAAGCCCTACATAGAAAAAAATAATTGGGAATTTATCGTAATAAGGAACTGGATCCTATGGATTATTTAGGAAGTGGCACATCAAACAAGGAGAAAATTTATCATTTGCTAACTGGATATTTCTGGCACAGACCTGTCTTTTTATAACTCTACCTTCTATCCTGCTTGTTAAGCCCAGCAAGGCTAACAAGCTCAGGTGGAAAAAAAGCAACCCTTGAATTTCTGGAAAGATCTTTATTGCTAGAAAAATAATGTAACAGAATCCTATCAAAGCCTACCGAAATAACTCGGAGTCTTTCTCATACTTCCCTCCTCCCCTGCACTCAATGATTTCTTCTAGAAAGGCCCTGTTTCCTCTCTTAACTGTTTTGCTGCCTTCTTTGTAATCCCAAGGTTTGTTCCATCACAAACCTTGCATTACAAACCCTGCTATAGCAACCAAATCTGTTTCTTGTGCTGTTGATCAGGCACTGATGATTACCAAACATAATTCAAATGGTGCTTCCTAAACCCATCTTCTCTCTCTTTCTCTCATGTGGTCTTGTTCAACTTCAGAGTCAAGGTTTCAAAGAGGCAAAAACATAGTTATACAGACTGAGGTCAAATTCTAGTCAGAATTATTCCCCTCCAAAGAGACATACCAAATACATATGCATATGTATATTTCAGTAAGATAGTCTAGGGAAAGAATAGCCAAAGATAACAGAATCAAGGTATCAAAACATTGGTACCCCCGGACTACCCATCAGGCAGGCAAGGCTCAAGGCACAAGGCAGTTTTCACTCCCAAGAGTCATTTGGGAGTTGGGCAGCCTCTAAAACAAATAAACAAACAAATACTCAAACACTCAAATGCAAGCAAGGATTTCCACCTTTCTAATATTAATATTCTAATATGGACTTGATAGATACACTGTTGAGCCTAGATCAGAACAGTGTGGAAAGAATCCCAAATTAAGAGGGAGTGATTTGAATACAGGTTCTGCACTCAAATGGGCCAGAGGGATCAACAAAATGGCCTAACTCATCCTCTTCCTCTGCGGAATCATTCCCAAATGAGTCATGTCACATGGGAAATAGTAATTACTATTTGCTTCTATGGGAAAAGCAATTCATTGCATCTGGAACCTCTTAATAATGAAGGCCAAACCCATATTCCAGC
Source organism: Python bivittatus (assembly GCF_059951505.1). NCBI lineage: Eukaryota > Metazoa > Chordata > Lepidosauria > Squamata > Pythonidae > Python > Python bivittatus. The sequence continues at coordinate 53,098,172 of NW_028277034.1, read as the reverse complement.
CCTTGATCCGTCCCTGGTTCTACTTCCATCAACAGGGACTCGATTTGTATGTCCCTTTGTGTGGGGGAAATAATTGTTTCAGTCTGTAATATGTATATCTTCCCACTTAATCATAATTCATGTACTTATTTATCTATTTATTTATTACATTTGTATCCCACTACAATCAGTTTCATTCTAACTGGCTTATATAGCAGAAAACAAATTGAAAACATCCACAATGAACTTAAAAACATAAGTGAAAAGTTCATATCAGTGAAATAAAAGGAAAGGTGGCCCCAAACAGGTTTAAAACTCTCTAGAACAGCTCTCTCTTCAATATCTTCCTGAAGGCACTCAGGGATGGGGCCAACCTGATTTCTACACTGTTCTAGAAGACTGGCATTGCCACTCAGAAGAGGTGCCTCCTTGTTTCAGCTCCCTTTAGTTCCCAATTGTGGGGCGCTAGGAGTAGCTAACAAATAGCTTGGACTGATTTAGTCCCAATAGATGGACTTCTATGTACCCAGGTGCTCTAAAAGAAAATTTTCTAGATTAAAAACAGCACTTTAGTTGTACTCAGAAGCAAATCAGTAGCTTGTGCAGAGTCTGCTTTGTAGGTGTAACATGTTCTCACTAATAGGTCAATGGCTGGTGTGGGTCTTCCTGGCTGTGTGGCCGTGTTCTGGAAGTTTTGTTTCCTAGCGTTTCGCCAGCATCTGTGACCGGCACCAGAAAAATACAGCACCACCAGAAAAATACAGCAAATGCTAAAATCAGCAAAAGACAAAAGGGATCCCCTCACCACCTCAGGAGTATACCGCATACCATGCAGTTGCAGGCAAGTATACATCAGGACCACAAAACGCAGCATCCAGACCAGGATCAAAGAACATGAAAGGCACTGAAGACTACAGCAACCAGAAAAACCTTCAGTAGCTGAACATGCTCTCAAGCACACTGGACACAAAATCCTATTTGAAAACACAGAGATACTGGACAACACCAACAGCCACTATACCAGGCTATACTGGGAAGCCATTGAGATTGACAAACACCAGCACAGTTTCAATAAAAAAGAGGAAAGTCTAAAAATCAACAAAACCTGGCTACCAATCCTGAAAAATACAGCTTGCAAAAGGTCAAGGAACTCAGCTCAACCACCAGGATGCGTGAACAATTCACACAATGAGCATGCTAATCACCCTCAGCAGCCACTCGTTAACAACTCAATAGAAAAAACCCTGCCTAACCCCCAGGAAGATACACACATATTCAGACACCAAAACAATCGTTAACCCCTCCCCACACACACACACTCCCTTCAGGCACCCTTGCTCATCTCTATAAATACCCACAAAAGGGTCACATCACCCTGGGCACAGAGAGAACTGCTCCTGTCTGTGCTCCTGCCCTCTGAAGATGCTGGTCACAGGTGCTGGCGAAACGTTAGGAAACAAAACTTCCAGAACATGGCCACACAGCCCGGAAGACCCACACCAGCCATTGTATTCTGGGCGTGAAAGCCTTCAACAATACAGGTATAGAGTCCTCTACATGTTGGGCTAACTGAAGCTTTTTAGTGGTCTTTAAAGCCAGCTCCATGTAAAGACCATTGTAATTGCTTAAACAGGTGGTAACAAGGGCAGAAGTTCCTCTTTTCCCAAATAAGGTCCCAAGGAAGGGACAACAAGGATCATCTCATCCAATCCTTTGCATTGTGCAGGAAGATCAATTTCATCACCCTCAGGAGATGACTCTCCAATCTCTTAAAAACCTCCAGAGATGGAGAACCTATAACTTTTGCAGGTAAAAGCTTCCAGGGTTGGTCAATGCTTACCACCATGGCTTTGATGGGAGGTGTTCTCCAAATAATGTCTTTGCCTGAGACTCAGTGGGAGCATGGGAAATCAGTGGTCTCTCCAGGTATACCACTAGAAAGAGGATTGTACACTGAAAAAAATGAGCCTTCACCCTCATTCCTTAGCAAACTCAAAATTAAGTAAGTGCAAGAACATGCCATTCCACAAGTTAGTCTGGGCCAAATGTAACCCTTTTCCAAGGATGATTCTCAGATTCTTTAGCAATGGATGGAGTTGCAAGAATTCTGGCAACTAAACTATTTTCTATCTTAAAAAATCAATATATCTCAAAGAACATGTGGCTGGAGATTTCCTTTATCTTTTTCTAAGTGCCTTAGAGAGTCTCTTTCCTGAAAGCATGAGAATTTGCCGTTGGTTGTTCACACCACCATCTTCATCATCTGAAAATCAACCATGACAGCACCCAAAATTCTCATCTCCCAACAGAATATTCAAAGCAACCTCTCCATGAGAACTGGTACCACACAATGCAGGAGACTTTTTCTGCATGACATGGATGTAAATGCTTTGAGGCCATTTCACTGAGTGGGCTGCAAGCTAACTCAGCAATACAACTCTGGAAAAGGTCTAATCAACAACACAGAGAGTAGATCTGTCATTTCTTATCACCAGCTATCACCAAACTCAGTGTGTGCTTTTCTTCTTCTTGGCTCCAAAGCCCCAGAGTCATATTTCAGACACGAGCTTCTTTTTATCTTTAAACTCCCAAGCAGATATGTTTGATTTATAAAATTCATTCAGAAAATATTTTCGTGGGCTCATGCTTCAATGGCTCTACATATTATTTGTTCAGTAGGAACAAATAGTGCTCCTAGAGTGAAATTCAATAACTCTTCATGTGGAACATATAAATATAAGCAGAGGCTTTTGTACATTCACAAATAGAAGTTTCTATACTTGTAAAAACATCAGAAGACCCTGATCATAAAAATGGTCCAGCAAGCCCAATATTTGGCTTCTAGCAATGGTCAACCACATTTACCTCTGGGAAGTATGAAGGTGAGGCTTCTTCTGTGCCTAGGACCTAGCATTCAAAAATACACTGGTCCTAAGCATGGAGATGTTGTAATAAGTATATTAATAGATGAGAAATAGATTTGGTGTAGTAGTTAAGGCTTCAGACTAGAAACCGGGAGACTGAGAGTTCTAGTCCCACCTTAGGCACAAAGCTGGGTGACCTTGGGCCAGTCCCTCTCTGTCAGCCCTAGGAAGTAGGCACTGGCAAGCCATTCTGAAATAGGCAATCATCAGGAGTCAAAACTGACTCTAGGGCATAAAAAATAAAATTAAATAAAAATTAATAGGTACATTAATCATGAGAAACTTTTTAAACTATTAATTAAACTGTGTAATTAATTAAACTACTTAATCAGACAAAATAAATTTGTTATGCAGTTATGTATAATAATGTGATTTTTTTCCGTGGTTCGTTCATTCAATTATGGTTCACTTCATTCAACTGTGGTTCACTTCATTCAATTAGGCCCATAATCACAAAATCAAGTATCTGCTACATTATGGAAGAAGCATCTGTTTTCCTCTAACCTTTGTTTTTCCCTTCTGGGAATCATTCAGGGCCCTTGTCCATTCCAGAATAACTGCATGTGGGTGGGGAATATTACATTTGCCCTCTCCAGCCCTTCCTCCCAGGAGGATACAAGCACTTTCCTGATTATTTTCTTGGTCACCGGGTTGGTTTTCATCGTTCTGTAGCACCACCACAATTGAACTTGTAGCTCGGAATCTCTCCTTTCAATCTGCTCAAGCCAGAGATTGTTAACTGGGTTTCACCTGAAAGTTTCCAAAGCTGCAGTTTGCATTTGTATCTGTTTTTATTTTCTTTCCTCAAGTCAACCTGGACTTGACTGATAAGTAGATAAGCACTGTAGCTAAGGGTCTCTCTATTTTTGGTTTCTGAATATAGACTTTTCTATTTTGTTTTGTTGTTCAAGAACTATTTTGTAGGGCTTACTTAACCGATTTGTTTAACAGCTCTTATTCTGTGACTAGATGTTTTATCTTTTAGGACTTTTTGAGAACCATCCTTTTCTTCTTGAAATAGCACAGTGCTGGGTAAAATCACAAACAGGTTTGAATCTATCAGCCTGGACTTCAGACTATTCTAGCTAAAAATGTTGGGTTAATACACTGGAAGAAGAAGAGTTACCCCCTTCCTCTTTTATTAAATGTGGGCAAACATCTGGATGGGCAAAAAGTTCCATTTAGTTGTGGAGGAACTACATGAGAGGGAAGGTTCTTACAACTGGGTTGGTCGTAGTATGGAAGCCAGATCAGGATCCTGATATTTTCTAGTTTGATTCCCACTTTTCCTCTAGCAGCTCAAGGCATCATGCAGAGCCTTCCCTCTTTCTGTTTTTCCCACAACAGTCCTGTGTTGCAGGTTGCATTGAGAAAGAGCAACAGACCCAAAATCACAGATGAGTTTCCATGGCTAAAGCTGGAGCTGACATCTCTGGTCCTAGTTCAGCACCTTAACCACTTCACACCACCTTGATCCACCTTCCATATATACACCACTTCCTCTAGAGTCATGTAGTCCTCCTCTACTTGGGGGACCTCCTAAGTTTGAGAGCTGGCCTTTTCAAGGTGTATGCTGGATCCTCTCCAGCTCCTACTGATTATTTTAAAGCTGTGGCAACATACATGCCTCCACCCAGGATCATTTTTATAACAAGGTGGTGGGGAATCCCCTTTGGGAAATTTCAAAACCAGTAAAGAAAACCACCTCAGACTGTGTCCAGAAACAGATTTACTACTAATTTTGTTCTGCTTATTTACAGATAAACTTACAGATGAAACAATACCGACTGAAACCTTTTCAAACTAGTTCAGTTTCCACCAAATTCTTTTTTCCCCTGAACAAAAGTAACATTAACAAACCTTACAGCTGTGATCATTTTCATATGGGTGAATTAGACTTACTAAATTCTGTCTTGTACGTCATCCAAAGACTGTGGATTGGGCATTATATAAATACTGAAAAAATCAATAAATCTAACAGGTTTGGCTTTAGAAGAGGAATGTACAACAAAACTTGTTTCTGCTCTCCAGTTCCCCCATTTTTGTCTTGTCATCAGTTTGGAGCAATCTCTGTTTAGCTGTTTAACCCACAACCACAGCCTGATACTATTGCCTTGTTGACCCTTCTTCTGGAAACCTTTGTCCTGCTTCTCTGACTTGGCTCCTCTGATTGTCCCTCTCAGACATCTCCTTTCTGACAATTTTTGTCAGACTCGGTCACTCATTGCCTTTCTTCTACTCAGCTCCCTCAATTTTTGATCCTTCCTCTGACATTTCTCTATTGCTTTCATTTGCTTCAGCTCCTTTTCCATGTGGTTGATACTTCCACTGACATTTCTTCTCAGTCAACATCCAGTATTTCTTCTTCTTCTCTTGCCTCTCTTGGCTCCTTATCTTCTTACCATAGATACCTCTTTGTTCTGCACTGTTTGCCTGTCTCTTCTGATTCAATTTTCTCTCAAATACTTTCATGGCTTGTCTCTTGAATGCTTGCCTGTTATCTCCACTCACTTTTCCCATTGCCTCCTTCCACACTATGCTAATCCATTCTCTTCTTTCTGATCTCTGAACTAAAAAAATCCATTCTTTTATCACTTCTCCTCCATGCTTAAACAAAGGTATAATTAGCAACTTCTGCAACTTTTAACCATGTCTTTTACATTTTCCTCCAACCAGTTACCCTCTTTTTAAGTTTTCTTTCCCCAACTGATCTTCCTTTGGTTTCACTCCCCCATCCAGAAAATCTTCTCCGTTTCTGAAACCCCTCCTGTCCTAATGTCTTGCAGTAAACTCTGTATAACTTCCCTACTACTGAGTTGCTGTCTTGAGTGTGCCGCTGACTTATTCATTTCAGCAAAATTCTGGGGTGCATTGAGCATAGAGTGTGTAATATTGATTTACAGAACATCTGTGTAAACTTGGTACTGTGTAAAAGGCAAACAAAACTCTTTGGCTCTTTCCTCAAGATGGGCATTTGTTATATTTTCTAATTCTTCTAAGTTTCAGGGTTCTTTTTTTCCCTTTCCCCTTCCCTTCCCTTCCCTTCCCTTCCCTTCCCTTTCCCTGCTTCTCTTCTCTTCTCTTCTCTTCTCTTCTCTTCTCTTCTCTTCTCTTCTCTTCTCTTCTCTTCTCTTCTCTTCTCTTCTCTTCTCTTCTCTTCTCTTCTCTCTTCGCTTCACTTCACTTCACTTCACTTCATTTCACTTCACTTCACTTCACTTCACTTTCTTTGCTTTTCCTGCTTGTTTGCTTGCTGCAGGATACTCTAAAAAAGGAGTAACATTTGCACTGTCTTCTTTCTTTTATTCCCTATTTCAGTTGACCACTTGGGAAAAGAAAGTATTAGATCCTGAGCATAATCACACATAGATAAGAAAGAAGGAGTTGTTAGATATTAAGTATAGATAAGATGATCAATATATTGCAATACATATTCCCAGCCCCTCTGCATATTATACTGGCCAAGGGAAAAAGCCGTGCTGCCAACTTACTAGCCATCAGGTGGAGAAGCAACTATGGAGGAGAATGTGCTTCATTCAGCAGAACTTTTAAAACAAGCCATGAATCTTGCCTGTATCTCATCTTTTCATGAGCTGGCTAGTGCTTGCTCTCATCCTTTCTAAAGAGAAGTTTTATGTAGTGCTTTGCTCTAGTTAAAAAAAGTCTTCCCCACCACACCATCACCATAACAGTAAAATATGTATGTGTGAGTGAGCTGGAAAACACACACACTAATTTGTATACAATCTGAAACGAAACAATCTGAATCTTGCATCTCTGGATAATACACAAAAATCTATAGAGCAGTCATATAATATCAGTAGTGCTGCGATATTCTCTGGAGGTGGGACCACCAAGCCTATCTTCTGGTCTACAGCCCCCTCACCTCCCTTGGGGCACCCCCCTGGACAGTTGAATCTGTGTGCATTTTCCTTAATACATTCATTTTTAGCAACCATTTCTCTCTCCCTACAGTGAACTATTTTTCTAGGGCATTTGCCAAATTTATATCTTTTACATATAATTTTCTCTAATGCACATGGCTTTCAACATTTTTTAAATTAGGAAATACAGTGTAACATTCAGCAGAGTATGAAAATTGAAGGATAATTGCTTTCCATTCCAAATATTAGTTTGGGTGTTACAAATTAAGCTGGTTGATACTAAAATGTAAACAAACTGGTTCCTACATCACACACATGAGGCCCTGATGGTAAACAGAAAAAATAGGATTTGCTCCTTCTGCCCCTAATAAAGAAACTGATCACTAGGAAGAGGTCAATGCATTGCTCCACATACACATTTTGATGGGTAAAACCTGGTGTTCTGATAGGCTTGTAAATAGATCGTTGTGATTTTGTTGTTGGGCACAAATAGAACCTCATTGTCTTTGATCAATCTGGAAGTGGGTAATCATATCAATTCATGGGATCAATAACAAAAAATAGTCCCTTTTCGAGGAGGATTAAGATAGTGTCTTCCTTACTATAGGAAGCTTGTTTAATGTTCCTATTTATTTATTTGCCTATTTATTTATTGATTTGATTTGATTTGATGTGGCTTGGCTCCAAACAATTTAAGTTCCTATAACTTAAACCCATTATTACTGTAACCTTTCTGGGGAACCCTGGGAGAAAAAGAATCAGCTGATGTTACTACATGAGGTAGCTGTCATGCCTGGTAAAGAATGGACCATTAAATTGATGGTTATTTTTAAAAAATAGTATGTTTCTTGGCCCTTACAAACCTTGATCCATTGTTGTGATAGTTTCATTCCAGAATCCAGGAAAATACAATATAATCTATTTTTAAGTCTAATATGATGCAAAGGGATCTTTCAGAATAATATTTCTTTGACTTAACACAGAGATGCAGAGATCTCTGTGGGCAAGCTGATCTTTTTAATAGTTCCTGGATGGTTAGCATAACTCATGTGATCTACAAAAGGATCATTATCCTCACTTGAAATGCTTTATCAGTAAACAGTCAAAATCAGTCATTAAATGTACTCCCTGATTGGTTGGGAGTGCTTGAAGCATAACACTAGGGAGAAATGGAACCATTGAATTGAATAAGTGACTGAAAAGGCTCTGATGGAAAACTAGTAATATTGAATTGAACTGCTACACATGAGCCAAAAAGAAGAAGAAAAAAAATGAATGTACAGAATGTTCAGCATAACCTTCCTTATTTAACAACCCAATTTTACCCTTCAAACTTAGAAAGAGAAAACAAAAGTCAGATACCTTTTTTCTGCATAAGAAACCTAGGACTTGATGGGACAGAGAAAATGGGGAGATGCAATTAAAACAACTCATCTTTCACAGAGCAAACTGTCACAATTTTACAACAGAATAACTGCTCAGTGACTGAGCAACGGGTTTACTCATCTCTCATTTACTAGAAGTCAGAGTGGCTTGTGGTAAAATTCTCCTCTGCTTTGTCAAGAGGCAAACAGTATGATGAAGAAAGCTGTGGTGTGAGAGAGCTCATTTCAAAACTGGCACTGATTTTCTTTTTTACTCTGATACATTTTGTGATTTTATTTTCTGGCCTAAGGAGAAGAGAACTTTGGTGAAATTCTCAAGGGTGGATATGGTATTTTTGTGGAAATTTAGGTACAAGGTGGCCAGAGAGAATGTGTGAATGGTGCTTCTTTCATTGTTCAATCCTCTCTCCCCTGACTTCTTCTGTTTCCATTCAGTCCCAACAGAAGACATTGTAAAGGAATTTGTCCCATGGAGCTTTTTTAGTAGGGTTCTACTCTCATTCCTAAGAGAGATCATTGACCTTCAGAAATGTCTCTTCCCCTTGAGAAAGTCAGAGAGAGTCCATTCAATATGGTGGCCACAAAAGACCATATGGGCCCAACTTTAATTTGCATAAGATCTCCATAAATTGGTAAAGTTGATCCAAATTCATTCTGACTCAGGTGACATATATGGAAATGTCCTTGCAGATTTTATAGCATAGTTGGGAATAGTTTACCATTGCTATCTTCTGGAATTTCTCTCCTCCTCCTCCTCCTGAACTTATATGACCACCTATCTCACACAGTGATCCTAGGCAGCTCAAAACAACCAATAAAAACAACCTTTCCCATCAAGCATTGGACCAACCAAACTATTAGCTTCCCAACTCATCCTAGCCCGATGCTTGGGGGAAGAGACAGTTCTTCACGGCCTTCCAGAAGTCTAAATGGGTAGGAGCACCTCGACTCTCAGGTCAGAATCTATCCCAAAGGGCTGGGCCAGGCATCTTCCTCCTCCTCTTTTCTGTCAACCCCACAGCCCTCTGCTTCCCAGATGGCATCCCCTCTTAGCAAGCCTTGCTTAGCCTTTTGGAGAGGCCATGATCAGCTATGTGTTGCCATCTAGCTGGACTCCCATGAATTACCACATATATTGGTTCTCCCAAGGACTGTGTTCTGCAAATGCAGCTTGGTGAAAGATTTGAATCCAATCAGACCCCTCAAAAAACACCACTGTTTAGTGGGAAATTCTTCTGTATGTGTCTGTAAGCAATTTTATTTTCTCTGCAACGTGCATGAGGTCAATCATTTTTCCCCTTAGATTACATTGCTCCTGTGATAATAAATATGTCTGCTTTCTTTCTTTTTCTTTGTTAGTAGGAAAGCACAGAACAATAAAATGGAACCCCCCCCCTCCCTTTTTTATTTATTTATTTTTTTCTATTTTCATTTTTCACTAGCTTTCCTTAGGCTGTAAAATGTGTGCTTGGAGATATTTATTACTTCCTCACTGGATTATCTTGACTTGAGAATGAGAACAGAACTAACTTGTCTTTGGCAGAAGGAATTAAAGCTAAACTTTAGAAAAGATTAGAAAGCTGGAAGGTTGAATATTTTCCTCAGAGGCTCATCTGAAATTAAGGACTATTGCCGCTGAAGAATTAAGTCATAGCTTGTGATCTTAAATCCACATAAAATGGAAAAATAAAACTAGCAATCATGTTTCAAGTGTTTGCCTATCTTTGGGGAATCAGCTATAAAGAAAATGCTGCTGCTGAAAAATAAGATTTGGTTTTATGTGTTTATTTTTTTAAAAAAATGCCTTTGGCTACAATCAGGTCTGTCTGTCTGTCTGTCTGTCTGTCTGTCTGTCTATCTATCTATCTATCTATCTATCTATCTATCTATCTATCTATCATATTCTAACCTTGTGTAAGGTTAAAATTCAGAAATTCACAGAGAGAAAAATCCTTGAGGCAGGATGAGGCTGACATCAGTCTTGAAGCTCTGAATATGCCTCTCACTCCCAGCCTTTATCCTAAAGAGAACTAGGGAGGGTCAAGTCTGAGACGTTTTCTCAAATTCCATTTCTGCCTTGGACTCAGATTTCTCTTATTTGACCATTGCCTTGGCTGTGGTTCTTCCTCCTGTTCCTTAAGGTTATTCCCACAGTCCATTAAACATGAAGAAACTCTGTCTATGTATTTGCTAAGAGTTGACACCAACTTGACAACAAATAGTCAGTCAATCAATCAATCAATCAATCAATCGTCTACATCTGCAAAAGTACTTTTTCCTGGAATGTATGAAAAAGTCTAAGGTCTAAGAGTTCAATTCAGATCAGATTGACTTTCCAAGTCAAACTGAATCGATTTTCTAAACTGATTCAAGAGTCTGAATTAGATTTAGGATGATTCGTATACCCCTAGAAAACTATTGCTATAATAGTCTAAGTTATTGCTATAGATACAGTTCCTGTCCTCACTAATGAATGTGATGGAGGACTTGAATGAGGAGGTCCAAGGTCATGGGGAGAAGAATCTCAAGCACCTCCTCAGCCCACAGCCCAAGTGTGTGAAAGCTAAGAGGATGAGACTGGCACCACTGTAAGGAATTTGGAGTGTTTAGTTGCAGACTTTGGGAGTTAGAGTTAGTCTGGCAAGATTCTGTCTAGCAGGTGTAAGCTAATAAAGTAACTGAGCAATTCCAGAATTGTCCCGTGGAGTTTCTTGGGCTGAACCTGACATGAATTAAAACATCTTCAAATCATCAACCAACCATCACTGAAGCAGTAAAAAACCTGTCCTCATTACTGTCATCTAAGGGGTGATCTACCATTGCCAGGACTGGTATAAATTTGTCCTCTGTGGGGCACATTTTGTGGTTGGGATATTCTAAGCTTCTCCTAGCATGCCCCAGGACTGCTTGCTCATCCTTTTTTCCCCTACTCCCTGATATCAGAGCTCTAATAAGGGGGAGTCAACATTTTTGGAGAGGTTGGGAGAAAGGCAAAGCCAGACCTCATTCTCTGCCCTCAGAAAATGAATTGACCTGACTTGACATCTCCCAAGGCTCAGAAAATTGCAGTATAATTGCTATTTAATCCACAGGAAAGATCCACTCAGTTGTAGAGAATGTGGTTCTTATATAGCGAGAACGGAAAATTGATTGCCCTTCAGAAGGAGTTGAACTTGGTCCAGCATCCCTCACCTTTGGCTATGCTATCTGAGACTTCTGGGAGATGTAGTTTAACAACATCTAGAAGACCACAAGTGTTCCATGTCTGGCATACATAATGGCTGAGGTTCATTCTTTGGTATCTCAACACAAAGGAACTACGGTAAGCAGGTAATGTGAAACATCTCTCTCTGCCGAAAGGCTGTCTTGAAGACAAATGACCATTCTGCTTAAACGGACGAGTAATCTGATCCTCTATAAGCAGTATGCTGTAGTCTTTGTGGCTTCGGCAGGTGTAACACCAGGTTTGTTCATGATGCATTTAGCAATATTTCAGAGGATAAGGCAACTTCTTTATGCAAGACATTCCTCAGCATAAAACCTATGGAATATGGGTATCCATAAAACCAGGGTTTGTGTCCCCCTCCCCCAAAATCAAGTCCTCTGATTAAATTAATTCCATCTAAGTACTTTTGTCCTGGCCCCACTCCCTTTGTCTTGGTCACCTATGCATTCTGGAGTGTTCCCTCTAGCATACCCATTCAAAAGCAAGGAAGGTGACCGTTGGGCAACAAAAATTTGGAGCTTTGGTTCATGCCATTTCATGATAACAGTTCTGGCTGCGTTCCAGAAAAGTGATATGTGTATGAACAACCCTGTTAGGATAAAAGGAAAACGATTGTGTGAAACATGGCATGACATCTTAAAAGCAAATCTATATTAATGAGACACACTTTGTAAAGTAAAACATTCATCGTGCTTGTAATTGCAAAATGTATATTAATTAGAGGTGGCTATTTTCTGAATTATGACAACTGTAGTTCCATGTCAATTAGTGCAATTAGACTGAAGTAAGCGGTCTGTAATTACTCCTTGCAGTGTTGTCTAAGCATTAATTTAATGGAAAAGTTAGATTTACAGTTAACTGCTAATGGTTAAACTCGGGTTCCAGAGAGAAAAATGGGTCTCCACCAATATTTGGGGTGAATGAATAATCATAATACTGTCCAAAGCTTTGTGTCACAGTCATTGGTAAGCAAGTATAAAAATAGCATAGCTACACTTTTAAAGCAAGACTGTCCTGGGTCCAAGGACCTGGCTTCCCCAAGACCTCTATGAGGCATCTCTCCAGCTCCTTTACAATTTATTTTAAACCAACTTGGTGCCAACTAGTGACCAAGAGGGCAAGTGACAAAATTCTTCCTCTTACATATTTCTGTGCAAATTCACAACATAAGGACCAAAGGGCAGAGTTTGTACTACAAGGTCACATGATTTGTCATTTTGGCATCATCATGGTTTGAATGGACACCTATGCCTCTCCTCTTCTTGAAGTCCAATTAAAAAAGATGTACATACAAGTATACAAACAGTATCACACAGGTCAAGGAATAACTTTAGGCAACATTAAGCGATAGAATTCAATGGAATGTATCCTTCTTTGTCTTACAGAAAGGGATACAGAAAGGATTGTAAGAAAATAGTATTCCTCTGCCAAGGGAGCTTCATATGGTCTTGATCCCAATGTACAGTAGCTCTGAATGCATCCATCTCCTTTAGAAATCTTATTGTGGGACAAGGCTAAGACAATTCCATAAATGTTACAAGAACTCCAACACCATTTGTGGAAGATGCCCAACCTAGAAATGTTTTGGCCAGTGTTACGGGACAAGACTCCTTTCAGCTAGCACCTTGAAGATGCTCCCGTATGTTAGTATCTTTTCTACCACCAGCACCTTGGAAGATATTATTATTTATGTATGTTTTTGGTTTTATTGTATTTTATACTATTGTTATTGTATCTTAATTAATATTTATTTGTTGTTTTTATTGTAAACCAGCCAGAGTCATTCCCTTGTAAGATGGGCAGTGTCCAGATTTGAAATATAAATAAATAAAATAAAAATAAAACTAATTATATCTTTCAGACCTTCCCAAAATAAATATATTGTGATTTATGTAATGTAGAAGCATGTCCTCCTCCTCCTCCTCCCTCTAATTTTCTAAGATGGCGTCCCATATCCAATTGCTTTGGACCTAGCACCATTAAATTTCTGTTTGATCTTGGAAAATTCCTTGATGTAATTATACACACACACACATATACTGTGTATGTATGTATGTGTGTGTGTGTGTGTGTGTGTATATATATGTGTGTGTGTGTGTGTGTGTGTGTGTGTATTCCCCTCTCACCCCTATGGGTGGTCTGTCTTCCTCAATCTCAAGTCCTCTACCAGAGGCCTGGGAGTTTGAGGGTCCTGTGCAGTATCTGAGCTGCTCCTAGCACTGCACTCTTCTGGACAGAGAGCTCTGGTGTGGTTCCTGGGATCTGTTGGAGCCCCTCTCCCCGTTTAGGAATCACAAGGACCAGAAGATGGTGCTGGTGATAGATGTAGCAGTGCCAAGTGTCAACAACATCCAGAAGAAGGAATATGAGAAGCTGGAGAAGTACCAGGGCCTGAAGGAGGAACTAGAGAGGATGTGGAAAGTAAAGGCCAAAGTGGTCCCAGTGGCGCTAGGAGCACTCAGGGCTGTGACTCCTAAGCTGGGAGAGGGGCTCCAACAGATCCCAGGAACAACACCAGAGCCCTCTGTCCAGAAGAGTGCAGTACTAGAAACTTTAATATTGCCTAGGAAGATATGTCGAATTTTTTTTTTCATTGAGCATGTTGCAAGTTTGCAAGTTTGTAAAATTTAGAAATGCAAATAATAGATTGGTTGAACTTTATTTCATGAATTTGACATTATAGCCATCCTATTGGGCCTGAAATAGAACTATCATCTCTCTTCCTTTTAGTTAGTTAAGAAATCATAGAAACATTAGTCACAGCAGGTGATAGTGTCTAACTGACCTTGGCTGCTTTCAAGAGTTAAGTGGGATTGGAGCTCGTTAGCACCTGGATAGGAGACCTCTAGGAAATTCCAGGAATTAAGCTGACCAAGAAGTCAGTTGAAAGAAGGCAGTTACAAACTTTTGACCTATTGCCAAAACAAAGAAACCCAACATGGTTGTGCCCATGTAGCCACCAGGAGTTTGACCCAGAGGAGACATTAGCTTTATCAACAGAAATATTTGTCAACAATATGTTGCTGGCCAGAAATGGTTGACACTTCAGCGGTTCGAGTCCAGCCTTCACGTTAACAGGGTGAGCTCCTGTTTCCTCCCCAGCTCCTGTCAACCCAACAGTTCGAAAACTCACGTGAGTAGATAAATGGGGACTCTCACTCCGGTGGGAGGAAAAATGCTGGTGGCGCCTTGCAAAAAAGGAGTCGGGAGCAGTTGCCAGTAAGCACGAAAAACCGCGCGCGCCTGAAAAGGGCGCGAAGCAACGGAAACCCCGCCTCCTGCGCTCGCCAGCTGGGCTCTGCTCTAGGAAGGAGGCCCTGGCAAACCACTTCCGAAACAATTGCCTTGAAAACTGCAAGGACTCGTCCAAGGAGTCACTGCAGAGTCGGTAACGACTGAGCGCAGATTAAAAAAAAAAAAAAATCTTCATCGCAATGAAATAGTTAAGACAAAAAGATCTCATGTTTTGTTGAAATACGAGAGAACATTTTGGTTGTATTGTAACCAGAAGAAGTATAAATGAGTTTGCAGGAGGGGCACCCATGTTACATTGTTTCCTAAGACAGAACTACAAATGTTACCTTCTCCAGGTGTGAATAGCTGAAACCAACTCAGTAAAGTTTGCATCTAAGATAGAAAATCTCACATAGACCTGAAGTAAGTTAGTTAAGGTCATTGCTCTCCCCCCCCCCCTCTTTCTTAATGCAAAAGTAAGTTACCATAGGCAACCAAATCACTTTCCTTAGTGAATGGATTCTTCCTGTACGAAGGAACCCCAAAGTATCAGATCTTGGATAGGTAGATGTTCAAAACCTACTGCTGTCAATTCACTGAGTCTGTAAAAGTCCATCCACCTGAACTGTTGCTAATCCATATCCTTTCCATAAATAGTCCTGACGTCTCTCTTAGGAGACATTACCAAAAGGAGAAGTATGATGCCTATTAGATTTTATGAGCTTAAAAATTACTTTTTGGTGATAGTATCTAGATTACCTTTCCTGAGTAGGCTGACTGGCCACATGTGAAATAGTGCTGGACTCTAATCTGCCAAAGAAATGCACTCTTGTGTCAAAATAAATTACCCTGATATTATTTCATTAAAAAGAAAACATACATTTTTATTATCAAGCTGTTTCTTAAAGAGATGAGGAAAGGAGCAATGCTTTATATTAGATGTTGCTGTCTAGCTCTGTGATATAAAAATCTCGCCTTCCTCCATCAAAGCTACTTTGAACAATGTTCACATACAAGCATTGGATGTATAACTGTTGCTACACTAAAGCACTTAAATCTGCAAATTGGGGATCATAGACTTTAATATTGTGTACACTTCTCTGCATAGAAAATTTGTATGGCAGGAAGAAGGCTAGTCTCAAACACTACTCCCTAAGAAATAGCTTAATTCAGAACATTTAAAATAAAAGATGATGATGTTTCCAGTCAATAGATCTCCCATCTGCAGCTTGAATTAGTACAGAAATTAAGAAACATTTCAAGGGTTAATTGCACTGGCACCCAGGGCTCATCCAGAAAGTCAAGATTGCAGCCTAACTATACTATTGAATCTTTGCCCCATTGTACATGTGTGTGGTTTTGACACACATAAAAAGGGCAGAGCATTGTTCTCACAGTCACAATTGTCATCTTGACTTTTTTGAGCCCCCCCCACTTTCTGCACAGATGCTCCTGGTTGATTGTCAGATACTGGGGGGAAAATGGGTAGTAGAGGAAAAACTAAAGTCGCCCTCAAGTTATGGTGTGCTTCTATGTCAAATGCTGTCAGTCCTATAAGGTAGACCAGATTAAGAAACCAATGCTATAGGTCAGGATTTACTTCCAGTAAGCAGTTAAACAGTTAACTATAGTTAACAGGTGTAGTTACAGAATCTTGCAAGTCTGAATGTGCTTCTCCCCCCCCTCCTTTTATTTTTATGTGAACTAGGGAGGGGCTTGACTGAGACGTTTTCTCATGTTAGTTTCTTGGCCAGGGCTCAAGCCCCGCTTATCTGACCATTGCCTTGGTAGCAGCTCTTCCTCCTATCCTTCAAGCTAAATTAAATTAAAATAAATACGTTAAAATTAAATTAAAATAAATAAATAAATAAAAAGGCCATTTCCTATGCTGAAGCCAAGTTATATTATGTGCAAAATTGCCATCCCTTCAAGGTAAGCCAGGTCCAGGCAAGGCAGTGATTTTAACAATGTTGTTTGTTGTAGTAAGGTCGAATAATAGAAACTTGAAAGCCTGCCCAAGTTTTCTGTCTCCCATCTTATATTCAATAAAATCAAGAAAGGGTTATTCTAAATTCTTTTCTCACGCCTTCTTCTTTCTCAGGATTGTGTCAACTTTTTTTTATGTTCTCCCTGGATGGCTTGTTCATTCCTTCCATCTTCAAGATCAGCCCTCTATTCCTTTATGACAATATATCCACAATGTATTAAAGAAGTTACCCAACCAAACATTGAAATAAGATTAATTTGGGAAGAGTTGCATTGCTTTAAAGGGGCTTAACAGGTATATTGCTTTATAATTTTCCCTAAAATCTTATTGGTCTATAGTTCTTCAGGTCCTTCTTTTTCCACTGCCTGAAAATAGGGGCATCAGCCTATCAACTGATATATAACTTCTTCTTGCAGAAGCTGAGCTAAAATAGGAATTTACAGGTATCTGTGTAGGTCTCTGTTTTGTCTGATGTCTGTTAACCTTTTTGCCCAGGGATGTTTGTGCAGGAAACAAACAAGTCAAGATGGCGACCACAAAGACGCAATTGAAACCCCATCCCTTTTTATTGTGTGTGATGTATGGCAATGCACATAAAAAGAGATGGAACGTTGATCTCATTGTGCCAGCTAGACTTTTTTGATGCCCCTGTGGATGCCCCCTGTTTTCACCATCTACAATTGTACAGCTTAATACTTTAGCTTTACTGCCTTTTACTTTGAAGATATCTAGCAATTTTTTTTTTTTTTTGCTGTTCTTGTTCTTAGAATCCATGGTTATCTTTAGCTCGTTCTGAAATCTAACTTTCCTGACCCTATCTCTACAAATCCAGGCTATCTGTACATATTCCTCCTTGATGTCCTCTTTCAATCTCTTGGATGTGTCTTTTTCCTTAGATTTTCATTAAACTTTTGGTGCAATCCAACTGACATCTAAGCTTCCTTTGATTTCTCATTGGAATTGTTCACGAGTGTGATTTTAGTTTCTGCTTCTTTAAGCATGCATGCCTTTTTCTGATGAAGAATTTTACTTATTCCTCTGTTTATTAAAATGTGCTTTTTGAAGTCCAAGATATGTAGCTTTAATTTTATTGAACCTCAAGAATTCCAATGTAATGAGCTAAGCTGGAATATTAAATCCCCCCCCCCCCAAATAAACATTATAAAATGTATTTGGAAAAGTTCTTGAGCTGAGAATTGTGTTGTGGCATTCAAGAAGTATAAAATGAATGCTTCTCATATGAGACTCTTTATACTCTTATGAATTACATGTTTTCCACTGGCATCACAATTAGTGGATACAGTAACCTCCCATTTGCCTGTGTTCATATACAGAGGTTGAATGTGCTATTAAATGTCCATTATATACCCAGTGGCAATTGAAAGTCATAGCTCCAATCATCAGTAAATTTAATTTCTCTTATGATTATGTAAGCGCTGCTCTTCTTCATGTGACCAATTTTCAGAAACCTCTAATAAGGTTGCAACATTCCTATCAATAACCAGGTTTTTTTTAATCATCCTGGTGCCTCCTTCACATTTTTAACTGCTTCAGGTTTTTAATGTAATTCAATGTAATTTTATTTTATTATATTCACCATATTTGCTGTGCTTTGCTTCTATGATGGGCCGTGAATGGCACATAAATAAATAAATTAATTAATTAAATAAATAATAAAATAACAGATGCCTGCATTCTACCTTGCCCATTAAATTAGAGAAATGCAGATGTAATTAGCTTGTTTTGGAGTTTGGATTCCTCAGGAAGGCTAAAGCCACACCAAGTTATTAATATAATCCATATGTGCTAGAGTGCGTGATTCAGAACTTATTCACATTTTTTATCCGAGATATAAAGGAAGCAAGATTCAGTCCAAACCGACTCAATTAAACATTCACCCGTAGGCTGTAATCAACAGATCAAAGTACTTTTTCACTGCTTCATTTTGCAGACAATAAGATGAAAATAACCTGAATAGGAGACCCTTGAAAGGGCATTAATGCCGCCGATTTTTACTTGCAGAAACGAAGGTTTTTAAACAGATTCTAATGGAAAAGTGAGAGAGAAGGGGAAAACAAGTGGAAGCTTTCTCCAAGTTTTTGGCAAAACAGAGGCTGAGGGATGATAAAACTCATTTTCAGCTAATTCTGTTAAACTCATCAGAATCATCAGGAGCTCATTTTATCGCTTATCTACCCCCCCCCCCCCCAGTTTTATCCCTATATGGAAGAAAGCTGCAACAATGTTTGAAAACCTGCAAATACGGTTAACTCATTGAGTCTCCAAATCTCTTCAAAATGAGCCAAAAGTGCCTTTATTTATTTATTTACTTACTGACTTATTTACTTATTTATTTATATCCAATTTCAGCACCGTCTGACTCCAGAGTGACTTTGACACTTTGATTTGTCACATTGAACAGAACTGAAGATCTGTTTAATTTGGTCAAATCTCCATCTGATCACCTATCCAAAACTTCACACCACCGTAATAAGCATATAAGGGTTTGGAGCATAGTCAGCCATTATGGCTTGGGATAATTTTATTGTATTTTTATTTATTAAATTTACATCTCCCCACAGATATAATGGACATTGTATTCCAGAATATCTGTGGGGTGTCAGACTGCCTGATAAATATCTCTCCACAAGATAGAGTGGCAGAGCGGCCATATCTTTCCAGGTTTTGGAATGTGGACAGACTAAGGGTGCATAAAATGCTTAACATCTTCAAACTCAAGATAGAGGGAAGAACCTGCATTTAATAAAGACTTAGGGCTCTGTAGATCAAATCAGAATTATAACCTGAAGCTTACTGGGCCCATCCTGTATGTAACCAAAGAATGCAACCAACACAGAGGTTCATACATGAGAGAAGTTCCAAAATCATTTCTGGCTGCGAAATGCAGTGTGCATTCACATGCATTTATCAGTGCATACCATAGGACTATTTTTGCACACCATAAGGGTTTGTTTACTGGTTTGTTTCTTCCATGATATGGCCCATGAAGGTCACTGTCAACCAATGGAAGGGTCATCCAAAACATGCATATGAACCAATAACTAACGGAAGAGAGCCAGTCTGGTCTAGTGGTTAAGGCACCAGGCTAGAAACTGGGAGTCCGTGAGTTCTAATCCTACTTTAGGTCCAGCTGGGTGACTTTGAGCCAGTCATTCTCTCTTAGCCCTAGGAATAAGGCAATGGCAAGCCACTTCTGAAAAAACTTGCCAGGAAAACTGCAGGGACTTGTCCAGGCAGTCTCCAGGAGTCAACATTGACTTGAAGACCGTCCCCCCTCCAAAAAACCTAACTGAATCTTACTGCTGCTTCTTATCATCACTTCTTATCAGTTCTCCCCACCCCCACCCCTGTCATGCTCTCTCTTTCTCTCTCTGATATGCACATCTAACACCTCCCTGTTCCTTTTCTGAAGTCCACCATATATGAAGCCGAAAAATTGCCCTGGAATTATCCTCTTATATTCATTGCCTGAGAATACTAGAGTAGAATGTATGACCCATTCCTTCAACAGGC
Organism: Python bivittatus; assembly: GCF_059951505.1. Classification (NCBI taxonomy): domain Eukaryota; kingdom Metazoa; phylum Chordata; class Lepidosauria; order Squamata; family Pythonidae; genus Python; species Python bivittatus. The sequence goes on along the minus strand of NW_028277034.1, from coordinate 53,078,019 downwards.
CATTGTCTGTTATTGATGCCACTTCATATATTCCACCATATTCAACCTGCTGAAGAAATAAAACTGTGTTCTGGATTCTCAAAGACATCTCACAGACAGATGTTGTATTGAGATGTGGACAAGACGGAAGCTCTGTCTGATACAGCTCTGTATTTCTTCATAAATGTTGTCCATATTCATAAACTAGCATAATTTCTGCCAATTTTTCCCTCTCTCTTTCTCTCTTTTGATCCTTTCTGATTAGAATCCCCACCCCCTGCTTTTTTAAAAAAAATGTTGTTGGCAAATGGAGGCAAATCAACAACAGCAAATTTAACTTTGTGCATGGGCCAAATGCTGAACTTCAATTATCCTCGATATACTTTCATCACAAAAGGATTAAATCAGCTTTCTTTCTTAATGCAATTAATCCTTTTTAATAAAAGTGTAGATATGAGGAAATGAGTAGGGAGAATGTTTACTATCTCCCCCACACACACATACCCAGCCCCAGTTTCTAGTAGTTTTATTATTTAGGAGCAATGATTGTTTAATTACTTCAATCAGTTGTAAAAGCTGAGCAGATGTGCTACTCCATCTGTTTTTGTTAATTTCTTGAAACGATGCCATCAAGGAAGAGGCAGAGATAAGAAAAGAATGGTTCTGCCACTACGAAGGTGATGTGAAAGTTTAAGCAGTGAGATACAGTGTAAATGGTGAAGCTGACCTGAATGTCTCCATTTGTCCAAAAAAAGAAAAAAAAATATGGTTCATTAGACAGTGGTGCACAGGGGCACACTTGCCACTTTGGAGTATCTGTGTGCAGAGTGGCAGTAGGGAAAATGAAGTGGATGGGATCACTGTCAGGCCCAATCCAAGAACAGAGAAACAGTTCATCCAAATTCAGTTCTTTTATTGCTTACAATATATAGACAGAATCTTGCCAGACTAAATCTGTACTACTGCAACTAAATCCTGGGAGATTCTAGGGAGTGCTTATTCTAAATCTCTTATACTTCCCACACTCCTGCTCTGGGCTGTGTTGTCTCTTGTCTCTCTGCCCTTCCTGGAATGCAGCCCCTCCTCCCTGAGAATCTTGCTCTCTATGCAATCCACCACAATCATGTGTTGCATAGGCAGTACTGGAATTTTCATTTTTTCCTGAGTTTTAGGAGTTTGTTAAGAAGCGTCTTTTGAAAGCAAAATGCTTCAAATGCCCCAAACAGGGAGAGAATCTTCTTTCCAGAGACTCCTTCTCCTTTTCTGCATTTCTGGGCATGCGTTGCTGTTCCAAGCTACTTTATACACTGTTTTTGAAAGAAAATTGTCTAACGTTTTGGAGGGGAATACAAATGTTGGTTGGACTGTGCTTCAGCTGGTATTCAGCCCCACCATGGATCTTCTGGATTTACATTATTTTTTCTTGCTGCTTGAGAAGGAATGAAAGCAAAATTCCTGTACTATCTTAAGACCCTGGAAGTTGTTGGGCTGCAGAAGCTGAAAGCCACCCAGCTCTGTACTAATTGCCTGACCAATGCACCCACATGTATTTATTTATTCAAATTATTTACATAGCCACCCAACTTACAATAGCAACTCTGGATGGCTTACATATGGTTAAACTCATAAAAAGACAAAAGTACCCAGTACAGAATAATTGAGGTCAGCAATAGCATATTGCATTAACCTCTGGATGGGCTTATTCAGCACTTTGGCCCAATGCCCCCACAGGTTTTCAGGGCCTTGCAGAAGGCCAACAGGGTTGGGGCCATTCTATTCTTCTCGAGAATGTTGTTCCATAGGATAGGCACTGTCACTTAGAAGGCATATTTCCTAAGTCCCATTAGGTGACCTTGTTTCAGAGAAAAGATCTGAAGTATGCCCACTTTGCTGGATCTCAAGGGATGAGTAGAGATAATTGGAGACCTCTCTCTGCTATTCCTTATAGAAGTGCAATCTTTTTCGGGCTTCTGAATAAGCCTGCAAGAAAAATCCCACTCTTGAAGAATCACCTTAAATTGAATAAATGGATTCTTTAAGGCATTGCTAGAAGCTTGAGGGAAGGGGAGGGGGACTGCTTTAATGACCAGCAAAGAGGAATTATGCTTATGTAGTGTCCAAAGGACTTCTTCTGTTAAAGCCCACACCGCCCTCATAAACAGTATTTTTGGTGGCAAAGCTACAAACTGGAGAGAAGGTAGAGACATTTAGAAAAAATCGATATTGCAAGCCAAGCCATTTTTCCAAACATCCCATAAACTTATTGCTGTACAAACAACAAATTGCCATATGTTAATTATTCAATTTCATGTCTATTTTTATGTTAATTATCATCATCATCATCATCATCGTCATTATCATCTTCACAAAGCCAGTTCTATTTAGCCACGACTAATAAAGACCTGCTGCTACTGAATACGGTAAATGCAGGGCTCTTTCAATTAATCAGAAGCCAAGCAATTTAATTAGCTCACATGCTATCTGAAGTGGAAAAACACACTCAGGTTTATGACAGCTATTTCTCCCTTCTGGCCCCCAAAATACACACTGTGTCATGCACTCCTAGTCTGTGATTTATAGCCATCTGCATGAATCCAGGCTGGACTAGGAATTGGAGGCCAACAATTCCCAGAAGTTTATCAGTAATGAAGCAAGTTATTTACCTTTGCTGGAGCAATGGCAAATACAGCCTGGCTGATGAAGATCCTACAAACAATACAGGCCCAGCTATTGAAGCAAAGAGGAAGTAAGCCCCTTCAGCATAACTTGCATATCATTGCTTAGGCACGACTGGAAACCTTTCTTGGTATGAGGGTTGCATGACCACCAAGAAAAGAAGAGGGGGTGTTCAAAATCTTGTGATGGTGGTCACAGCTGCATGGTGCACTTAAAGGAGGATGGGGCTTTTATTGTGCAGTTGTGGCTGCCATCTTGACTTTTTTGCCCCTCCCTGGACACCTCTGTTGGGGGGTTCACGTTGGTGAGTATAGACAAGGCCCAAAACAGTAGGGGTAGAGTCCCTTTAATTTCATCATTTTATTCTTCTTTTAGATTTGTACATCATCATCTCTGGCAGGTCAAGTAGCCTACATAGGAGTCCTGTCTCCAATTTTATCCCCACAACAATCCTGTGAGGTAGGTTACGCTGAGAAAGAGTGAGACAGAGAGAGACTAGCCCAAAATCTTCAGTGGAAATTTCCCTTCCTTACCCCCTTCTATCTCTCTCACATGCTCACAATACTTCTTTCATTTATTTAGCATATTTATCACTTGACAGCTAGCAATATAAATCAAGGACATCATGAATAAAATTACAGCAATTGCAAAGAGATACTAAAACCACAATACAAAATCTGTCAGTGTCAATGGGATCCAGTGTCAGAGGATGGGTAAGGTGAGGAATAGCTTTGACCCACATGGAGTGGAGAGTCAAAAGTCAAAGGGTCATTTATTCCTCTTTACAAAAGATTGCAAGAAAGAAGTGGTGCGGTCAGTGCAAAAGTGAAATTTCTAAGGAAAAAAATACATAATGCTCTGTATGCATCTGCCCAGACCCTGTTGATGAGTTTCTTAACATGTGTTGGCTTGTACCCCATTTTCACCTCCTTGCTCCCCTTATAAGTGCATATCTTAATTACTGGCTTTGGAATGCTAATTCTCTCTTTCTCTAGCCCTAATGATGCCAGTGGGGGAGGAAGCCCAATTCTAAGGAAAGAGGGAAGAAAGAAAAGAAAATAGACTGTTTTGCTCTTCTCCAACCTCTCTTCTTCTCATGACCACCTGAATCCCTTGGGTTTTGCATTGCAATGGTACTCAGTCCAAGGCTGCTTTGGTTCCTTTCCTCTTTGATACTTCTGCTAGATTCCTCCTTGGTCTGCTGCAAGTGTCCTTGTGGGTCCATTAATTAATTAATTAATTAATTAATTAAATTAATTAAATTTGTCCCCCGCCCAACTCCCCCCAATGGGGGACTCTGGGCAGCTCATAACACGTTAAAACAATAAATAAATATACAATTAAAACCTATAACAATTCACATTCACAAAAATAAAAGGGAAAAAATCCAGTAATTCTCCTTCATTAGTCTGCTTCTGGTCCAGTCCCTTGCAGAACCTGAAATATATCCTCTCCTCTCTAGCTTCCTGTTCCTGTTCTTATATGCTTTATCTCCTACAAGGTTACCTGCCAGTTTTCAGGTGTTCCCGGGGTGTCTCAGTCTTTTTTCCTACCTTGTACTTGGCTGTTAGACTTCCCAGAAAAAAAAAAAAAGAAAAAAAAATCTTTGTCCTTTATATGTACAATGCTGCAAAGAAGACCCATGTTCTCACATAAGGCTGCTTAGCCTGCCACTCTGAGACAATACAATATTGCATAACTTCAAACACAGAAATATCTGAGTCATGCTGTTAAAAACAAAGTCCTAAAGGAGGAAAGCTTGAGCATAACAATAACTTTCCAACCCTCTTTCGAAAACCAGCCAGGCAGGAAGCAGACCAATCTTTGAGAAGAAGGGAAGCCTATGAGAATGGTGACACCACCAACCGGTTCTTTCTGTTCTAGATTCCAGCTGGGCTCTTTCTGAAGCAGGACCCACAATTAATCCTTGAAAGACAGTCAGTGGTCTCGGTTCATAAAACAGGGAGGAAACTGGTCCCTCAGAAAGGCAGGGTATCGTGTTTAAAGATATATAGGTCAAGAAAAGCACCTTGGATTTAATCCAGAAATCTAGGGGTGGTCTTTTTAGTTTTGCCAGAACAGGTGTCATATACTTCCACTAGGAAGCAACCAACCCAAACGTGACCACCTTCCCCATGAACATATACTCATCACTTATACTGTTATAGCTTAACATTGTTATGTTCAAAATATGGATGCTCACCACTACCTCCTGTAAGTACATATATGAAACGAATATGCTAATATACACGCACGTAACTGACTTTGTCTTCTTTCCTGAATATCTGCACAAATGTATCTTGTTCACCAATTGCATCCTTTCTTGGATCAGATGACCTGCTCAGGGTCACTAATACCTTAGTCACCTCTCAACTGGAGTACTGAAGGAAGTTCTACATGGGCTGCCTTTAAAGACCACTCAGATGCTACAGCTGGTTTAGAACACAGTGGTGGAAGTAGGTATGGGTGGTAAAGCCAAGCTGCACTGGCTACCAGTGGGCTTCCAGGTGCCATTCAAAGTGCTGGTGGTCACCTATAATCCCTACACGGTGTGAGGAAAATGAGGAAAATATATCTTTGGGTGAATCTTTGGGTAAAAGAAGCAAGTTTTGAGAGGCCTCAGATGAATGGGATCGCCTTAATAAAATTGAAACATAAAGGCATGTGCAGCGCCGTTGAAGCTGGCATGAACTAGGCTGATTGTAAACCGCTTATCACAAACATCCTCATAGCAATGTAAGAGGGGATGTCTTCTTCCTGGCCGTTGGCACGTTGAACAATTTGTTTCTTCCCCTCTGACACTATTGCTTTCCTTATAGACAGCAGTTGTTCCGTCCTTGTAGAAAGCAGCCAAGGAGAGGGAC